>NW_020799097.1:24937429-24954016 GCF_003259725.1 Athene cunicularia | reverse complement strand
CTGGGCACGTGGTGGTTGGCTACCAGCTGAGTTCAAATCACAGCAGTTTTTTGGCACCCAACATGGGGCCTGAGGTTTGAGATAATGACAGAACGGGTAATAATGTTGATTGCTTGTCTCCTTGAGATTTTATCACCTCATTTGCAATATGTATTTCCCATGCTGTTGCTCACAGTCCGTGAGACTTGAATTAAGATTTTGGTTTTGCTGTACTATGTGATGCTCATCTATGATGGGGTGCTGTCATCAGCCCTGGGGCTATTTACAATTGTGTTTGAGGAATTCAGGAATTTCAGATATCTTTGAAATGTTGACATTAATATGTCGCCTTACTGCTAGGAGCTACAGTGTTGCTGCATGTGGTTCAGGTTTTGTTCAGGGTTAAGCAACTATTTGAGTATCCCTTGGAAATCTATGCCAAGGTTGGAGAATTATGAGTGTCTGGGGGTGTGTAGTAGCATGGGCAAGTACCTAGAACAGTGGGCACCTCTGGTGTATTGGGACTTCATTCCTGCACAAGTGCAGAATCCTGAAAAACTAGTAAAATATTTGGAAAAAAACATGTTGTCACCCGAGTAATTCCAGAGAGGCACCACTCACTGCAACATGCTGGGGCCTTGTCCATGTTTAACGAGTGCTATTAAACACTGTTCAGCACCCTCAAGAGGAAGAGAAGGGCTCTGGATCTGTTAACCAAGTAACAGAAACTGCAGCCACTACAAGCCCGAGGACAGGCCCTGCAGCTGAACTAGAGAACCAACACATGTCAGTGCCAGTTTTTCCCATACATAAAAACAAATACACAAGAAAATCCCCTCGCACTGTGCAGGGTGACAATGAAAGAGGCCCATCACGTGAACAGAAGGAGAAGGCAGAACCAGTGATAGCCCCCCGATCCTTATCCATGAGTGAACTACAAGACATGCAAAAAGATTTCAGTGGCCATCCCAGTGAGCAACTCGCTACCTGGTTGCTGCGGTGCTGGGATAGCGGGGCCAGTGGCATGGGTGGGGAGTCGAGGCAGCTGGGATCCCTGTCTAGGGAAGAGGGCCTTGACAAAGCCATGGGAAACGAGACACAAAAACTCAGTCTCTGGAGCTGACTTCTGTCAAGTGTGAGGGAGAGGTATCCCTTCAAGGAAGATGTTATATGTCATCCAAGTGGATCACTATGAACAGAGGTATCCAATACTTGAGGGAACTGGCCCTGTGGGAAGTGGTTTATTATGACCCAGATGATGCACAGCAACCACAGATCCAGATGAAGTCCAACGCACCCAGCCCATGTGGCAGAACTTTGTACAGAGCGTGCCATCACTGCATGCCTATGCATTAGCAGTAGTGGACTGGAGAGACAAAGAGGGACCAACAATGGATGATTTGGCTCACTGACTCTGACAAGTAAGGGTCATGTGGCTTTACATTTAGAAGACACAACTGTCATGGTTTGAACTCGGCTGGCAGCCAAACACCGTAGAGTTGGTCACTCACTCTTCCCCTGCCTGGTGAATGGAAGAGACTGAAGGAACACATGGGAAACTCATGGGTTGACATTAAAAAAACAATAGCAGAAGGTACAAACAGCTAATGAACAATGTGACTGCTCATCACCCACATGTGCACAGTGCATTGGACTTCATCTGGATCTGTGTCCTTTTTGTGTCCTTTATCCAATTGCCTTGTCAATGCCCCCTTCCCTAGACAGGGATCCCAGCTGCCTGGCATCCCTACCCTCTAATTCCACACTACTGATCCCACTATCCCAGCATTGGAGCAGCCAGGTAATGAGATGCTCACCATGGCAGCTGAAATCCTTTCACATGTCTCACAACTCACTCAGGGATAAGGATCTGATGACTATCACTAGATCTGCCTCCTCCTCCTCCTCCTGTTTGTGTCATGGATCTGGTTCATCATCATCCTTTACAATGTGAGGGGATTTTTTTGTATATTTCTTCTTATGTGTGGGAGCAACTGACACCATCATTGATTGGTCCTCTGGTTCATCTGCAGTAACTCTTGCCAGGGTCAGATTAGCTACAATACCTGTTGCTGCAGTGCTTGTCATGGGGGTTGTTGTGGCTGCAGTTTCTGTTGTGGGCTTTGAAGTGGCTGCAATGTCTGTCATTTTGTTATCACATCCAGAGACCTTCTCTTCCCTTTGAGAGTGCTGAATAGTGTTTAATAGCACTCGGTAAGCATGGGCCAGGCATGTTGCAGTGATCTGTGTCTCTCTGGAATTACCAGGGTGGCAGGATACTTTTTCCAAGTTTTGTACTAGTTCTTCAGGATTCTGTACCTGTGCAGGAGTGAAGTGAGGTGCCCACTGTTCTAGGTACTTGCCCATGCTGCTACACAGCCCCAGACAAAATTCTCCAACCTTGGGGTAAATCTTCTGAAATAATTGCTTAACCCTGAACAAAACCTGAACCACATGCAACAACACACTGTCTCCCAGCAGTAAGATGACCATGTTAGTGTCAGCATTCCAAAGATATCTGAAATTCCAGAACTGTCTAACAAAATTGAAAGTAGCCTCAGGACTGATGACTTCATCGTGCCATAAATCAGTGTTACGTCGTACAGCAAAACCAAGTTCTTAATCCAACTCTCATGGGCGGTAAGCAGCAGCATAGGGACTACATACAACAAATGAAGTAATAAAATTTTAAAGATCCAAGTGATGGACATTATGACCCAGTCTGTCTTTATCTCAAACCTTAAATTCCACGCTAGGTGCCAAAAATGACTGTTGTGGTTTGACCAGCAGCCAGACACCTGCAGCTGGTCACTCACTCTTCCCCTGCCTGGTCAATGGCAGAGGAGACTGAAGGAACACACAGGAAACCCACAGGTTGAAAAAACAAACAAACAAACAAACAACCAGTTTAGTGATTGTAATAAAGCAAAACAGTAACAGAAAACACAAATGGGTGATTCACAATGCCCTTGCTCACTACCCGTCAACTGATTCCAAACAAGAGGGAACCCACCTCCTTCATATACTGAGCATGATGTCACATGATATGGAATACTCTAATGGCCAATCTGGGCCTGGCACTCTGGCTGTACCCCCTCTCAGCTCAAGAAAAGTTAATGTTACCTTAGCCTAGATCTGAAATCTGGATCAGGCGCTTTGTCTGTGCTTCCTCCCAGCTCAAGAATATTAACCCTATCCCAGCTGGAAGCAGGACAACATTCCAGTCGTACATAGGATTTATCCTGATCTTAGTAGCATCAGAAGAAATACCTGGGATGATCTTAGTGAGGCAGTCTGATCCTATGTATGTAGGTTGGATCCTATAAAGACATCACAGAAAAATCTTAGGCAGACTAGAAATCCAGATTTAGCCACAGTTTTGTACCTCCTGGCTCCATACAGGCCTGAAGGGTTCTGCAGGCAGCACTCTTCCTTTGCAGACCAAGAGCTGTCTCAGCACAAGCATCCAGGCTCTATCAGATCAGTCCCAATTCAGTTTTGTTTCATGTTCTGCCTTGTTCCCTTGAAGATCCCAAAATGCTATGCTCTGCACAGAATTAGCAGTGAAAGGGTTGATTACTTAAAGCATATACATTTGCTTGTGGCTCTTCTTTTTGAAACAAGTCTGCTAAAAAAGTAACCTGATGACTAGAACATATGCCCAGTTTCGTCTGGAGGCTTGAAGGATTAAGTTACAGTCCCCCCATGAGATTCCTGGAGATGTGAGTACTGGTTAGATAGTAGGTCTAGAGTAAGGAGAGAGGGTGTCCTACTTAATTTCTTTTTTCCCCCACCAATATGAATTTAATAAAAATTTAATGTATAATCCTAGAAGTAGGAACAAAAACTGAAAACTGCCTCCCCTCTCTCTGGTGTGATGTCAGGCTTTCATTTATTTCCTGATTTTTCTATCTCACACTCTCTTCTCCTTATGAATCTTGTGATTCATTTCTGGACAGCTGTGAAATTGCAGCAGAAGGAAAGAAAGAGGATTAATCCTTTCAACTTGCTCTAGATCCTATCAATTAGAGTGCTTTCCAGATCAGAGCTTCCCATTGTGTTGGTTTAAGCCCTGCCGGGACCAGAAACAACATTGCCGTTGTCCCTCCCCCACCCACGGACACAAGTAGGGCACAAACCCCGGGTTAAAATAAGAAGAAATTTAATACAACAGTGTAATAAGCAATCTGAACAACAACAGTAGCAATGATGACAACAATAAACGGTAATAACAGTAAACAAGACAAAAGATATACAGAGGAATACCACCATGGTTACAGACAGTCCGCCGTGTGCTCCCCGTGACCAAAGCCACAAAAGAAAAAGTTTCTGTGCTGCCGCGCCGGACCTGACATCAACATGGTATGAATAACCCGGCTGGAGATCCCTTTTCTCTTCTCTGCTGGGGAAACATAACCCTATCCTAGCTGAACCAGGACAACCATTTAGGTTTAGGATAAGGTGTATTTAAGCTAAAGAACACAGTAAATAAAAATATCTTAGATTCCATGTTTGCTCGTCAAAACAACCAGTAGCTCTTTGTCCCAACTGTGTTCTTAAAAACAGAGTCAAAACAGTGATTCCCTCCTTTCAAAGGATAAGAGATAAAGAATGAGAACTATGGAGTTTGCCAGGTGGGCTTACCTAATTTCTGGATTTAACAGCAGGAGAAGAGTAAGATTTCACACACATCCCAGTGCTCTCAGTTCTTACTTAGAAACACAAGAGTACTTTTTTTGATCTAACGCTATGGGAAATGACAAACTTTCTGAAAATCACTGGCATGGAACTGCATGATTTCTTAGAAAATTTAAAGCTGATGAAGAGGAAAACAAAATAAATCCCCTGTGCTTCTTGAAAAATCCATAGTATATTCAAGACATGGAAATTTTTAAAGCCATTTATTAAGAATCAGCTATACATTTTCTAATTTAAACATACACAAGATGGATTTAGAAGCTAGACAAAAATCTACCAGAAAATTTTAGTCATTCATAGAAAAGGATGAAATGTTTATTAACATGGGGTTTATACAAAATTATGAATATAGATCGTTCTTCACACTATCCATGCGACAAGCTACCTAGCTATAAGCAAACTTATCTGACAGCTAGTAAGAGTTAGCTCTGCCTGCTGTGAGCCCAGGCTAAGCCTTCCCCAGGAGTAAATATATTAGCTTCAGATTTGCATTTAGCTTAGCACTGGCCATAATGTGGCTTCTGGAGCACAGCTGGCTCATCATGAAGGCATAGCAAAGCATGATAGAGTGGGAACCTTGCCTGAGACAGGTTTATCATGAAACTACACCTTTAAGTGACTATATTGCCATGTGACACGTCTTCTCACATTCTGAATATTTTATTTTTTAGTAAGCAGTGAAATGACAAACATACATGATTCACACAAATTTCATTAGTTCAAATTGCATTTTAGTAAGCACTGACACAAGACGACAGTAGTTAATCATGATGGGCAATAGTGGCTCTTGAGATACTCACATCCAAAATCTGTCTTCAAGAGATAGTGTCATAGTTATCTGAACCCAGTGTCTCTTTTCAGAGGGACAAAGCTCATCATCTTACAATTTTATTTCATTTCTATTTCACAGGGAATACAATAAAGCAACAACAAATTAGCTTTGATCTCACAGACATCAAAACAAGGGAAACAATCTATCAGTTCTGCAATGTTTCCCTTAATGACCAGTTTTCTGCATTGCAAATTCGGTTTTGTTTTACGAGTACTTTCCTACTGAGACACATGTAATATTGATTTTTCTTTTCTTGAGTTATACAACTTCAGTTTTACTTGAATTATTTGCCTAAATGCATATATTCGTCCAAAAGGAAAGAATGTTCTGGATGTGTTTTAACATTGCTACTGCATGAAAGAAACACACTATACTCCACCCCAAGAAAACCAGACAGCTTGAGTTATTAACAATATATATTCCTTACTTTGCTTCCTGCTGTGAACATTAAAATTTTGCTATATCCCAGCCTTTTTTACCATCTGATTGAAAATCAATGAAGAGGGAAAAGTCAAATTCTATTTATAGAGAGCTTTGACACCTTTTATGAGAACCAAACTTAGCTCAGTCCCTGTGATGTCCTATAAAGGGCAAGACAATATCTGGACCTGAAGAACTGAATGTTCCTATTTCCACTGCTGGTACATGTCTGCCTGGTCTTGAAATGCAAGGTAGTGGGACTGTAATTCTGTAAATTAAAACTGTGTGTCATCAACTTGTATGTCACGCATTGGATGATGATCTTTCATCTGCAACAATTACGGGTACCCTATAAAAGTTTCATGAGTGCATAATCCCCAAACAAGAAAAAAACAGTTATTAGCTCTTATCACAATATTATTCAGTTTAACATTCTGTGGGGAGGAGGTGCCTCTGTCAAAAGGAAAAAAATGCAAGTCCTGTTAAGGTCCTCAGGGGGGCCAGTTACAAGGACTGTCAGTAATATTATTACAATTTTCAATTTCAGAAAACAGTATTTCAGCCTGCATATTCAACTAAATATATGCTGAAATGCCAGACTAAAACATAATAATCAGCAAGCAATCCACCAGCCGTCAGCACAAACCATGTCTCCTGCTGGCTGATTAGAGCAGGAAAGGACCAGCAGCAGGGTCAAAAGTGGTATGTGTGCTCTGATTGATTCAGCTCAGGAGACTCTTGTGCCCAGGCAGTAAACCCTGCAGGTGGATGGGATACAAACATCTCATGGAGGGAAGGATAGTGTGAACTACTGAGCAGAGTTTGGTTATGATCAGAGATGGCGACTCCGGTAAATTATTTGAACTGGAAGAAGATGTTAATAAACAGAGACAGAGTGCGAGGAAGGTGAGAGGAGGATTTGTTTGACCAGTAACAACAGAAAGCTGCTCCTCTTCCAGCAAGTAGGACATAGGCAGTTACCAGCAGACTCCTGTATCTTTTCCAGTGTGATCCCTGAACACTGTTGCAAGCATATCATTAATTGCTTGATTAGAGAATACAGACCAGTAAAATCTGAAACCATTTAATACTCAGGTTTTAAGTGTGTAATTCTGAGAATCATTGCAGTTTACACATGTTCACTCTACAACTACAAAAGCAGACTTTTGTAAATACCCCAAAAGATTGAACCTTGTCCCTCTGACATATCTCCATGTGAAAAAATTTACAAAACATTGCTGTTTTAAGAAGATAATCCTGCCTGCACAGTGAAATTTGTAGGATAAACTGAAGTTTATTTTAACTGTAGCTATTTATGCAATAATTTCTGTCAGAAATGCTGATCTGTCTTGGGGGGCATGCATATTTTTCAAAAACTCTGTGTCCTTCTCAGCATACTGATGAAAAGTAGTAGTCTTTCACCTGATATGTAATTTGAATGTAGAACCTTTTGCTGTAGGGTGTTATTGACTCCTCAAAGCCAGGGTTCAAGCATCAGCTGGAGATAACAATTGCATAGCAGAGTCAGCAGAATGGAGCATGAACTGGGTATCAGTTCACAGATGAGCACACAAGCTGGCATCACCAATGAAGGTGGATTTGCACTAGGACAATCTCAGTAAAGTTAGGAGAAAATAGACATACATCCCTTCTGCCAGCCCTGCTGCAGAAGCAGCAGTCTGTGTCAGGAGGGCGATAAAAAGATGAAGAGGTGATTCAAAGCCCGTGTAAGACTCTGTTTATACTAAAACTACAAAATAATCCTTGTGTTTGTGATCTAAGCAGATATCTAGGTATTAGGAATTTGAATGACATCTTCGATGGGCAGGATTTTATACCACATTTAACTACTGTGATGTCTAGACATTGTTAGGGATGGAACGATTGACTAGATGAGACACAGACCTGATCCTTTAAAATATTGCATTATTAACCCAATTATTTATCATGCTGGAAGTCATTTGAATCCAGACCAATTCACAACTATATTATGCTTCCATAGCAATTTTTCTTCCTTTTTTTTTGGTTACTTTAATAGCATCTGATACAATAAATTTGTAGCTTGTAAATTATACTTGAGGCACAGCCTTAATGGGTGCTAAAGATCTTGTAGTGGAAGCAGAGCAGTGGTAATGTATTTGTACAATACTACAAAATCTTCATTCAGAGGGAAACAGCCCAGTTTTCAACCACTGCTGATTTTCTAGCTAATGCAAGAAGCTTACTGGTCTGACTTTGCATGCATCTGATGGCCCAAAGAAAGGCAACATATTTTTACAAAGACTCATATAAAACAAAGGCACTTCTTCTGTCTGAGTATAAACCTTTTGTAAGGAAGTCAGACTTAAATTTGATTTAGGATTCCACATGGAAAAATATACCCCTGCCTACAGTAATACCTTCATGTTTTTTCTAATGGCACCTGCTTTTCTTGGTGAGACAGACACAGCTTTGGGTCAGGAGCACCACTGTGTGTTACATGTCTCTAACAGGTTTTTACTATCTAACTGTGAGGCTGTAAATCTATTTGGATCTAAACCTGGCATCTCTCAGTTAAGAGAAAATCATCAATCACCTTTCAAACACCAACTATGAATTATCCTCGGCTTCTTGACAAAGAAAATTAATATTTCAGTTTGGGCATAAAAGGATGTAAGAATAGAGCCAGTTATCCCTTTCTGTGTGATGACACAATAAATTATTTTTATTACAATTTTAAAAATTAATCGTAAAAATTATTTTATTTTATTGTATTCTATTGTATTTTATTTTATTGTATTTTATTTTATTTTAAATGGAAAGGATAGATTACCATATTCATGAAAGATAAATAATGAAGCGATGGGGTTTTTTAAGCCGTTCAAACTTTGGGGAATGAGCTATCACTAAATGGTATTTCAATACATTTCTAAAAGCAGCTATATTAGAAATTTTATTACATAAAATGGAGGGCTATAATCTAATGAATTTGCTCCAAAGGAAACATTACTATATTATGCCAAAGTTAGAAGAGATCTTTTGTGGGTGGAAGTCAGTTGGACTGCTACGAAAGTTGAATTAATCCTTATAATTTCTTTTAAAACTGTTTTAAAAGCTAATTTGTCCATAGTTTTTGTCCTACAACTTCAACTTTTCTACTTTTCTGTGGAGCACATAGGAGGCCTGCTAGTATGTATACTGTAGATTAAAGTTAAGATTACTTTCATATTAGATAAATGGGAAAAGAGCTAACCAGAACAGTGAGTTAGCAAATAAATACAAGAAAGCCATTCAATAAACAGGATCAAGGATTGCCTTCTCCTGCTATGACTGGTGATAATGACCAGTATGAAAGAAAGTTGTTGTGTATGAAGGTCATTTTACCCATAACAAATGTAAAACAAGAGATTGGACTGCATTAGCTAAATGCCCAGGCTTTGACTTTGCAGGCAAACATAAGCAATACAAATATGATCCCATTATGCATCTATTAAATTGTTCTTGACATATTTTATTTCTTATGAGTTGAAATTCTGCCCTTCTTGGCATTGATAACAGCAAAGATCCTAAATTATCAGTCAGAGTCCAAGAACTGGCTTAAAAACATAAGGGTTTCCTTAAAATACTGAGTATTTTGTGGGTTTGTTTCAGTTTAGTTTGGCTTGGGATATTCATGTTAGGGACTTTCTTCATAATATTTACAAGCTTTTCTCTTTTGAAATACTAGAAACTTATCATTCCAGTTCAAAATACATTTCTTTCCAATATTCCCATGCCTCCTGGACCTGAAGTCTCAGTAGAACCATCAGACTTCATGAGATTAAAGAGTGACAGACCTGTCATACACAAAACAACAACTGTTTGCTGTGGGTGATTAAAATTTAATTTTCTATTTACCCTACATTTCTCTGTCAAAAAGAGTTTTCTCTAATAGAGCTATAAATTCCATGTCTTACATTACCAAATCTCACTTCAAACAGTAAAACTAATCTAAGTAGAGTTTCTTTGTATAAAACCTGTTTATGATGCAATGGTTTGTGCCTATATGTCTCAAATACACAAAACCCCTCCCTTTATAGATTGTTGGAATATGGGCTGACACATGTTGCAGAGATGTTGCTTTAGTTGTAAAAGATGGATGCAATAGAAGATCTCTGACCACTGAACAGAGAGAATATTTACTCTGTATCATGTTGTACTGTCAGGTATATTGTTAAGAAAAATAAAAAATTGAAAATTCAGCCAAGTTCAGAAGTCTTAGAGGAAAAAAAAACAAGCAGAGATTCAAACTGTTGTGTTTTAAATTATATTTGCCTTTCTTTCTCCTTCAGTTTACTTTAAAGCTTATGTATGCTGAGCTCGGAGAGTACTGTGTTCTCTGAAATGATAAAACCAAAAATATTTAACAGTCAAAATTCTTTACCACAAATATAAGATGGAGGGTTTTATTGGTCTCTTTTCTAAATCCATTTCAAGACCCACCAGCATTCTCTACTTCTCTGGCAGGGTTTAAATGATTAACTGTACAGAGAACTCTTTGTTGGGTGCCATTATAGAGGGAGGAATTTCTGAGGCAAGAAGAGACATTTACAAAGTTTTTTTCTTGTGTGATTCCTCCAAGGATATTTCAGACAGGTAGCAAAATATCCCAAACAGTTTATCAACATATGCCTATTATAAAACCAGCAGGAGGTGACCAAAATGCGGCAAGAGGTGGTAAGCAATTCCATGGAATCTCAGGTCTCCAATTTCTCTCCTCAATTCTCAATTCCTACTCTTATTTCAAGACTGCTAACAAATACCAATTCCATACATCTTTTTCTCTCCAAATTAACCATCAGTCCCTATATTCCTACCCCAAGTTTCCTGGAACAAAACCACTTACTTCAACACAGACTCTTTGATAAGGCTGTCTGAATTTATATTAGTCTATCTGAATTTTTGTCAGAAAGATTCACAAGTCCTGGAGGAATCACTGAGAACATTCAGTACCCACTCATTTTAGGTATGCACCTATACATGCTCTGTAGCAGCCCAGAGTCACAATTACAAGAAAAGTCCTTAGAGATATAGGAAGAAGAACAAGGCACAGGACTATATGAAGAATGTAGCTACGAATTTTTAGCAATTCTTCACTGAGCATGCATGCAAAATTCTTCTTCAGGGAATTAGAGCTAGATAAGACTTTGCTGGATATTAACAGAATAGGCAAAAAAGTGTACTGCCAAAGACTCCTTTCCCTACTCTCCTACTGACAAAGTGCAATTTCAGACTAGGGCTTCTTGAAGAAAATTCTGTTTGAAGGTTTTAACCTGGAGCAAAGTTTTATTTCCTATCACGTTCTTGACTGTGTCTGAAACTTAAAAATGTCATGAATATCCATCGATATCATGCAGTTTTTTGGTGTTTGAAAATGTAACCAAATACATTGAAACAAGAAACAGTAAGTCAAACAGATAGGGGGAAACCTGTTGTATGAGGTATTGAAAAAATATGAAAACTGCAATGGCCTATGCAGGACATGCTGGTGACAAAAGACAGCATTTTACTTGCTAGGGATGGTTAGATTGTCAAGCATACTTCTTCATTAACTATATAACTCAGTCTTATTTACATCCCGCTCTGTATCTCTGCATATAATTCTTTTTTTAGGGACTTACTGACAGGCGGAAACAAACTCTACAACTCGGAGAGAGTTATAAAGCAGGTATGTTTATTCCAGACAGGGTGCAAGGGGATTTCTCCACAAAGCTTGCACACCATCTCTGGCAAGTAGCCAAAGATTTATTACACCAAAGCATACATATTCATTAGGAAAGGCCAGGTTATTACAATTAGTTCAGGGAATAGGTGTGATTATTATAATTATTTCTCAGAACTCATTTGCGTAGTCTGAGCATGCGTAAGAGAAATAGGATGAGGGTCTTTGGTGGTCAAAGAGAGAAGTACGTGGTCTTCTTCACGATGTCTGGTCTTTCCAGGGCATACGCTGTGAAGAAAAGTCCAGTTGTCTTCCTAAATTGGCGATCATCCTTCCTAGATGGCATCTCTGAGTCCTTTTGTTCAAGATTAAGTTTGTCTAAGTGCCCGGTGAGGGTTTTGAGTAGGTGCCCACTGAGGGCTTTGATTCTGCTATCAGTAAGTTGTCTTTTTAATTCATACCCCTGGGCTACCTGCTACTTTCTTATCATAGCCAATCCCCAAACTCTCTGGGCAAGCAGGATTCTTAGGCAAAGTTCAGAAATCATCATATGTTGTTATAGTAAATAATTTGCAAGGAAAGTGGACATTTCTCTTTATCATTACACACAGAGTTAATAACCATTTATTTTCCACTAGGCCTTCTCAAATCTTTTAAAAATCTGTGAAACAAACTGCCAAAACATTCATTACATGCAGTCAAAAGAGACAGGGTGACTAGAGCTTTATGAAAAAAAAAAAAAAGAAAAAGAAAGGAATTAGATGGTCAAATTTTATTTATGGATAATAGAAGCAATGGCGCAAAAGGTGGTCGAACTGAACTTGACCTCTAGGCATGATTGACTATATATATATATCATTCTCACCAGATGTTTCTCTAATCTGCTCTCAAAGACCTCCCGTATTAGAAACACTTCGCTTTCCTCACTGTTCCAGTGCTTCAGTACTGTTGTTAAAAGTTTCTCCTAAAATTTATTCTCAGCCTCTTATTGCAAATTAAACCTATTGCTTTTTCTGTAATTCACCATCAATGTGCAAAGGAGGACACTTTCCTCTGTACCCCATTCTTTCACATACGTGAGGACTATAATCTCTCTCAAAGCTTTTCTTCTTTGGTGTAAATAGCTTCCAGTTGTTCACTATTTCCTCACAGGTTTTATTTTTCTACACCTCTGGTCATACTCGGTGCTCTACTGAAGACTCTTTTCAGACGGTCCAAGTCCTTCTTTGTCAAAACTGGAAACCCTATGCCAGCTGGAGCTTTTCCATTTCTGGGTAGAGCAGACTTCACAAGTCTGACAAGATACAGTTCTTTTTGTGTAATCCTGTATGATCTGTGTCTTATTTGAAACAGTGGAAAACATTTCGCATGACAGAATTTGAAAATGTAATGTTCATGATATACAGTACTCTTTAAATCCACGAAACACTCTCTTCCTCACTTTCCTGTGCTTGCATCAATGACAATTCTTGCCCCGGTTCCTATATGACTTTCTCCCAGTGTTCCTCAGGCTGCACCAGTCTGAGAACAACAGAGTATTGGGCTACCAATACAACAGACTCTTTCTGAATTCCTATGAGATCCCCTAAACATTTTTTCCCTTCCTGAGCTCCCAGTTTATACCTATTTCATGTGTGAGTCCAAAAACCTTGGAAAACTGCTTGCTCTTCTGATAACAATAAGCTGATAACTATATCCAGAATTAGTCTTAGGTGTCTCAAATACAATTTAAACACAAAAATTCACTTGAGCAATACACAGAAATGCTCAATTGCTTAAGCAATGGACAGTACACACACCTAAAACAGTATAATTTAACCAAACTTTCCCTAAACTGGGACTCAGATTTCTAAGAGCTACATGACAATCCAATCTTCTCATTTTCATAACACCTTATACAAAATTAATTAGATGCCTCCTTAATTAGTTGACAACATTCTATGAGACTAAACTTAGTTACACATGCTTGTTCAGAAGTGCCTGTTCTGGACATCTACTACCTTGAACTCCCTATTAATCCAGAGTTAGGTGTACAGTCCTTAGCTTTTGTTAAGGTCTCTAGAGAAGCCTGATTAGTGTTAGGAGTAATCTTACAGTCTGACTGCAAACAAGACTATCTCCTAAACGTACTTAGTAATTAGTGACATTTTCTGTTTATAAGCCAATAAGAGTGTAATTGGTCTAATTTAAAAAACACATTTATTGCAAATAAAAGGCTCAAAGGACCAATACAGTGCTAGCATATGGATGCCTTCAGACCAGCTCTGCTGCTCAGGAATCCACCCATCCTCACAGTCTCTAATTTCCCAGTTAAAGACCTACATTTAGGAGAAAACAGATTCTTTAGAAACCTTTCCTTTTTCCCTGAATAGAGATTTTAGGCGCTTACATTAGTAGGAATGGACTACATGTTATGCCCCTTGGCAAAGAAATGCCTAAATTAGGTGGACTGAACTCCATCCTAAATCTTAGTCACTAAACCAAGTACTAAAATTCTGCTAGAATACATATCTAGCAGACATGTAATTTTTTCCTATGCAGATCATCTCAGTGCCTGGTTTTTCTGAATGCCTATGCTGTAGGCACAGATTAAAATTGAAGATTCTAGTCAAATACAGATATCACTGGTCAAAGTAGCATACCTAAAGCATTCTTTATTTTCACAGCTCTTTACAAACATGAACTAAGTCAAGCACCTTCCACAGTACATGGAAATCCCAAATGACAGAGAGCTGATGATCTTTCAGTGAAAACTAGTTTAAAAGCATGTTGTTATACGCACCAATTAAATTATAGTTTTCTGCTATATACAGAAGCTGACTAGAAAATAAATGGATAATTTCTACCCATTTGTGTCTGGACACATAAGGATATAGTGCTATTACAAAGATTGTGTCAACATAATGCATCTTAAAAATAGAAGTCACTCTTTCTGGTGCAATAAAATCCATATAAGACCTCAAAATTGCCAATAGAAGAGTGGAATCTGTCATGTTAAACAGTATGAGTTTTATTTCTCTTACCAAAACATCTCAAAATGCCCAGGAAATTCCCACCACATGAAACCACATGAAATGGAGAATTAAAGTAATTAACTCTTGCTCTGAGTAGGTGGACTTCACTGACCATAATGCCTGATTTTTACCCCAAAGCACACTAAGTATGAAAAATTTGTATGTCTCTGCTGTGCCCTGAAATCTTCATTTTGAAACTGTTTCAACCAACAGCCTCTAGCTGGTACTTTTGTAATAATAGTTTTTGACATTAAGTAACAAGAAGTGAGCTGAAGAGACAATGTTAGTTCAGCCAATGCCATATCCAGGTACAAGTGAAATCTGATGCAGACAGGTGTAAAAGGAATGAGCTATGAACCAAAGATGCATTTTCTTGAATTAGATGCAGATAGAGACATTGATATGACTTGAGCACTGCTACAGGAGACCTAGTTCAGACTCTTACAAAGCATTGATTAGTTTTTAGAGACAAAAGAATGTGTTATTAGAAAGAAAAAGTCAGCCCTAAAAATCTATGCTGAGGACGTTAAAAATTTAGTGTATATAGAGCAATAGTGTATTTTGTCTCCCTGCTAGAAGAGAATATTCTTAATCTGTTGTTTCCTAGAGTTCTGTGAAATCTATACTTAAATATTGATTGAAAATTTATTTGGCAATTGTAAAGGTAATACTGAAAAAGAGAGAAAGAAAAAAAAAAAAAGGAGCAACAAAATCAAAAGACCTTCAATAACTATTTGAACATTGCCCATGAAACTCCTGATCATGAAAAGAAATCTACAGAGGGGAAAATAGATATGGGATGAAATATATTTTTAAAAGTATCCTACTTTAGAGAGATCACTTTGAAATGTTGAAGGGATTGCATTGTTTGTTTTCAGCTCTTTAGAAGCTATATACACTAACAGAATGAATGGTCAAAGTGGTAATTTTAGAAAGTATTTATAAGTCAAATTGATATACTGGTCTTAATTTTTTTGCACTACCCAAATTTTTCTTTTCTGTCTTTTAATGTCTTCATCTTCTCATTACCTTCACATAATATGTAAGAAATAAATAGTTTCTGATTATTAAAT
Organism: Athene cunicularia; assembly: GCF_003259725.1. Lineage (NCBI taxonomy): Eukaryota > Metazoa > Chordata > Aves > Strigiformes > Strigidae > Athene > Athene cunicularia. Next base: position 24,938,320 of record NW_020799097.1, on the reverse strand, counting down.
AACATCAGAGAACACAAAGCAGAAACAGCTGTGCTGCATAAAATCAGACACCAGCCAGAACTGGGGCCCATACAGATGTCTAAGGGTATAAGAAAGAACACAACATGCATTACAGTAAGATTTCTTCAGAATTAAATTTCTGAACCGGTGGTTATAACCTTGTACTGAATATCCCTTTATGAATTTAATTAATTTGTCCAATTACTTTTTGAACTGTTAGATTTTGGCATTTACAACTGAGAGTGTGGGAAAATAATGGAAGATTGGCGAGAAGGATTAAAAACATGCTCAAGTGACCTGCAGCTGAGGTGTAGAAAAATACATATATCATACTAATTGTTTAGCCTTGTGTGTTTGACAAGTAGAACATCTGTATTTAGATAATATAGGCCTGTGATAGACTTAGAGGCACCCTGATGAACATGGGTGAGATTCCTGCCCTGCTGTGGGAAAGATCAAAGCACAGTGGTAAGCTGTGCCTGCACGAATCCCTGAAATGCAGGCAAAACCAGCAGGTTTGGTGATGCTCTAGCAGGGACTGAGCTTTGTGGTGCCTGCATCTTCACTTGTGTACCTCTGCCTGTGTGCTGCTTCAGGGGTCCCCTGGTTGAAAATAAAATTATGAAAATAAAAGTTCTCTTTGCATTTCATCCGTGGTTGTTCTTGTATTCTGCCTGTGCCAGCTCACACATTTGTTGTAGTTGGCAGGATCCAGGAACAGCCATGCTGGCAAACATAACTGACAAAAAATTTGGGGACTGCGGAGGACATGAAGGTGACTCCCCATATTCTGGGAAGGCCCATATTGAGCACTGGATCCTCATGGCTGCTTTCCTGGCTACATGGGCTCCACCAGAAGCATGGCCTGAAATAGGCAATGGGGCTGTGGTT
>NW_020799097.1:24931554-24937379 GCF_003259725.1 Athene cunicularia | reverse complement strand
CCCCCCAGGGCAATTTAAACAGCTATGCATGGATTGCCATGGGAAGGGACATCGGATTCTTCTCGCGTTAGTAGGAAGATTGGTATGGTTATTAGTTACTGGTCTTAGAGCTTTTGATCATGAAGTTGTTGCATTATGGAATAAAATGAGAATTGGAAAAGGAAGTCAGGACTTTGCAAATGCAATTGTGCAAGAAGTAATCACTACTCTAGCAGAGAGGTGCCTTGGGTTGCAAGATACTGTAGAATAGTTGATGGTTTGTATTGCTAATAAATGGGTGGGAGGATTGAGTGAGAAGCTATGTGGTGCTTAGTTGCTGGCTGGGGTGTCACAAACTGTTCATAAACAAGAAACTGTTTGCAAAGAGGATGTCTTAAACAACTCAAGAGGGATGCCCTGTGGGGGAGAAGCAAAGCGAGCTCTGCAGAGGTGGGGTGGTGGGCCATTTCTCTCCCCCTCCCTCCTGTTGCTGTCCAGAGACAGAACTTCACTAACTGCATAGGTATAGCCAGAGAAAATGAGAACGTTCTGGAACAACCTTGTGCACATGTGTAGAAAAGACTATATAAAGGCAATACCCCACATGTGTCTTGGTCAACCCACCACCTACAAACCAAGCTGGCTACTCTCCGACAATGCCAGATCCACAGGTGGTGATTTTCCCTTTTCTTATTCCCTCTTCCTCTCTTCTCTCTTTCATCTTTCAGCTCTCTCTTACATATATTCATGTGTATAAGTTTTGTAGGAATTGAATTGTGATGGGTTGATCATTGATGGGTTATTAGGAAAATAGCCTCATTGCCAAAGTGCCTTTATTCATTCCCCAGAGGGTTATCAGTTGATTGTTGCCAAATTGTCTCCATTTACTTTCTAAAGTGGTCAGTTAACAAAGTCACCAGCACAATTGTCCCCTGAGTCACTGTGGTGACTCAGCCCAGCATGCACCTGTGCTGAGCAGAGACCGGCTCTTATACCAGCACTCAGGCTCTCAGGGAATTCAAAGGATTCACCCCCCTCATAACCCACTACACAGGGTGAGAAATGGGGTTAAACCATGACAGTCCTTTTTGGTTCTCAACATGGGGTGTGAAGGGTTTAAGAAAACAACAGATTTGATTGGAATGTGCTGAATGAAATGTATAGTTGTTATTACTGTTTAGCTGTTAATCAGCAGGCTCTGTGCTTGCCATGGGGCTTGCTTGCCTTACTGTATGTTAGAGTTTAGTGCTCGTTAGTGGCTACTTTTTGCTTTCACTACTTGCTGTACTGCTTATCATCTTACTCTTTTGTGCCTGGGAACATTTTGATAACAGTAATGGCTCATGCATTGATTACATGATTCAATCCAGACAGGGTAGCTGTAACGAGAAGTATCAAAATGCAGCTTTCGAGAAGAGTGCCTTGTTATGGAGTCTCTCAAAATAGACAAGGCAGATACCCAAAATTAGATTTATTCTAATCAGGGTTGTTTAGTACTCCAACAAACATTAGTAAACTCAGATTCGGATGTCTGTAAAATGGAACTAATACTACACAACCCACTTAAACTCAAGTTTTAGGGATGATGACCCAAAATACACAATCCCTCACCCAATAAGGCAAGGGCTCTCAACCTCAAGGAGTTACCTTGGGTGGCATCCCGATCCAAGGGGAGAGTCCCTGACTGAACACCTGCTGCTCTGAGGAGAGCTGGCTGAATTTGCCCTCCGGGGCTCCATTTATACGTTACTCAAATCTGACCTGTTGTCATATATAGTCAGCAGTCTAGAAACATCTCTTGACCAAAGGTGTTTCGTTGACTGAAGGCCTTGACTGTCAACCATAGGGCCTTGTCATTCTTATCCCTCCATCAAGGTGTGTACATGACCATTGTCACCATGTGGCTGGGTGGCTTGGCCTCCAAGCTGTGGCTTCTAGTTTTAACTCTTTCCATCCAGCTGTCAAGAAATTTTGGTCTTTACTGTGGCAGGTACAGTTGCCACACGCCTGCATCACTAAAACTGTTGATTATGTCAGCAGTCACAAATGCTACTGGTAATGTAGGTGCCCTAGCAAATACCTTGAGGTAAATTGGGGCTACAACTTTGGGACTATATGTGTGGATGGTGAATAAAAGAAAGGTGGCAAAAGCAAAAGGAGTTACATCACAGGTGATGAGGAAACATATGGAATGATCTTGTGCAAGCCAGTGCCCCACAGGCAGAAATAAAAGGGATTACATCAGAAATGTTTCACCTATGGCAAAGGCTAGCACCTATGCACAAAAGCCAACCACCTCTGGCCTCACCACCACTGTCCACCCCTGTATGCCAAGGCAAGGCACTACCCAAAATTCCCCAAAGGCACTACCCAAAGTTCCCCAAAATTGCTGCTACTGTTGCCTCTGACCATGAGGGTAACTGACACACCTATGTTTCTTTAACTATAAAGTGGTGGTCTGTGGGGATTTTACCTGTGTTAGCTATGGTGGATGCTGGAGCTGAGTTTACTGTATTACATAGTAATATTAATAATAAAGAAGCTACATCAAAGATCTGTGAACTGTGGGGAAATACGACCCCTGCCCTCCTAGCTAAGGTTACCTTAACAATAGAAATGCCACTCTATTTACCACAACAGTGTTAATTTCCCCGATTAAAGAATATATCTTGGGTATTGATGTGTTGGCAGGAAAAAACAGTTGAAATTTTAAATGGTTGCTTCTGTTTCAGGACTTCATTAGTGGGATTTGCTATTTGATCTACAACCATCTTGTGTGGATTCCCAAAGTGGGATACTGTTGTGCTGCCTGTGCCTGTGAAACAATATCGTATTCCAGGGGGGCGGAAGGAAATTAATCAAATCATTCAGGCACTTCAACAAGTGGGAATCTTTAAGGAAACCATGACTACTTTTAATAATCCTATTTGGCCTGTTTGAAAGCCAGACAGCAGTTGGAGAATGACTGTAGATTATAGAGAATTGAATATAAAATCACTCCCCAACTTGCTGTTACGGTACCAGATATGGTTACACTTATAGAAAAAAATCAGCAAAATTTTACAAGCTTGGAAGGTGGTGATAGATCTTGCTGATGTTTTCTTTCCAATAGCCACTATATATTTATAAAGCATGTGCACATAATTGTACTATTTTTATGCAGTTACATTATATGGCATTATATAGGCCATGGGGAAAGATAAAACAGGGTCAGTGGGCAGGCCTTGAATACCCAGCAGATCGATTACATAAGCCTCCTGCCCCTGTTGAGGATGTGTTCACATGTAGTAACTGTTGTGGATACAATGTCAGGACAATTTTTTGCTAAACCCACAAAATATGCTAATCAACATATCAGAAATGAAGCATTAGAACAACTCATGCATCAACAAGGACCTCCTCATCCAATATAAAGTGACCAAGTAACACACTTCTGTGGATATAATGTCTAATATTGGGCTTAAGAGCTAGGGATAGATTGAATATTCCATATTGATACCATCACCAAGCTAATGGCTTGATTGGAGGAATGAATGGGATGTTGAAGGAACAATTGAAAAAGCTAACCAGTATTAAGACTATGCAATGTTGGAGTTCATATCTTACTAAAGCAAGTATATTTGTTAAATAGCTGGAATATTCATAATCAAATACCTATAATCATATTACAACAACTCCAGTACAAAACATGGTGAGGATTGAAAATTCTCCAGACGATATCACTCCCAAAATATTAACTGCAAGGGAAATGGAATTGTTTACACAGACGGATTGCATGGTTGGACCATGACCTATTAGTCTAGATATGAAAATTCATATAATAACCCCTGAGAATGCCATATAGTTCTGTACCCTAACTACTCCTCTTATTTTACATCCTCTATTGATATCAGATTCTTGAGTTCTTGTATTTCAGATATCTTCAACGAATACTTGTGCCTTATCTAGAGGGGATAACATTTGAATGGTGTTATTGTGTCATGGACCCAACATTGAACTGAAGTTCAATCTGAAAAAGTGCAAGCCATAGCTCTTCGATGTGTGTGGGCAATTATCCCACACAGGAGTGATATTAGCTGAAAGAGCTGGAGCAGTGGCTTATGTGTTACTGGAAGGAGATGACACTCCTGTTTTCCTCCCTAATCACAGGTTGTAGTCTTGTGCTAGAGCAGATGCCCTGGATACATTATGCAAGATATGTAAATAATTATGCAATATGTAAATAATTGGATTTTGTTGGCCTCGACTGTAACTAACTCATCTGTCTTTTGTACTGAGAGATTATTAACAGCTGCAGATCTTTTGACAACGTAACATTGGAATGCCAATCCTTGCATCTGTATTAGAGAATTATGCTATGAGAAGTGATTTTGATATTAATGTTCCTCATTATTATTTTTTCTGAGTAGACAATGACTGTACACAAAGGAACATTACAAAATTGATTGTCGGTTGACTATTTCCTTCTTTGACACCATAAACACCGCTCCAATTCTGAAGGCATGTGTTGCTTCCACAAAACTGATGAATCAGCAAGCATAGAGGACAACATTCAACATCTCCAGGATGCAATGCACCAAAAGAAGCAATCTGTTGGTGGTGTCTGGCTGGATGAGTAGTTTAATTCCCTAACAGGATGAGTGGAGCACCTGTTTCAGAGCATTATGACAGAATCACAGAATCAACTAGGTGAAAAAGGACCTTGAAGATCATCCAGTCCAACCATTGACCTAACACTGACAGTTCCCAAATACACCATATCCCTCAGTGCTATGTCAACCCAACTCTTAAACACCTCCAAGGATGGGGACTCCACCACTGCCCTGGCAGCCTGTTCGAATGCCTAACAACCCCTTCTGGAAATAAATGCTTCCTAATATCCAGTCTAAACCTTCCCTGGTGCAACTTGAGGCCATTACCTCTTGTCCTGTTGCTTGTTACTTGGTTAAAGAGACTCATGCCCAGCTCTCTTCACCCTCCTTTCAGGGAGCTGTAGAGGGCGATGAGGTCTCCCCTCAGCCTCCTCTTCTCCAGACTAAACCCCCCCAGTTCCCTCAGCTGCTCCTCGTATGACCTGTGCTCCAGACCCTGCACCAGCTTCGTTGCCCTTCTCTGGACACGCTCGAGTCATTCAATGTCCTTTTTGGAGTGAGGGGCCCAAAACTGAACACAGGAATCGAGGGGCGGCCTCAGCAGTGCCGAGTACAGGGGTCAGATCCCTTCCCTGTCCCTGCTGGCCATGCTATTGCTGACACAAGCCAGGATGCCATTGGCCTTCTTGGCCACCTGGGCACACTGCTGGCTCTTGTTCAGCCGGCTGTCAATCAACACCCCCAGGTCCCTCTCTGACTGGCAGCTCTCCAGCCACTCCTCCCCAAGCCTGTAGCGCTGCTGGGGGTTGTTGTGGCCCAAGGGCAGCCCCCGGCATTTGGCCTTATGGAAACTCCTCCAGTTGGGCTCAGCCCATGTCTCCAGCCTGTCCAGGTCTCTCTGCAGAGCCTCCCTGCCCTCGAGCACATCAACACTCCCACCCAACTGGGTGTCACCTGCAAACTGACTGAGGGTGCACTCGATCCCCTCGTCTAGATCATCAGTAAAGATGTTAAACAGGAGTGGCCCCAACACCGAGCCCTGGGGGACACCACTTGTGACCGACCACCAGCTGGATTTAACTCCGTTCACCACAACTCTCTGGGCCCGGCCATCCAGACAGTTTTTTACCCAGCAAAGCGTGTGCCCATCCAAGCCATGAGCAGCCAGTTTTGCCTGAATAATGCTGTGGGAAACGGTGTCAAAAGCCTTACTAAAGTCAATGTAAACAACATCCACAGCCTTTCCCTCATCCA
>NW_020799097.1:24910523-24931504 GCF_003259725.1 Athene cunicularia | reverse complement strand
CTCAGCCCATGGCTCCAGCCTGTCCAGGTCTCTCTGCAGAGCCTCCCTGCCCTCGAGCAGATCAACACTCCCACCCAACTGGGTGTCATCTGCAAACTGACTGAGGGTGCACTCGATCCCCTCGTCTAGATCATCAATAATGATGTTATACAGGAGTGGCCCCAAAACTGAGCCCTGGGGGACACCACTCGTGACCGACCACCAGCTGGATTTAACTCCGTTCACCACAACTCTTTGGGCCCGGCCATACAGACAGGTTTTTACCCAGTGAAGCGTGTGCCCATCCAAGCCATGAGCAGCCAGTTTCGCCAGGAGAATGCTGTGGGAAATGGTGTCAAAGTCCTTAGTAATGTCAAGGTAAACAACATCCACAGCCTTTCCCTCATCCAGTAATCAGGTCTCTCTGTTATAGAAGGAGATCAGGTTTGTCAGGCAGGACCTGCCTTTCACAAACCCATGCTGACTGGGCCTGAGCATCTGGTTTTCCTGCATGTGTTGTGTGATGGTACTCAGGATGAACTGCTCCATCAGCTTCCCTGGTACATAAGTCAAGCTGACAGGCCTGTAATTTCCCAGATCATCCTTCCAACCCTTCTTATAGATGGGCATCACAATGGCCAATTTCCAATCAGTCGGGACCTCCCCGGTCAGCCAGGACTGCTGGTAAATGATGGAAAGCAGCTTGGCGAGCACCCCTGCCAGCTCCTTCAGCACCCTCAGGTGTATCCCGTCCGCTCCCATAGACTTGTGTGTGTCTGTGTGATGCAGCAGGTCACTGATTGTCTCCTCCTGGATTGCAGGGGGGTCATTCTGCCAGTCTCTGTCTTCTGTCTGAGGAGGCTGGATTCCCTCAGTACAACTAGTCTTGCTATTTAAGACTGACACAAAGCAGACATTAAGCACCTCAGCCTTCTCCTTGTCACTTGTTACCATGTTTCTTCCTGCATCTAGCAGGGGATGGAGCCTCTCCCTGGTCTTTCTTTTGCTGCTCCCATACTCATACAAACATTTCTTGTTGTCTTTGATTGTAGACATATATATATATATACCTTTTTTCCATATATTTTTATTACATGCCTCTGTAAATTACCCTGCCCTACACCCCACAAGCCCAAATGAACAGCCCCAGTGGAAGTAAAGGTGTGGGATATGGGAAAATAATGGAAGATTTGCAAGAAGGATTAAAAACGTGCTCAAGTGACTGCAGCTGAGGTGTAGAAAAACACATATTTTTTTTTTTTATTCTTGTGTGTTTGACAAGTAGAACATCTGTATTTAGATAATATAGGCCTGTGATAGACTTAGAGGCACCCTGACGAACATGGTTGAGATTCCTGCCCTGCTGTGGGAAAGATCAAAGCACAGTGGTAAACTGTGCCTGCACGAATCCCTGAAATGCAGGCAAAACCAGCAGGTTTGGTGATGCTCTAGCTTTGTGGTGCCTGCATCTCCACTTGGCTACCTCTGCCTGTGTGCTGCTTCAGGGGTCCCCTGGTTGACAAGGTAACGAAAATAAATGTGCTCTTTGCATTTCATCTGTGGTTTTCTGGTTGTTCCTGCATCCTGTCTGTGCTGACTCACATAGATAGGAATTAATTCCAAAGTTTAGTAATTTGTGCCATGGAAATGTACGTCCTTCTTTTTGTTTTAAACCTCCTACTTCATAATTTCTTTTAATTTCCAGTTATTCCCATAATATAAGGATCTGGAAATAATTGTTTACTATTTACTTTCTCCAGGCTATTCCCTGTTCTTAAAGACCTCTTTAATGTCTTTTCCAGGCTGGACTCCTTGTCTATTTATTTGTTCCTCATATAAAAACTCATTCATTCTTCTCTGCATCTCCTGCAGTTAAACTATATCGTTTTTGAAATTGACTGACCAGAACAGTAATCAAGATATGGGCATGCTGTGGATTGTATAATGGCATAATGATGTTTCTTGTTCTGTGAGACATTTATTTCCTAATAATTTATTAGATTTCACTTGTTTCTTTGATAATTACTGAACACTGAGCTGATTGCATACAAATTATTGACTTCACTTCCAAAACCTTTTTAATAGTTCAGATCCTATATTTGTATATTTGAAATTAGGATAGGTTTTCCCTATACAAACCATTTTATTTTAATTAACATGGAAATTTTTTTTACCATTTTCTTTTTTGGACACCTGGCATCAGGTGATTAATTTATGACTCTTTTTTTGGTTAATATTAACCTTTACTACCCCAAATAACTTTGTATTGTTAGAAACCTTTGTCATCTCATTCACACTCTTTTAATTAGCATTGATGAATACATTGAATAACAGATCCTAGAATTAATTCCTATAGGATTCTACTAATGGTCTCAGTCATTTACACTTATCAATCACTTATCCCTACTTTCTAATTCTACTCTTTTACATGGTTGTTTGTGCTTTTGACTAAGTTCCCTTTTATCCCATGACAACTCATTTTCTTCAGAGTTTTTGGTAAAAGTTTTGTCTCTTTTAAAGAATTCTAGTAGCTTTGCAAGACTTGACTCCTTTCTTCAAAAGCCAATGGTTGTTTCTTCCTCAGCATATCACATGTTGTTGTGATTGTGTGTGTGTGTATCTCTGCACAGTCAGTTGTCTGTTAAACTTTCCATCAGTTTCTTACAGTATAAAAATCAGATTTCTTATTTGCAGGTTTGGGAAATTTTTTAAATTGCCTTTATGTTTGTCATCCTCTATTCCAACTCTGCTGAAGCAATTTCAACACATAGAACACACACCACAGCTAAATGGGTCAGCTATTTTGTACTTCGAAGAATACCATCTAGGTCCGTCAAGCTGTTACTACTCATTGCACTAGTTTATTCTAGAATCTTTTCTAATGACACTTCAGTTTGGGACAGATCCTCCAGTAAGCTCACAAACAAGGTTTCTGGTCTGGGTACATCCTTTGGGTTCTCAATTGTGAATATAGATGCAAAAACATGAGTTAGATTTTCTACTACAGCATTATCTTTAGCATTCCTTTGAACTTTGATCACCTATTGGCTTGACATGCTGTCTGACAAGCTGCTTCTTTCTGATATGTTTGAAAAGGATTTAATATTAGTTTTTATGCCTTCCACAAGTTTTTCATCAAAATCTATTATGACCCACTGTATTGTATTTTTACATTCAACTCACCAGTGTTTGCATTGTTTTGTATTTGTTTTCTGTTCAATGCAATATAACTTCAGTATTTTGAAGGATGTCTTCTTACATTTAAAACCTTCCTTTATCTTACTGCCTGCTGCTGCTTACTGCAAACATAGAATGTTTTTACTTAAAAATAAGATGACCTTGGCTTTGTAGAGGTGTGCTCTTTTTAAAGTCTTCTGCTGTAGTTGTGTTAACCACTATAAATTGTGTCTCAGCCTTTACTGAGCTGTCTTTAGTCACCTTGCTACTTCTTAGCACTTCATAATTTTGGCTACCCCTTTAAATAACTGTTTATTAGGTTCTCAGTTGAAACAAATGAACAACCATGAAGGAAGAGATCTAAAAAGAGGCTTTGGATCCTAATACAGTGTGATATGGCTTAAGAGCTGCTTGTTTGAAAGAATTCAAAACTAGGTGCCTGAAATTTCTGTACAGTCTTCTCCTATGATCTTGTAGTCTTCCTATAAGAAAAGTATCCAGAAAGAGCAGCTCATTGAGCAGGGCATTGACTAAAGACCCTGGGAATCACTGAGGGCAGAACTATACCATAAAGTACATCTCCCTCTTCATTTGAGACTTTTTAGCCTAGAGAAGGCTCAGAGCACATTATATCAATGTATATAAATACCTGAAGGGAAGGTGCAAAGAAAATGGAGATAGGATCTTTTCAGTGGTGCCCAGTGATATGAGAGGAGGCAATGGGTACAAAGTGAAGGCACTGTCTGAATGCTAGGAAATACTTTTTTATTGTGAGGGTGACAGGGCACTGATGCAGATTGCCAGAGTGAAGCCTCCCTCACTTTATAGATTTTAAAAATCTATTTGGACAACTGGCTTGAGGTGGCTCTGCTTGAGCAGGAGGATTGAACCAGATGAGCTCCAGAGGTCCCTTCCAACCTCAAATATTCTCTGATTTTGTGATTGCAAGTATTGTGCAAAAGTATGGAGAAACATCTTCTTCCACTCAGAATCTCTGAGTGAACCTCTGAACCTCTCTGGAAGTGAAGGAAAGCCCTAAGAATGAAGCCAATAAAGAGGTATAGCATATCTGTTTTAGGGCACCCATCCACATTTTGAACAGATGCAACCCCAGTCTAAATGACACGATTCATGGGATGATGCTGCAGCTCTCTCCTCACTAACCTCTGGCATGAGATGTAGGTGGGGCAGAGGCACTTGGTGGTAGCCTGTCTTGTAGAAGATGTTCATCTTTCAGGGATTCAAAACCCCATATCACCATCTTGTCATGTCCCAGTTTCTTGGGACAATGACTCAGATTCGCCAATTCCCAGGTTAGGATTAAGGTGAAACGACACCAAGGATTCTTCAGTTCACAAGGCTCAATTTTTATTCACTCACTAAAGATAATTGGCATGGAACGTCGTCAGTAATCTTTGCAACCTCTGCACCAGGCATTAAACTTACAGACTAGTGATAGATCTTATAACATGCCCCAATAAGCCTTAAACACGTCTTAATAAGCCTTGCTTTATATGTAGGCATACAGAATAAGAAAGGGAGAGAAAAGGGGAGAGAGGAAAAGAAAGAAATACAAACAGGAAGATTTCATGAGTCCTGGTTCGGTCATTGGTCCAGCCAGCCCAGGGGTCCAGTACTGGAGAGGCACAGCCACGCAGGGCTTTGACTTGTGTCCCTTTATAATTCCTTGTCCCTCCTCTGGGTGGGCACTTGGAGCCATTAAGTTAATTAGGCATCATGTGCAGTTTATGCTTCTAGAATTCTCCTTGCTTTTGGTACATGCACAGTTTGTGCCTTCAGATTCTTCTGGAAATGTCAGTGGTCTTGAGGGTCATTGGGGAGTTACTCCCCCCTCCCTGCAGGTGTGAGCATTGTTTGATCTTCCCTTTTGGCACATGCATTGTGAAAACAGCTTTTCTATTGGCTGTCCACAGAGTCACTTGAGATAGGGAAGTTCAGCCTCTGAAAATTGTGGTCCTGCCTCTGCAGGACCCCCTCCACTTGCTGCACCTCCCTGCCCTTACTTGCACTGCCCCAGTGCTTCCATAGAAACAGTTTCCTTTGTGAAAGTTCTTAACGTATGATTGAGACATTAACTGTGGTTTCATGAAACTGTCACACATTTCCATACAGAAATTCTAATCAAGAGCTTGCATGCTTGTCTACTTCCTTCTTGACTGATTGCCAACTCAATCTTCAGTCTGCTTTTGTCTTTCTGGAACACATGACCAGTGCCTAAAGAAGGGGTGAAGGTCATCAGGTAGTGTTGTTCTTAAAGTAAAATTGGGGCTGTGTTTCAGTCCCTTCACACCAGGAGAAAAAAATAATCTGGGATTCCTTTCTCTTGGATGAGCCTTCTAATTACTGCATAATTAAATAAATTATAAGTTGTGACATAATCTTTTACCAGGGTTGTGTCAATAGGAAGTAGATGTGATCATCAGCATCTACTGTGGTGACAGACTGCTGAGATATGCTCCAGAAAATCCTTCCAGAGCAGCCCTCTGGGAAGACACAAGCCAATGAGTTCTGTCTAACAAAGTTTGATGGGTTTTAACCACTCTGGTGAGGAAAAGTTATAAAAAAAGGAGATTTGGACACGAGCAGAAAAAGTCAGGTTGCCTGGGGAACTTTAATGTTTCATTCTGAGGTTTTCATAAAGTTTACTTTGTCTCAGATGAAGCCATGGAGAAAATTGATTTTAGGCTTAATTGCTCTAATTGTCTTCTCTGGATACTATATAGCTGATCTTGTCAGCTGAATAATAGAAAAATATATACATTTCTAAACAACCTATATATTTAAATCAGAAAACTATTTTAATCGCATTACTTTTTGGAAAATGTTGATCACAGCTATTTATTATACGGGCTAAAATATATTCCTAATTTGGATTCTGATTATTTACTTTTCAATGTTTAAAGATTCTTCTTTCAATATTAACCTATGTGCTTGACTTTTAAGAATATGCTATTAGTTTGCTTTTTTTCATCAATCATTTTTTCCTCTTTATAGCTAAAAGATTTTTTCCAAAAACTGTCACAGTTTTGATCAACATGTAAGTTTAATCACATCCTTTAACAAGTAAAACTTTAGTTAGATTTTCAAAATTCCATTAAAAATATGAAGTTTTTATCTCCAGTTTAATCATCAAGGTTATTAGGATATTGTTTTGTCACAGGAACAATTTAAAGTCTTCATAAATGAAAAAGCATATATCTATAAAATAATTAAGTGGTCTTTTTTTCTCAAAGAAGAGATAAAATTATGATGAAATATGCAATAAATCTTTGCAATTTTATAACTTTATTCTCTTCTGTCAAAACTAATTTGTTTATATCAATGTGTAATAAAACTCTAACAATATCTGCTAACAAGTTATTTTTAGCTCCTGGAAAAAACCTTCCTCATATTGCAATGTCACAGTATTAATTTGAAGAAACAGTGAGTTTAGAATGAGTTAAGACCCTTTACAGATAGTAAATCTGCAAAGTTGATCTATCTACATAAGCAATATGGAAAAATTCCACTGAAATCTAGATTTAACAAGGACAGAAGACTAAACTATGTATTTAATTTACTCCAGTTGTAGCCAGTTAAAATAAACAGAACTGACAGATCCTGAGCAAGTGAAGCAATAGAGGCATCTGTGTAAATGGTGTAAGTGGTGTCTGTTACCTATTTTCAACCAGTCTCTTTTGAGCAGCTAGTACTTTAGCTAAATTCCAAGTAAAAATTCGTTATTTCTTAGCATTTTTCCTATAATGTGTAAGGGAAAATAAAAAATCAGTGCATACTTGTAGGCCAGAGCAGGAGCATGACTTTATTTTCTTTTTACAAGTTCAGCCAATGTTTTCACAACAATGTTTGCAAATGGTCGCACTTCAAAGAAGCACAGCACATTCTTCAGCTACCTCCTCCTGCTCATCTCACTAGTACTGTGCCGGCCACCGAGCTATTTTCACATCTAAATTTTTTTTTTTTTTTTTTTTTTTTTTAAGCCTCAGTTGTAGCTGTTTAAATAAACGCTTAGGTCACAGTATGGTACCTACACACTGAGCAATGGTGAGATAGACTTCGGAGACAAAAGTAAGTGTTTTAATCCAACATATAGAAAACATGTGCAAGCTTGTGTGTATGGAGCTCCATGCCTTGGTTATAGATTTAAAATGTAGTTGTTCAAAATATGTCTAAACTGTAACTCACAGCCTGTAATTGCTAAATGATCTTATAATATAACCTAGGTATTTTGAAACCAGGTTTCTTCCTATATTTCACTTAGTCTCCCTAAGAATTATGCCTTTTTCAGTTTGCATTTTGCTTTATCTGACTTCCTAAAAGAAAGAGCAATGTCAAGGTCTTGATGAAGCAAATTATTTCATTATACACTTAAGTGCTTAACTTCAGAAATGTCAACAGACACAGAGAAGTCAGCCTTTCATTGAAATGGATCATATATATGTAGAATCTATAACAATCTACTTTACATTTTTCCAGGATTCCAACTGCAGTTAATATGTTGATGAGTAAGATATGTATCGTTTCTCTTCAGCCTCCGAAAGGTTAAGCATCTGTTATAAACTAGATACTAATGTCTTCTGTAGACGATCCAGGTGGCACCTACTTACATACCCTCTTAGATACCTATTTTTGGATGGTTTGAATTGTCCACTGACAAAGGGTTGTTTTTCTTCATTAACACAGGGAATCAATCTGCTTAATCTTAGATCAAACACCTAAGAGTTAGCTGGGCAATGTTAGATTAATATCTCCCTGAACATGCAGTATACACTTTATGGATTTATAGGAATATTATTTACAAAAAAATCCCACAGCTGTGAATGTGTTAAGTGATTCTGCCATCTCAATTACCCTGCTTCCCTTATTAGTAGAGTTTCTTTTTCCTAAATATTTCCTGATTCTTTGGAAGTATTTTACTATTGAAAGTTGTAAGAGTATCATGCAAGTTGCATAGCATAGAAGTGCAAAGAAATGTTGCAGTGGTGGTGGCCTCTTACTAGGGCAGATCTCTCCTCTCCTGCTGCTTTTCCTTTTGTTCTCCTCTCTTTCCCTGATTTTTAAGACAGCTAGAGGGTGCCACTTGAGCATTTCGCAATAACTACAGCCAAACTGAGTTCATAATGATAGAATTATCATTGTTAATGATAATACAGCTTTAATTTAATTCATATTCCAGTCTGATATGAGATTTGTCCTTTATTGGCACAATAACAGGGATGTACACTATACTTATGCCTGTAAAATACAATATTTTGCTCTGTGCTATAGGGACACTTTTCTTCCATGCATGTTTTAGAAGTTATTCTTATCCAATTTTAATACTTAATACAATTTCATTTATTCAACTTTCATACAGAAATTACACTTTGAAAAAGAAACAGAAAATATGCTTTTCAATTTCAAATATCAACTTTATTTTAACCTAATTTTAACCTGGCTTTTTAGCCTAAAAGATTTAATACAAAGGTTAAGTTTTCTCCCTTCGTTATTTTCTCCCTTTATCAATGAACAAGGAGAAGAGTTTAAAAGGGAAAAAGCTAGAGAAGAGGCAACTATTCCTAAACCTTCAATTAAAATTAAATCAGTGAAAGATGCGTTTTCCCCATATCACTTATTATGCTACTATATTCTGAATGAGAAACATTAGGGAACAGCTACAAAGCAAGGAAAAGCAGGAGAGAATATAAAATCAGTTTTCACACTGAAGACAGAACAAGGACATAAATAAAATGTTTGTGCTGGGTTTCAGTAAGTGACGAAGTTTTTGGTAGCAGGGGAGGGGTCTACAGTGAAGGCCCCCTGTGAGAATCTTCTCGAAGCTCCTCCAGCTTCAAGTTGGACCCGCCTTTGCACCAAGGCCGCTTAGCAATGGTGGATGTGCTTCTGTGATAACATATCTAAGAAGGGGAATCTGAGAGGAGGAGTGGGAATTGTGAGGAAGAGTTGCAAGGAGGGCATCTATGCAAACACTGAGGTTAGTGGAAGAAAGGAGGAGGAGAGGGGAATTGTGCCAGAGCAGAGATGGCAGGCTGTCCCACTGCAGCCCATGGAGGTCCACAGTGGAGCAGTCACAAGGCCTGGAATCCAGGTGTAAACTCTTTAGAATCCTACATTTATTTCAGTTAATAGTTTGTTTGATGTTCTGTAAATACTACTACATAAAGCTCAGACACTTTTTTTTTTTTTTAATCATATTCAAAGAGGCAGAACTGCAGAAGATGTTTTGTGAGACTTTAAAGTTAAACTACTCAAAGTAGATATCATATCCTTGATAAAATGAATGTACTTGGGGAGCTTTTTGTCCTCGTCAGGAGATAAAATATTTTATCATCAATATGGAAATTTGCAAGAATATTTTTTCCTTAGAAAGTTTAATAGAAGTTAAACATGATAGTGACTCTTTTTGTTGCTGTTGTGTGCTTTGAAGTCACTGGGATTTAATCATATACTTCAAGTTAAGATCATGATAACCTGCAGCCATATGATAATGGTCTTTTAAATTAATAATCTTATTAATGATAATATATATGAGCCACATATGCAGAATCTCAGGTTCCCCTGAACAGAAATCTGAATGAAGTTTGACTGCTGTTTTCTGGAGTAGTCCTTCATCTTGCATATTTTGTTAAGTAGTCTGCACTAAAATGGTAACAGACCTATGGTTCTAGACTACACGCTTTTCATATAGAAGGAATGAATACAGATTAAATGCTTTCAAATATGACTATACTACATGTTAGGATGAGCCATCTGGTAAGAAAGATTAATGGGGCCACTTGTGATAACTTATTGCATTGTAGTAGGTGTCATGAAGAATGTATATTGCAGATCCCAGCTTCGTGCATAGAATAGGACCAAGCCGTGTTTTGTTGCTGATTTTAAAAATGTAAAACTGACAGATGTTGAGGATTACTGTAATTAAATGATGCTTAATATATTTTTAAATACTTCCATAGGAGTGCTATGAAAACTTGATATAATTCATTAGACATTATGCAAATAACTGTTAAAATTGTTATCCTAAAACTACATAGTTCAGCATTTGATTTTATATAAGAAAATGGATTGGCTGCTTCTGGCAATGGTAATGTAATTACCACTGGCTTAATTTGTAGCATGAAGATCTGCAAGGCTGTGTCCTGCGATAGTTGCCGTGTTGTTTTTCCACTGTTAAATTGTAATTATAGCTTTGGAAAACCATATGTTTGGGGACATTAACAGTGACAGCAGAATCCTGTCAAAATTCTGGTTGCTTAGCTACAACTAGATGGAACAAAGTACTAGTAGAACTGTAAAAACATTTGTTTTTCAAGAGGTATATTTAAATGACATAACAACTGTGTTGTAACTGTTAGTGCTGTTTTTTTCTACAGTTACTAACAGGCTGTCAAGAAAAGTGTTACAAAACTCATCTGGAGTTGTAAGAAGTCACTGTCATGGAAAACAGACCTCCAGGAAGTCTTTGTCCTAGCCTGACTTTGTGGCAGTGGTTACTGGCATTATGTTTTTCCAGAGAATGAAAAAGATGCAGATAGTGTAAGCGTTTTGGGTTTTTTTTTTCTTTCTTTTTCAGAATAGAAAATGTGGAAAATGTTATCAGTTTACAGCAAGCAATGTTTCTTTAAATTTTATTTGAAATTGAAAAACTGAAAAGCAATGTTATAATCACTTTCAAAATTAGTTGCTCTTGTATTTGAAAATTTCCTCTGGTTTCACTTTTTTTTTTTTTTTTTTAAAAAAAAAAATGTAAAATTGCCTAGATATTTTAAAATTAGCTAAACTTTATCAGCTGATAGAAAGATTTTTTTCCCTATAGTATGACTCACCTAACATTCAAAAAGTTTACATTGCAAACTTAATTTTAAGGTTGAAATTGCCTACAAATGATTTTTTCATTACAGGTCAACACACAAATCTGAATCAAGTGTCACTGACAGTCTGAAATACTTAGAGAGTCTGGAAGTTTTGATCAAGAGCTTTCTCCCTGGAATTGACTTTGTATCGCAGATTTGATTTTAGCAAAAGGCCAGTAAGTAGTGAATTAATGCAAGAAATCTGAATTAATGCTTACAGCCTTAATTCTTTCAGCACAAATAATATGCAAATATTTGATTAATCAGGCTCTGCTGTTTCTGTTGTCAATTATTTGTTCAAACCAAACATCCAATTTCAAATTTTAGTTTTAATGATCTCTTCCTTGTGATATTATTGTTAAACTGTAATGAAAATTAAACTGAGAGGAGACAATAATTTAAATGAGGCCAATTAATAAATAAAACTTGCAGTCTGCCATTATAAAGCCTTATAGAGCCTGCTTATAACTTGAACACTTGCAGTTCATTCCTTCTTTATGTATAACTGAGTGCTAATTTCTTTCATCAGACCAATTTCACTCTATAAAAACAAATTAATATGTTGGTGTCTTATTAAACCATTAGATTGAAATTCTACAGCTGTACACCAGTGAAAATCTAGGAAATGAAGATACGGGAGTATTCAAACATTTATCAGTGCAATAACAATCCCATAATCATATAACATTTTCTCTCTAGTCATTTAATCTTAAACACCCTTTCTGGGCCAGTTCTGGGAAATGTTTCTTCCCCTCTCTTCTGCAAAGCTCCAAATATGATTTGTCTCATCTCTTCTACTCCATTAGGTGTACAGGATAGTCCAGTATTAGGGACAGAATTTCCAGTATTCTGATGTTTCTCTTTTGGTAATGATTAGAGTATTTAAGTTTTTGAGTGGAAAATGACATCGTGTTCATTAGGAGGATCATGCACATTTTTTTACTTTAATTCAGCAGATTTAGTTTTTAAGTTCATAACATCAGAAACTTTTGTCAGGGTCCAACAGCTACTCCCTATATAAATGTTCTTTGCTTATACTATATCTTATTAGATTTTAATAAATAAAGATGCCTCCCATGAATAAATGTTTCAGTGTTAGACAGCAGTCTTGAGTCTTTTCCATATTTTGAATAGCATAGTCATAAGTAAAAAAACCCTATACACATAAACAAAAAAGGAGACAATGCTAAATTTTTGTCACTCCTTCCTATGTGACTGTCCCAATCAAAGTTTCATTCTGTTAAATGTACCTTCTGGCAATACTCTTCAATACGGATGAAAGTTTATATGCCTTTTGTTGTGCAAACAGAACTATTACAGAAATTACTTTGATGTACAGACCTCCACGGAAGAAAAAGTAGCTGAGCAAAGTTGATATCAGAAGTACTGTTATTTCCAATTAGAGCTTGACAGTTGTCCGTCAAACAACTTCTTACTTCTGATTTGTAAAGAGCCCAGGTTTTCAAGGAGCCTATTTAACTTCTTCCATGCTGCCAAGTGATAGAATTCTTCATACTCTTAATGATGACATTGATCAAAATGTTAATATATGTAGATTTATCAGGACATGATAATTATGGTGATAAGGCCTCATGATTGGAACTTCCAGAGTAAATGTACTGAAATGATAAATGCATATTTCCCAGTCCAAGGAAATGGATTCAGTATTGCAGTTAATGTTTCATACAGCCCAACTTCATTAAGCACAACTCAGCTAATGACACCATGAATTTGTTTCATTTTATCAAATTGCATTAATTAGGGAAATGCATTGAAAGCTGATTGTGAATAAATTTGCTTTTCCCTGGAATAACTAAAAAAATGGGCAATTGGATTAATTTGTCCTTTTTACCCCTTTTAACTTAGAGCACGATGATTCTTTCTCAACTTTATGGCATGAACTACTTTGTGTTTAGCATGATTCACATTAACCAATTTAATTATAGGGGTTTTAAACAAGAACACTCACAGGCTGGACCAATGCCAGCTCGTTCCTTTCCAATCATATTAAATGCCATCTCTCCATGGATACAGGCCTTTAATAAAGTCCTGTGTTACCATTATTATTTATAATGTTAAGAAAAGTGATCAACAAGGTCTTGCCATTCATGTCTGATCCATCGTATCAAACTACAATGTTTACTCTAAAATTATTGTCCTCTGAGTTCTGATTGTGATAGTGGGGCTCTGCAGGTGAACTGGGTTTGCATGGCAAGGTTTTGGTAGTAGGGGGGCTACAGGGGTGGCTTCTGTGAAGCTGCTAGAATCTTCCCCAATGTCCGACAGAGCCAATGCCAGCCGGCTCCAAGACAGACCCACTGCTGGCTAAGACTAAGCCCATCAGCAATGGTGGTAGCCTCTCTGTGATAATATTTAAGGAACGGAAAAAAGTTGTTGCGCTGTTGGAGAATGGCTTGCAGAGAGCAAGGCTATGGGTCTCTGCAGAAGCTGATTGCAGCCACCTGAGGTAAACAGAGGAAAAAACCCAGCGTACAGTGATGCTAACAAGGACTGTTACGATAACATAGAGAGAAGTTGTGGCACATTATGGCCTTGGGGGTGACTGAAAACAGCCCTGGGAAAGAAGCAGGCCAGAAGAAGGAAGATGTTGTGACATGCCTGAGATACCACAAGGGGCGTGAATATTATAATGTAGCCTTTTACATGTGTCCAATAGATTTGTGAGTAGTATGCATGATTATTGTAGACTGCTTATGTAAGGTGTGATTTCTTTCAATAAAGTTGAAGCCTGCTCTATCATTCACGTTGAATCGGCTGCTTGCTTCCTCTGCCCGCCGCATTGCACAACTGTACAACTGCATCAGAGAGACGAGTGAGAACATGTGAGAGCCACAACTGTGCAGACCCCAAGGTGAGTGCAGGAGGAGGGGCAGGAGGTGCTGCAGGCACCGGGGCAGAGGTTCCCCTGCAGGCCGTGGTGCAGCCCATGGGGAGGCAGCTGTGCCCTGCGCCCCTGGGGGGTAATGGGGGGGCAGAGACCCACCTGCAGCCCGGGGAGGACCCCACGCTGGAGCAGGGGGATGCCCCAAGGAGGCTGTGACCCCGTGGGAAGCCCACGCTGGAGCAGGCTGCTGGCAGGACCTGTGGCCCCATGGAGAGAGGAGCCCACGCTGGAGCAGGTTTGCTGGCAGGACTTGTAGCCCCGTGGGGGACCCGTGGAGGATCAGTCTGTTCCTGAAGGACTGCACCCCGTGGGAGGGACCCACGCTGGAGCAGTTTGTGAAGTAGTATACCCTGTGAGAAGCACTCATGTTGAAGTTCAGGCAGGACTGTGTCACATGGGAGGGACCCCACACTGGAGCAGTTGAAGAAATGTGAGGAGTCGTGCCCCTGAGGAGGAAAGAGCAGAGAGATAATGTGAGGTGAACTGACCACAACCCCCATTCCCCACCCTCCTGCACCTCTCAGGGGAAGGAGGTAGAGAAAATCAGGAAAGAAGTTGAGTCTAGGAAGAAGGGATGATTGGGGGAAGGTGTTTTTCAAGTTTTGTTTTATTTTCTTGTTTTCCTAATCTGATGTGATTGGTAATAAATTATTTTTCCCCAAGCCAAGTCTGCTTTGCCCATGACAGTATTTGTTGAATGATCTCTCCCTGCCCTTATCTTGAGCCATAAGACTTTCATTATATTTTCTCTCCCTTGTCCAGTTGAGGTTGGGAGTGATAGAGCAGCTTTGGTGGGCACTTGACACCCACCACAGCAAGGTCTGTATGATTCATAGTGATGCCACTGAGCTCTTAAAGACATTGTTGTGTAGCATTTAATTATAGGAACATGTTCTACAAACAGTTGAGAAATCACATAATTTGCATGTAATTATGGGTATTTTATAGTTGGAAAGGGATAGGTGGCTTTAATTAGGCAGAAATACTAGGTCTTTCTAGTTTTAGCCTTCTTTTGACCAGGAATTCTAGAAATTATAAGTTTAAATTAGTGTTAAAAATCAGCTTTGAAATCATGCTGAAAACCAGCTGCTATTCCTCTTTTTTGTGTTCTTTGCCAAAGAGCTCTTTCTTTTTAGGGAATGGCTGCCAGTGGACTAGTGGTAAAGTTATTACACTGAAGATACAAACAAATAAATACTACATAATAATCCCTGCTATTAAGTGATGACTTTAATTAAAAACAAACACCCAGTAACTTCTAAAACTATCAAAAGTTTGCAAGACTCATTAATCTTTACCTAGCTGGAATGTTGGTCCTTGTCTACATTGGAAAACAAATCTTTTCAACGGTGTGTTGTTCAGGTGAGCTTCCAAATAGACACATAAATCTGTCTACAGCATGAGCATGACCACATCTTATCCAGGGCTGATGATGATAACCAGAAGCAGCGGGTGCATGGTGTAGAGCTCCCTGAGCTGACTGGATGTGAATCAGCTTGGGTCGGGCTGCAGGCTGAGGCACATTTGTGCAGCAGTGCATTCAAGCTAATAAAGGTAGCTGTGAATCAGAGCTTGTTAGGTCAGCCGTAGAGCTGATCCGCACCATGTGGATTTACTGAGTTGCATTCTGCTAGCTCAGGAATCTATACACCATACTGCATGCATGGCAGAGACACTCTGATAAATAAGCTATTCCATCTAGAGACTATGGGTGAACACGTAGAATTAACTTGGTTTTGTAAATTCTTCAGCTGACAAGAGCAAACCCACACGCCAGTGATCTGGGAGAAAGCCTGCCCCATGGTAGATGTGAAAGGACCACTTACAGCTGAAAAGAACATGTAGTGACAGTCTCTTGTGTGCATTTCTGCTGTTTCTGGAGCATTAGATAAATCATAGATTAAGCATTTGTTGCAATGAAACTTTAGATATATCCAGGGAACTTTTTGTACGCCTAGGAAACTCTTATAGCAACATAATGATACAATCCACTGTGAAACTGACTGTACTAATATAGAAGAGTGGAGGCTTCTATTCTGAAACAGGTGAATTTTCATTCTAGCATAAGAAGTTTTACAAGTGCAGATATACTGGCTTAGATTCACAAGTTTGTGAATAATGTGTATAAGACCTAAAAATCAGAGCTGTCCTTTTTTTATAGTGCTGAAATCAGGAACATCTCAGTTTTCATAAATGGTAAATTTTCTTCAGGGTTTCAATAACTCCTTTAAAGGAAAACAAAAACAAAACAAAACAAACAAACAAACAAACAAACAAACAAAAACAACAAAAAACCCCCCAACATTTCTTCATAAGCTTTTTTCTTTAGCTGAAACTAATCAGTGAAGTTAGTTTTACAACTTTTGCATAGTTCAGAAGTTAAGTTGTAGCAGGCCATTATCAGTACAAAAAGCTTGTCAAGTACTGACTCTTCTTAAAGCACAGATATCACAAAAGACTTCTGGTACACCGTGATGTCAACATATTTCTCCAGATGGCTTTAAAGTGGAAAGAGGAGAATTAAGCTTTAGGGCATGAATATGGATGGATATTTTGCTAGGGATTTTTCTTAAATATTATTTATATTTATATGTTTTTAATATAAATTATACAAATTCTCATAACCACTGTAATATTTTAAAAGGTGTATTTTCTGAAAGCCTCCGATTCTTTGTCCAAAAGAGACAACATGTAACCCACCACCAACTTGACCATCAGCCCAAGATTAACCACAGGCTAGTGCCTAGTATTCTTTTAATAAATGTACTAATTTGTGGTTGGAATAGAACATATTTTCTTTGTGGTCATTCTATTTATTGCATCTTCAGACAATTTGTTTCAGTGTTAATTATCCTTACAGTAAAAAGTTGCATCTTATTTCCATTTTTATTTCATATGACTTTCATGAAATTTAATTAAACAAAGATGTATAAAAGTAGCAGCAATCATTTCTAGCCCTAGAGAGAGCTATAGTAAGAAAAACTTGTCATATCTCTGTGGTACAATTATCACTATGTCTAAATCACTATGAATTTTTCATGAGAGTGAGGGCCACATGGGTTCTCAGTTTCCAAACTCTTTTTAGTAGAGTGAATGCTTGAGAAAGCATGCATACAAATTTTTGAAAAAATTCTATGAAAATACCGGGAGGAGGACAAGCTGGATTACAGAATAATTAAAATGGTCAGAAAAACCTGGTCGGAAGGAAACACCACCACAAAACCAGAAAACAAATGGAATAGGGAAAAAAAAAAGAAAAAAAGTGAGGTCTTAAACAGGTATAAATCAGGATATTCTGTTGTTGTTGTTGTTGTTGTGTGAAGTACCTCAGAGCTAATTTTTTTTTACCATGATTCTGATACCTCTGTCAAATGCTTCTGTGAAATACTGAGATTCACCAAGAAGATCCATTCTGAAACTATACCAGTCAATCTCAGTAGTAATTCCTATATTTCTTCATGTTAGAAACGTATATGATTATACTAATAACTGTATGCTACAGGGTTGTGTGATATAGGGTTGTAGGTTAAGTTATGCAATTAATTATTCACTTAGCCCTGCAAAGCAGCACCATCAACTTTCATTGACCCTCTCATGCCTTGGATTCTTGAACAGCAATGCACAAGATACAATGAAAAACTGTTTAACATTGGGCCAAATTTTCTTTTTTTCTAGATGTAACCATATCTGAACAAAAAGATATTATAAAATATTCATCCTGACATTCAAAACTCCACAGTGCTGAATCAAAATTTTCTAAAACAGTATTTCCAGGTAGAGATGCTTCCAGAAGTGTTGATTCACTTTCTTTCAAGTTATAGTTTATCCAACTGTCATAGGATAAACATAAAATGACAAAAAGAAAGATAATATATCCCTTACATGTTCAGGTGTTCTATTATGCATATGAATGTAAACAACTAGGTTAATAAGGGAATAGTAGAGGGAAGGAGGGGGAAAAATGTCTTCATAGTGGTTTAAAACCAGACCCCTAAATCAGGAGCCATCTAGCCCAGAACTCAGTCTTTTATCAGCTGGATTTGTAGTAGCAAACTGCTACTGTCTGAAATGCCGTTGCTGAACAGTGCCACCAAAGTCCAGGCAGCCTTCAACCAAACAACATCTGTATCACACAGACTTTCACACAACTGAGAACGTTTTTACCAATCTTTTGATAAAATTCTTGGCATTTTGTTTCTTGCCTAATCCCCATCCAAAATTGCATACTGTAGTAAAAAATAAAATGAGATATAAGAACTGATGCTAAATCTGTCTCTCTATTAATTTCTTGTATTTAGTGCTTTGTTTGCTGGGAAAGTTTTACTGTTAATTAGTAACTCAATACACTGGGACAAACTGTACTCATCCTTATGTTGGAGGCATTCCTTTTTTTGTGTGTAAATGACTAGAAACTGCAGAAGACAGTCAAATTCAGTGATGCGTCATACCAAGTGAGTTGAAGTTGCCTAATCCCATGCACTGGTGATAACCACTTGGTCTTTTTATTGCTCATTGGTCGACATACTACTTATCTATAGAAAGTGGAGCATCTTCCACTCAGTAGTCTAAGAGCCACCCCTCAGCAGAAAGAGAGTAATTATATCACTTTCCTATGAGACATGAAAACATCCACTCACAGATAAAACCAGTCAAAGGAAGAGCCAGGTCTCTCACATTCTTGGCGAATGTTCTGGTCCTGGAGTAAATGATGCCTCACTAGATCTAAGGGAGAGAAATAACTTTTATCTTCCCCTTGTATGCAGTTTGTATGAGAAAAGACTGTCCTCACCGGACACCTACTACTAGGACACCCCTGCCTATGAGTACCATAGGTAGGTTCTTTCTTACTGCTTAGAGAACTTCAATGCCCTTCTCTGTGACATTTTGAACTGCCTAGATTACAGAAAGCTCTGCCAGGTTTGCTAAGGTTGTGAATCCCAGCTGTGCCTTATTTAGGGAACACTGCTTGACATATCAGAGTTGTTTGTTGTCCAAAATAAATGCTTTATAAAACAAGTCCACATCTCTTCTCAAATGTATCCTGGGAAGTTTTTTAACGTCCATGTGTCTAAGTGATGTATCACAGTTAAAATATGGTTCACAACAGGTTTATTGCTGACTGTTCCAGCCAGTGCAGAACTTAACAGAGAGCTCCTGTTGTACCCCCAAATAACACGTTTCCTAAAATCCCAGTGAATGTGTATGCAAATCATGATTCAAATGAAGAGCCTGAAAATTGCTTGTAATGTAGTTTTTAAACTGTAGTGAAACCCAAACTACCCTGCAAGAATTTTCTAGCTATTTTCCATATGTACCAGTGACTACCTCTATTATAGTATGTCCATTTTAAGGAACAGGGGTTATATGCTAAGAAACAGGGTTTCCAATCCATGGCTGATGGGAAAGAGGCCATGAATTTTATATAAAAATTTGAGATATCATGAGATGTGTTCAGAAGGCATTTATATCAGAGTAAATGCACTAGCATCCAAGGGTGGGTGAGCACCACTGCTTTATCTGATAATTTAATTTGGGTTAGTTTGGAAAATGAAATTGTAAGAAGGAACAGATGTGGCAGTGAGCCCCACCCAGACAGGAAAAATAACACCAACTGATCTGTGACCATACTAAAAGCTTATTACCTTCATTAGACTATGCACAACAACAGCAACACATGAGTGTCAGATATTGTTTTGGGGCATCTCACTTCTCCTTCTACCATCCTTCACCCATGGCCAAAACAATAATGAAGGAAGTTAAATGGATGATGTGAAGAAAGAAATGGCTATCTCCAAAACACTTCAAAACAGATAAGGAGAGAAAGAAGGAAAAACTGTCTTAATTGGTCCTAGTTGAGATAACTCCTTTTTAGATCTGGGAGTCTCTCCTGAGGCCCACATTTAGCTTGCTCAGCTCTTTAAGCATTTCACACAGTATCAAACATGTACAAGAAAGTCAGCACCAAAATCCTTAAATGAAAGTAGGTATAGTTTACTCTGTAGGGATGTTTTGTGTTTAAAAAACAAGTGATAAAAGTGTGAACGAGAAACAAATTTACCTCCGCATATCATGTTATGGTCTTTATTCACAGACATGGAAGTTATAAAACACTTCTCCATAGTAAACAGTCATGTGTTTGAACTGCTGTTTCACTATTTAATCCAGTACTGAATACAAGTACCCAGTCTGGGAATCAATCCTCCATTACTGAATTAGAATCATAGAATCAAAAAATGTCTTGGTTTGGAACAGATCTTAAAGATCATCTAGTTCCAACCCCCTGCCATGGGCAGGGACACCTTCCACTAGCCCAGGTTGCTCAAAGCCCTGTCCAACCTGGTCTTGAACACTGCCAGGGAGGGGGCAGCCACAGCTTCTCTGGGCAACCTGTGCAGTGTCTCACCACACTCAGAGTAAAGAATTTCTTCCTAATCTCTAATCTAAATCTACCCTCTTTCAGTTTAAAACCTTTACCCTTCATCCTATCACTACATTTCCTGATAAAGAGTCCCTCCCCATCTTTCCTGTAGGCCCTCTTTAAGTACTGGAAGGCCATTATAGGGTGTCCCCAGATCCTTCTCCATAGGGCTGCTCTCAATCCACTCATTGCCACCTTGTATTTGTGTTTAGGATTGCCCTGACCCATGTGCAGGACCTTGTATTTGGCCTTGTTGAACTTCATGAGATTTGCATGGGTCACCCTCTCAAGCCTGTCAAGATCCCTCTGGATGGCATCCCTTCCCTCCAGCGTGTCAACTGCACCACACAGCTTGGTGTTGTCATCAAAATTGTTGAGTGTGCACTCAATCCCACCGTCCATGTGTGAGAGACTGAAATGTCAAATGATTGTCTCAAAGCTTTGAGTCACTGTGTGGTGTCAGTAATGCCTCAACATTCATCAAGGACCAGCTGTGACCTTTGTAATCAGTCTAAGGTATGTCACCCAAGGAAGCAGGAGTGTATCCAAGGATGCACCACTTCCCGTCTGCCCGCCCACATACCCCCTGCCTTCCCCTGCCCTCCCCTGCCCTCCCCTGCCCTCCCCT
>NW_020799097.1:24882828-24910473 GCF_003259725.1 Athene cunicularia | reverse complement strand
GACAGCCCCTCCCCTCCCCTGGAACTTCTCTGTGCTGCTCTTCAGGTGCTCTCCTGTTGCCCTGTGATCCCTCCTCAGGCTTTAATCATCTATTGCTGGCACTGGCATCAAGTTGGTAGGAGTGGGATGGACTGAGATTCCCGTCCTGTTGCAACTTTAGTTTAAAGACCCCTTCACCATCTTGGCAAGCTTATGAATAAAGATGATCTTCCCATTCTCTAACAGATGGACCCCATCACTGCCCAGTATGTCAGGTTTCTCAGATGTTGCAGGGTTTCTCTTTTGAATGTGGAAGATCATCTCCATCATGTAAAAAGTCTGGAGAGGTATGTTATGTCAAACATCAGAGTGAATGTCACCTATAGGATCAGATTCAAGGATGTTACCTGCTAGACTCGCAGATGATGCCAACAACAGTTAAGGTTTTAAACAGCATTCAGTAAGCAATGATATTCTTATTGGACCTGATTATTTCACCAAGAATGCCTAAACATTTTTAGTAACATCTGTGGGCTGGTCCAGTACAGCTAGTCTGCTTCTGCCTCTCATTTTTGTCAGGAAAATTTAAGCCATAGTAACAAGCTCTAATAGCCAGTAGTCACACAGCTCATAAACATGAGCAATAGGGAAAGAAAATCACTGATTAAAAGTGCCTAATTAAAAAAGGAAACAAGCTGCCATGCCAGTGATATCATACTTTTATGCTTTGACATGCAAAAAATACTGATTAATTATTCCATATATTTCAACCATACATGACTGATCACTTTAAAGAAAAATAAATATTGACCTCTTCTTTTCCATTTTTTCTGATGAAATTTGAACCTAACATTTTTAGAATTGAAATGATGTTTCACTTCCAGTTCCTCTCCATTTTTCCACCACCCTGTTACTGCCACCACATATATTTTCCAAAGTCTGTAGTGAAAGTCCCAAATGTCTCTTAAGAAAGCTTTTTAATTGGTTGCAAGGTTAACAGAATCAGGGGTGCTCCATTTATTTCAGAAAAAAAACCAAAACCCAAACAACAACCCACCTAAAACAGGAATAATTCTTTTTTTTTTAAAAAAGGGCTTGAAATTTCACATTCCCCATCTTTCTTGATACATGGAAGAAGAGTCTAAAGATAGACTATTATTATTTAATACTTAATTATGACTGTTAGTATGCAGTTTTGTGAATCTTGAACTTCCACCTTTTTTTTTTTTTTCCTTTTTTCTTTTTTCCCCAGTGTTTTTTATAATCCAAATAAAAAGATGACAAAATTCCTTGATACTATGTGGAGGCTTATCATCAGGAGGATTAGATCCCTCATAGTTTTGAAGAGGAGTTTGTTTAAGATCTTGACAAACATGATCATCCCCATGATACAGAGAAGTCTGAAACATTTGGTTGAGCACCTTTTGCCTTTGAAAAGATGTAGGGTAATGCATTCATATATTTCAGAGGAAATGAAATATGTTCTCTTATATTAGTAACTCAAGAAGATGATTAACAGCAACCATTAACTAAGTTAAATATTTTTAAATCATAGGACTGGATCATTGAATAGAATTGGCTGTGAACTACTGGTCTTGAATCAGAATTACTAACT
Source organism: Athene cunicularia (assembly GCF_003259725.1). Lineage (NCBI taxonomy): Eukaryota > Metazoa > Chordata > Aves > Strigiformes > Strigidae > Athene > Athene cunicularia. The sequence goes on along the minus strand of NW_020799097.1, from coordinate 24,908,879 downwards.
GTCCTCATTCATTTGAAATGACACAGAAAAAGAGAGAGATGGGTGTATTAGTCCATCACAATAATGCCTATGAGACAGTGATGCAGCATATTTTAGGAAGAAAAACCCCATATGTTTCAGCTCACATCATGTATTTCCAGTTAAAATAGAAAAAGTACAAAATAGTACACACGTTGCTAAATATTGAGTATAGCTTGGTGTTTAAGAGTTGGGTTGACATAGCACTGAGGGATATGGTGCAGCTGGGAACTGTCAATGTTAGGTTAATGGTTGGACTGGATGATCTTCAAGGTCCTTTCTAACCTAGCTGATTCTGTGATTCTGTAATACAAGAAAGTGTATTTCAAAATGGAGCATTTGGACAGAAAAGTTAAAACTATGATCAGCAGAATGGGGAATTTATCTTGATTAGACTATCAAATGATACCTTGCTGATCCTAGCAAAAGAAAAGGTGAAGGACATAAGACTGTGGTATTTAGAACAGTATAAATACTTCAGAGGAAAAATCAGGGTAAATACTTTGGGTAGGAGCTTGACCATTGACAGTAAATGATAATGTTGGCCTAAAGGTATGTATATACAAGCTGCCTATGCGGAAAATTTGGTACAAACTTCTAATAAAATTAATGAGGGAAAAAAACCCAAACTGCTTTAAGCTGGAGATCAATATGCATAGAGAAGCACTGCATAGTTTGATTACTTGTGACAGCTGGAATTGGCCAAGAGTATTCCTTCCAGTCCTCTACTATTTACTCGTTCATAGTATCAGAACAATTGGTATTTCTTTGGTGCATAAAGATTTAAGAAAGTTTAAGAATGTGAACTCAGAAAGCACTGATAGGCCAGCTTGGCTTTCATCTTAGTCACTGATAGAGAATAATATGGGATAAAATCAGCAAAGTTAGTAGCATAAATAGTGACAATTAGTATAGTTTCATAATAAACAGCTCTTATAAAACAAATGGTGTATTTTTGATGAGCTTTTATTTGGCTTAGGTTAGTAACTAGGACTTTATAATATAGATAGAGACAGAACACAAAGATAGTTGCCTTAAGATGCCATAACAAACTATTATAAATATGGCACACAATAAAATTCTAACCCCCATATTTAATATATTAAAAACTGATTAGTTAAGTGCTTATAGTTTACTGTAAGTACTCACAGAGTGCTTATAGTTTGCAGACTCTCTTGCTATGGGCATCCATCAGGGACCTGTGTTGTTCAGTGTCTTTATCAATGTTCTAGAAGAAAATATAAAATCAATACAGATAAATATGTGGGTGAAATGAACATTGGTAGAGCAGTAAATAATAGCAGAGGCAGGCTAGTAATAAAGACTGCTATGCATCATTTGGTAAAGAGATGGTAAGGTTAATTTGAACATATACAAGGTCATATAACAAGAAAAAGGGAATATACATCATATTTATGGACTGGGGAATAGTTATGTAGAAAGCATTGACTTGGAAAAGGCCTTAGAGTATGGATTTGTGAGTTTGTTAATTTTTTAGATACCTAACCTATATATTGATATAAAATTATTTAATTTGAAATGTTTCATCTTCACTTCAATCCCAAGTTTGAAATAAAAGTGATTTTTAATTGCTTAGAATGCTTGATTCCAATGAAATAAAAAGTATTAAACACATCAGAGGAAAGTTTAGAATGAAACATTATTTTTAAGCTGAAAAATTTAAAATGTTTCAAAGTTTGCAAGTTTGAAACTCCAGGGGCTAAAGTTTAGACATTATGCTTGAAATTTTCTCTTGACAGTTTCTCAGTTCCAGACATATTAACACTGTGGAAATACTCAAACTTGAAATCTTGCTGCAGGATGTTCCAGCATTATCTTGAAGGCTTTCTAAAATTCAAGTCATGCCCCATGCATGACAACATGCTTTCTTGTGTGCTAGGCCCTTACTGAGATACATCAGCTGGCTTTGTAAATAGCTGCTATTTCTAAGAAAAACCCTTCACCTTTCAGGAGATACCCTCCATAAGCCTAAAGAATGTAGGATAACTTTCGTACCCTTTGTTGCCTTAGCATACTCTGCCAAACTAGGAAGATTAAAAGACGAACAATCAGTAACTATAGTCAGGCCATGCAGCATAGCTTGTAGGTCCCACTGTTGGACCAAAGCTCTTGGCGGTATTTGGGACTAGACATTTGTTAGCCTGATAACAGCTGTGTTTTTCTCACAATATGAGCGTTCTTGCATCTTCCATGCAGTTCACCGATGGGAGGACCTACCTCACAATTTGATAACTTTACTGCTTATTTTACATTTGGAATTAATGCAAATTTAAGATAACAGTGGCCGAATAAAGCTGTTAGTTAAAAAAGGAAAATATTGAGCATTCTGTATTTTTAAAATAGACCTTTTCATTGTTACCTCTGTCACAGCGCTGCAATGTCCTCAAGGTTTCCACCACTGATCTTGGCACAGAATGCCAATTACATTGCAACAATGTCAAGGAAATGCATACTAGCAAATGAATGTACTTTTTAATGTCTGAGCTGTGTTATTTTACTGCAAATATGTAATAGTCACTTTGCAAACCGTCTTGCTAGGTGCCAACTTGCAGGCTATTTGAGCCATTTTCTTGTGAGTGACACAGGACTTTGTCAAGTGTTAAATCCCACAGCTGCAGTGGATGACTATTCCTTCTTCTTAGCATACTTGACCTTAGTGCATCTTTTACTCCCTTGTCAGAGGTTCATGCCTCTGGACTGTTTCAAAGAAAGAGACAGATTTTCTAACTCTTTCCTTTCCCTATTTGAATTGCTACCTCATGCTGTACTGGTGAAGACTTTCTGTCCTCTCCTCCTTCTCATTCTTACAGAGTGTTTCTGTTCTTTAATTTTCTTCACTTTTTTTCTGTTCTCATTGCTTCAAATGTCTTATTACTGCTTTCGGAGATATCAATGTAAAGACTAGTGGATGTACAGCTAACTCTCTGTCATTTCACCCGTTTTAGTCTTATATCTTGTTTCCTTGTCTAGGCTGCTGCCCATGATGTTATGCCCATGTTATAGTAATGTATTTTCAGCTTTAAAACTCATGGTCTTTGTTTCTGGTCTCTCCAGGCCTAAAAAATTAGTATTTAATTCCCCATCAACTACTACTTGTATTTACTTTGGCTTGCATGACCACCATCTCCAGAAATTCTCTTTGTTCCTGAGCTTGCTGCTGCTGAAACCTTTATACATGTTTTGGTTTTGCTCAGGGTATTCTGAAATTTAAGCATACAAATAAGTGTCTTCTAACATCAGTATCCATTTCCAAAGGATTTATTACCATTTTCCATTTGACAAAGAGGAGAACAAAAATTAATATCTAATCGTTTTAAGGAATAAAAACTGTAAAGTGAACCAAAAAATAACTTGCATATACAATGAGAGTAATTGCAAGACAGCATTTATTTTTTCCCTTATCTATTGTCTCCCTGGCTTGAGAACACAGAATGCTGCAGCTTGCTATTTACTCAGGCAGAGAACTAGAAGATTTGTACAAACATCCCTTTGTTCTCTTTCTCCTCTGAGCTTGCTCCCTTTAGATTGTATGATATTCTTTGAGTAGTAACTGTATGGTCTTGAGTATCTAAAAATGCTTCATACATTGCTGGCACTACCAGAAACAAATAATAAGATACTAAAAAAGTCTCAGAGACTTTCAGCCTACCCCATAATGAATGAAGTTCACAGTTACAGACGGACAGGGACAGGACATACGCTAGATGATACATATATCTGTTGAGGTCCAGATGCAGGAATGAGTTGTATCTAGATCTTTATTGAGAAACACATACAGAAAGGATTAAATACTGTCAGAGCAGTTTGAAAAGATTAAGAATCATTACAGGTTATATCGAAACAAAAAAATAGTGTAATGAGGTATTTAGGAAACATAGATAAGAAATTAATTGATTCATACATTCTGCAATAGATGGTAGAATTAATTATTGGTAAAATATATTGGGAACTGAGTACAAAAATAGAAGAAGAGTTTGATTTAAAAATGAAAGACCTAGAGAAAGAAAGATCATACCTAAAACTGTACAGAAACTGAAATTTCAACCTTGTAGAAAGTCAATATTATAACAGGACTGTACAATCCTGTTCTGTAAGTGACATTATGTTTTTTTCATCTTCAGTTTTCTCTTCAGTTGGGGTTCAGGGTTTTTTTTTGTTGGCTCACCTGGCCACTTGGTGGTACCTCCCTGGAACACCTGCAGGAAGAAAAAAAAACCAAACCAATGCTATCACCCTCCTGTCCCAGGAAACCTGTCCCAGACCCACTGAGGCTATCCAGGTGAGGGTGAGGGTGAGTGATAAAAGGTTAGTAGTGAGGAATGGCAGGATACTTCAGCTGCTCTTTCCGGCTGCTTTGATATTTCTCTTTGTGGGGTGGGGGTGTTGGCAAGTCCTTTAGTTTAGACCTGTTGGAATTAGTTTGGGAGTTCGAAGTTGGGACGTAGTTAAATGGAACAGCTCTTTCTTCTAAATGTTTTGTTTGTGTTTTGGTTTTGTTTGTTTTTTTTTTTTTTTTTTTTTTTTTTTTTTTTTTTAATTAAATTTGTTTCCTATTCCAGCATTACACTTGAAACCGCCATACTCCTCTTTACACAGTTGTTGCTGCTCTAATGAATTCCTTTCTTTTCTTCTCTTGTCTCTCATACCTCCTCCCTTCTGCAACTGGATCAAATAATAGGGGCAGGCTTCTAACTTAGTTGTTTCATGTGTTTTATCACAAAATGAAGAATAAAAATGTGTGACTTTCTTATTATGATACTGTTGGTTGTGACAATGAGGTCTCTGTGAAAAAAAAAAAAAAGTGATTTTAAGATACCAATCAGCCACTCTCCAACATAAAACCTCTCACTCTCCAACACATGCCAAATCTTAGAAACACACCTGTTGTTAGATTAGTTTTAAGAACTCAGAGATGAAGGATATAAAGTATCTCATTCACCAAGCAGACTGCAGGATAATCCACTAATCCAGATAGATGAAAGGAAATGCAGATTTTATGCCCTCTTGAGAGTGGCAGCCTGTCAAAAAATAGATCCTTCTGCTCAGCTTGCCAGAAAGAGAGAGGAAGGAGAGAAAGAGAGAGAAAAGGTCTCTATCTCAGCCATGCAAACACACATACATGGACACAATGAGAATGCCTGTGCTGCAGCAGTACATTAATCAACACTCCTCGTAGAAATCAATGCCAAAACATATATTGATAGATACCTCTATTTCTTTTATGATGAAAAAGAAAGTATATTGTAGGGGGAGGGAAAGAAAATAATTCTGTTTGCACTTTAAAATATGAAGACAAAATAAATCTTTTCAGGCATCAAACTGATTGACATCAGAAGAGTAATATTTTCTCTTATGTACAAATAAAGCTTTTATTTGCAACAGGCATTAAAAATAGTAATTGCAGAATACAATTGTTTTAGAAGAATCTTAAAAAGGCCTGTTCAAATAGCAATCATGACCAATACAAAAGATTTGCATGTTTTAGATTTTTTGGGTTATAATCTGCTCCCTTTATGCATGTCAAATGTTACCTTTAATTGCAATTAGTATAATTTGTTTATAAGGAACTATGTCTAAATGTGGACTTACACTTTGCAATATCATGATACATTTTCATTTGAACCCCACATATATATGAGAGAATTTTTTTTTTTACTGGAGAAAGTGACAATATTACTTTGAGCACAGGAAAGTAAAGCTCTGCGATCATTTCAGTTTCTTCAGCTCCCTTGCATTTAATCTATTTTTTATCTTTATGTTCACAGGGTGCAGAAGGTGAAGGTGGGGATGGAAAAGCATATCAGGCAAAATGTGGATAGAGTCAGCAGTAAAAGAAAAAAAATGCATGCTGTCCTCTACTGTGCAAAGCAAGCATAATTGCTGACATGAAGAAGTTTACAATTCTGCAAAGGAAAAATTAACCAACAAAAATTCTTTACCAATGCCAAGAAAAAAATCTTTTAAAAAAAGAGATTGCTTTCTATTTCATGGCATAAAGTAGAGTTTACTGTGACTTGGACACATTATGTCAATGCTTCTATGTTTATGTGGACTATAATCTCATATAAATGGCATTTGCATTCCGTAAATTTTAATTTTGTATTTTGGATTGAGTACTCTGATATAATCTTTCTCATGTACACAACCAAATGACAACATACGTTTAAACATATAATAATGTATTTCTTCAGTTCAAAAGCATAATAAATTTTTAAAATTCCTTTGAACTTTCAACAAAGTATTAGCGATCTGTTGACATAATATAGCACTGCTAGTGCTCTTGCATTCAATAGATGCAACTATGAACTTTACTGTACATGTTATATTTGCAAGATTTCTTCTCTTTTTATTAAATACATTGCAAATCTGGCCAATCTACCTTTACTGGGAACTTCTATCTGCTGGGGAAGATTCACATTCAAATGGATACTGCTTTTAGCAGTTGTATGAGATGTTAGAAATGAGTTTCACTGTGTGTAGGGAAGCAAAGGAGCAGTAGGAATGGGAAAAAATTATTTTGCATTTGGGAGAGGGAATTACCATTGTTGCAGGGAGATACATGGGGAGGCACCCAGTGCACACGTTACAGCCCTGTAGTAGAATTCAGGAGGCTTTGCATCACCATTAAACTCTTCTTTGTGCTGCCTTGCCACAACATTGGTGCTCCTGAATTGTCAAAGTACCACATCATCTTGCTAGCTCCTTATCTTGCATGTAGCTTGATTGGCATCCAGCTTCTGACACTTGTGGAAGCAGCATGATCAGGTAGGGGTATGCAGGGAGGATCTCTGGCATTATGCGAGGAAAGGAGTGTGGCCACAGCTGCACTACCTGTCTGATGGTCACACTGGGGCTGGTCTGCCATGGCTGCACTGTGCTGGGGGAGGTTTTATGCTCTGAAAACGCTCTAGGCAAAATCTGTTTCCTTAAATTCTGTGTTAGATGAGAAGATCTGATACAGTATAAAATATCCACTGTAAGGATAATTACAAGAGTTCCATGAAAAACAGAGGTCACAGCACACTTATTCCTTAGTAATTTCCGTGGGGTTTTTTAAGGCATTTCAGAAGAACAAAGTGTTAAGAAGAGATTTTAAACAGAGCAGTGAGATAGCTTTTTGTATATTTATGAAGAGAAAAATGCACAAGGTAGAAGAAGTACGAAGGCTCTAAACCCCCAGAATATTAGTATTTGATGTTAATATTCATCCTATTAAGCAGAAATGCAAAATTAGACTTACCTTCTCAGTTAAGAATGCTTTGAGGTTTCTACAAAGATAGAGAAATTAAAAATACTAAGATAAAAAAGATACATAACTGCAACACATTTTAATTATGATTTATTAAAATGACAGTGCAAATACAGTAATAATTGAACTGAATATAATTTCATAAAATGCCTGTTATACCATTCATAATGCATATGGACCTAATGACTTAATTTGGTTGTCATGTACCAAAGTACACAGCATGTTGTGCAAGTAAAATTATATGCTATTTATCATTTATATATATATAGGTTATATATACAGCATATATACAATTATATATATATATATAATATAATATAATATTCAGTTGCTCCTCATTCTTTTCTTGCCTTGAAATTTATGGTAATTACTAAAAAAAGCTTTCTTAACAAACCCAATTTCATAAGGACTCAGTAGACTTACAAACATCACCTTCAAATTTTATTTTTTTTTTTACTTTAACATTCAAGTTACTGTGGAAAAAATTAGTTCTATCATGTTGAGAACTGTGCAAAAATCAAAGGAGTTGGAACAGTAGGTGCACACAGCTGCAGATGATCAGGAAGCACCTCCCTTTTTGGAAGGTATCTATAGAGGTGACTTGGATTCAAATGCTTTTCTGAGTAAGAGAATTTGAACCCACCTCCATTCTGGCAGTTAAGTGGTCGAGCCATGAAATTATAGTCTGTACCTGAATTTGGGAATACCATGCTCTCTTATTGCTGGTGTTGTAGATTAAGTCTGAAGACCAGAACCACCATTCTTTCAGGTGTTCTGCAGTGAGTTGTTCTCAGTCTATCTCACTAAAGACAATGCACCTTGTGTAGTACACTTATATATTTATTGAGATTAATTCTGTGGCCTAGTTAGGACATTTAAAAAAGAAAAGCAAAACCTACCTTCTGCTTGATTCATATGAACAACAAATGTTCTTGCATAATTAATTTTTAATTTACCACCCTCACCTAAGAAGTGAGTGATCTTAAATTCAATCTTCATTCCAGTGAAAGTTTACTTAGGTATGCAAAGTGAAATTGCCCTGGTAAACACGAATTAAATCTTCTCTTTGAACTAGTCGTTTGGACTATCTGTTTGAAGGGGTCTACCAATTCAGATCAGGCAAAGGTGTGAACCAAATCAAGATACCCTTCTTCTGGTGGATTTCATCTTCTTCAGTATTAAGGGTGCATTTTCATTAGGATTATTTCTATAGATCAGGAGTACATTTTTCAAGTGAATCTCCCAGTCACCTCCAGTTCCTGTGCACTGGTTCACACTGGGAGCAATCCAGGATCCCACAAGCTGGGCTCCTTTTGGATAAACATACACTGGCAGATGTGTTCCAGAAATGCCAAGTCTGTGATCCAGCTGCGAACAGGAAGCCAGTTCACAGGGTCAGAACCACATTAGTCTGAAGTAGCAATCCCTGAAAGTCATATAGCATGAAAGCCAAGTGTTGTTCTCTCCACAAATCTGCAACTAGTGCTGCACTTCTTCCTAATGCAAACATAGCCCTAACCTCACCTCTGCTGCAAGAGTGGTTCTTTTCCCAGTGACTTCACTCTACATACATCAGTCATTTAGGAAGGACCAAACCAACAATCTCTGGTATTTCCACCGTTCACAAGAATAAAAAGACTAGTTTTGTTTAAACTACATCATGTAGGACCATGTTCTTTTTGCTACACTTGATATGGTTCATAAAACGTTACCATGCATATTTGCAGCACCATTTGAATTACAATTCTGTGCACAAACACTTCCACCTATACTATATTTTAGGAATAAAAATTGGGAAACTATCTGAATTGACACTCTAATTAATTTTCAGTATAGAAGTGCCATAAAAGAGCATCATGTGCAGGACCAACGAGCTGTTTATAGTGAGAGGATAGGATGGCTAACAGTACAGTTTTTTAAATTCTTTAGGAAATGCAAAGTCTTTGCTTTACCTTTCCTTAACAAACTCCTGGATATTAACTTCTGGGGTATGCCTAATTATCATGAGCTGTTGACTAATCATAGGCTGCCAAAAATTTGGTTCAGAATTGTTCATGCAATGCAATTTTACCGATAATTCTCTTCTAATGTTGTGGCACTTTCTGTTTAGTTTATTGATAAGAAGCACTAGATATTGGGTTTTCTATTACTAGGATTACAACACATTACTTTTCTTAACTGTACAGTCATCACAATATTTTAGGGTTCGAGCCACGGACTGCAGCCATCTCCAATAGGATGTGAAACTGAGCAAGCAATGAATGAGTGATTTAATCAGCCACAAATGCACAATTCACCCAAATACTGCAAGCAATTAGTTTCAGAAGCTATTCTAATGAATGGTATGCATACTTCTAAAATGAACTAATGTGGAACACGCCAACTTCTTTCCAGAATAATCTTTGGTATGAGACAACATTGAACATGCAGGTGCTTTGAAATTCAGAGCAGGATTGGGAATATAGTAGTTTGAAATACGAATGCTCAGATTTGTCTTTGTGGGAAATTAATGACATTTATTGCTGGATATCTTTACTTCATTATTTTTCCCTAAGATAGTAACTCTTTTAATATAGACTTCTTGCTGAATTAGAAACAGGATTAATTTTTGCTGATTATTTTATTTTTTGGCTCTTATAGCACAGCTGAGTTTTACTTTTTTTTTTTTTTTTTTTTTTTACTCTTCCACATGATCTGAATGGATTTAACTGGACTTTACTGGGACTGAGATTAAAAGGAAGGACTAGAGTAAAAAGTTTGCCAAATTATATCCTAAAGTTATATACTTGGTGTATGTATTTTCAATTTTCACTTTCATCCATTCACTCCTGTGAAATTGTGGGGTATTCCGTGAAACTTTCTACCTGCCAAATAGTAAACTATCACAGACTGATACATTAGCCAGCTGATTTTGATTACACAGATCACATTTTGAATGCAAATAAAATAAACTCATTCTTTGTAGCTTTTTCATAAGGTTGAATACGATCAGAGTTAGCAATATGAGACTACGTCCTGACAGCATAAAATACAACTCTATGATGCTGCATTTAAGTACTTTGTAACCTTTACAGATAAACATCACACCTATCTACATTTAATACTACTTAAATGTTTCTACTGATCCAGACAACTGTTTCTGTGTAATAACACTGAAGAAGCTCTATGGGTTTTCATGTGAATTAAGTGACAGTAGTGTTGAAGAAAGCAATACTACAGCTCTCAAGCAGCATTGAAGGTGAAGCCGTGGGCTATCATAACCAGGGAACCAGATTATAGATCCTTAAAACCATTTCTAGGAAAGTTACCCTTGGAAGCAAATGTTTAAGGTGACAGGCATTCAATATCTTGTAAAATCTTGGATGTAAAAGTGTTTATTGTAAAAGATGAACACTTAAAATTCTGGGATAAGTGCATGCAACTATGACATGATCAAATTTGTCCCATATGAGTGAAACTCATCTGTTTTCCTCTATCTTGTATTTATGCCTTTTTCACAAACACCTCTCTATGTTGCCATTACTAATTCATGAACTTATAAATCCTTTTATTCATGTGTGCCTGGACGAAAGCATGTGCATAACTCTTTTGTTAGAAAAGAACAGGCAGAGAAGACAGAATTTTTGCCATATTTCTCTGTTGATGCATCTGAAATCAGAGATTCTCCTAGTAGCAGCATCTATGCTGCTTCATGCAGAGATGAAACATCTCCAGGAGGTTATTTTGCGTTTCTGTTAACAGTTAAAAGTATATCAGTTCTGAGAGCATTTTTAGTATCAGTTCCAGGTAAAGAAATATACCTAAGTTTAGCTGTCCTCAGTATCCATTTCTGTGAAGGAAAAAAAAAAAAAAAAAACAAAAAACCTAAACAAATCAGGTGAGACAAAACTGAGATCTTCAAAAACCCCCAACAACCAAACAACAAAAAGGAGAGAGAAAAATAATAATTACCACCACCACCATTTTGAGTGAACTCTTACAATAGTTCAGAAAATTATTTTAGGGGATTTCAGAATGTCATCATAAGATTGATAGAAGATTATAAGATGGCAATGAAAACAAACAAGATTCAAAGGGTTCAGCACCAGAGAGTAGGGATGTACTGCATGATGTTGGCCTCAAAGGAAAAGTACATCAAGGACAGAAGGAAGCTTAGACAGAGAAGGCTGTTGAAGATTATATTTTGCTGGCTTCCCTGAAGAGCTCTCTAGAGAATGTCAGTAGATTTACTGGATTCAGTAACATAGCTTTCTGGTGGCTGATAGGGAAAAAAATATTTTCAAAGACATTCTGGTTTTATTGTGTGAGAAGGTTACACTATGTCTACAGCTAGCTGGACACATGGTGTTGCCCTCAGAATTTTCATTGTGAGTGAAAAATCATATCTAAAGCCATTATGGGTGCCTTTGAAAATCATTCCTTGTCTCTGTGACTGCTTTCTGTATGGATTTTGCCTTATGCAACAGTTTTCTTCTGCGGTGATGTGTGGCCACAGCTGTGCATCAGGCACAAACTGGTTTTCCTACAGTTCAGGACTTTTCAAGGGATCTTACTGTGTTATAGCCCACTGTCTGCATCCAGATGCTGGATTAACTTCAGCCTTTTTAACTAGCATCCTTGAAATGAATAGGAATTTCCCTTAATTCTCATCTTGAGCCATGCTGTCAAAACATCTTTTAAAAGTTGGCAGTGTGAGTCTCAGGGACACACATTTTCTGAAAGAAGTGGCATTAGTACTAGAATAACACAGAAAACATTTGAGAATGTAGAGAACTGATTAAAACAGATTCTCTGTTTTGGATCTCAGTAGGCTCAGTGTAGGACATTTTATGGCTGAAGATAATTATAGGATATTTGTGTGATTAAGTTTGCAATTTTCATATCAAATCAAGAAGAAATATCTTGACTTGTTTCTTCATCAGGCTGACTTTCCTTTGAAGTCTTGTTTGTCTAGCATTAATAAAAAAGATATTGAATGAAACACGCTTTTGCTAAGTTGCATTTCTGTAAAATGTTGAGTTTCTAAATAGAATATTTACTTTTAATATATATTTTAAATATCAAGTATTGTATTATGACATGTTATATATGGTGTAAAAAGTTGTCTACACATCCACAAAGGAGCAGAGATAGCAATGGCAGATGGGGCAGCTCAAGCAGCATTCTGTCCCAGCTCCTTCCAGGACCGTCTCAGGAGGCACCAGCTCATCAGAGCCCCATCTCCACAAGCCCAGAGGAGTGCAAAGGCCCCAGGGCAGGCAGGAACCCAAACTAATGGCTGTCCCAGGAAAGTCTCAGCCCCAGTGATCAGGTGTGATGCCCATCATGATGGGCCAAGAGGAGCAGCTCCAGATCCACTTCTGGACTGATGGGTTTCTGCCTTAGGTGTGGGATATGTTGTAGGATGTCAGTGAAGAGTATTTTGGGATTGCGCAAGATGATTTATGAGATATTTAGGGAAGAAAACAGAGGTGGAGAAGGGGACAGATTTAGGTGATTTGGGAAGGAACAACTGTGGAAAAATAAAGGTGTGAGGGGAACAAACAGAGCTGATTATGTGTAAATAGTGATCTGTCTTGCTGTGCCCCCACAGGGGTTGTAGGCCACACAGGGGGGTGGTGCCAGACTGGGGCGAGTGCAGGTCGGGGTGCCAACAGCTGGGCTGGAACATGGGCCAGAGGGGGCCTGTGCCTCTGGGCCAGTGACTGGGGCGACCCCAGTGAGTGGCAGCCAAGTTCCAGCCCCAGGTGGGACCAGGGCCAGATCCCATGTCCTGCAGTATGGCACCAGGAGCCAGCACAGGTGTTGTGGTTTAAGCCCAGTTGGCAACTAAGCACCACACAGTCACTCGCTCACTCCCCCCCCTCTCTAGTAGGGTGGGGAAGAAAATTGGGGAAAAAAAAGTAAAACTCATGGGTTGAGATAAAGACAGTTTAATAAGACAGAAAAGGAAGGGAAAATAATAATAATAGAATAATTGTTCACCACCTGCTGACTGATACCAGCGGTGCCCCCCAGCCAACTCCCCCCACTTTATATATTTGGCATATATCATATGGTATGGAATACCCCTCTGGCTCGTTTGGGTCAGCTGTCCTGGCTGTGAGCCCCTCCCAGCTTCTTCTGCACCCCCAGCCTCTGCTGGCAGGGCAATATGAGATGCTGAAAAGTCCTTGTATAAACACTGCTTAGCAGCAACTAAACCATCAATGTGTTATCAACACTATTCTCATCCTAAATCCAAAACACAGCACTTTACTAGCTACTAGGAAGAAAATTAAATTTATTCCAGACAAAACCAGGACAGTGGGTATGTGAATATGTGTGCAAAGCTCTGGCAAAGGTCTGGCTGGATGAGGTGGTGAGCAGGTGACATGAACAGGGAGCTGGGGATGGTTTTCAAAGGATGAGACTATGGTGGGAGTCTACTGGGGACCATAGGAGTCCTGGTCAGCTCTGTATGGGCATATATGCATATGTATGTGTAGGTCTGAGCACCAGCAAGCTGAGTGGAGCTGTGGTCTCAGGTGTTTAGATGTCAATGTGCCAGAAACTGAGGACCCTGGGATTCAGGGACAGCTACTGGGCAGGCTGGGTATCTGAGCCTAGCTGCTGTGGGAAACCACACATCACATGTGTGTATATGTTTTCTCACCTGTGAGTATAGTGTATTCTCACCTGTGAATCTCCATCCTGCTCATGCAGAGAGGGGAAACAGGATGACGCTGCTGATGTTACCTGCCTGTGGAAGTGCTGAGTGTGTCTGTCGGGGTTAACCTATGTGGCTGGACATGTATACCTGTATATATGCATCCTAACAGCATACATTGCATGTATGAGTTCTCATTTTGTATGAGCACGCAATGGATGTCTCCTCGAGGTAACATCTCTTATTGGCAAAAGACGGATTTGGTAAGTTAAGAGGTCTTTTGCATCTCCACCCATTATGTATTTAGGAAGAAACTTTGAAATTATCAAAATCATGTAATTGTCATGTGTTTCTTCTATGACAGTGACTGTAATCCCAAACAGAGCCCTTTTTGTCAGAGAACCCCATTCATACTGTGTCCTATCTGAATAAATACAAAAGCACATAAAGCTAAGCTGTACTATAAAGTACACAATTATGGCCATGGGATCCCCCATGTTAACTAACGGATATGTTTGGCATAAACAGTGCCATAAACAGTGAAATCAGTGGTGGCAAGAGTCCCTAAGAATGCTAGGTGCCAAAGCACTGTTTAATTTCATTTGGGATCTTTGAGATTGAATTAATTTTATAGTTTATTTTATTTCTTGACTTTCCAGTGTTTGTTTTCAGTTTTCAGTTTTCAGTCTGGAGTAGTTAAAAAACAAAAAACCAAAAAAACAAAAACAAAACCAAAAACCCCTCAAATTTAAATTCATAACAAAAAGTGGCTATGATTTTGTGGTACTCAAAATATGCATCTGAAATTTTCCTCATGGAGCCTGCCTTGACTTTAAACAAAGCATCGTCTAAATATGTCTTTTCAAATTTTAGTCATTCAGACTAAATGGGCTATCTTTGACAGCTGATTAAAATATCTAAGTATCATTGTTTTTACTGGTCACTGTTGTGAAGAGTAGTGTTAATGGATTTTTTTCCTCCACTAGTAAATTTTCATGACAGTTTTGCAAACCAAATGTAAATTAAAAGCCTAATATTAAATCACATCAGCAAATCACTTCACTTCCATTCGATTAAGTGAAATAATAGAACAGTAACTTATTAGTCAAAAGAAATTTGTCATACAACAGCATAACCTTTTACTGTGTTATCATTAGCTAGCTGCAGTTATAATTGTGTTCATTTACAGAATTTACACTATTTAAATAAATGTTTTAAGGCATATCAAATCACATGTCTAGTAAGCCCATCTTTGATGATCTGATAGTACATACTTGTCCTTTAGGGAAATATATGCTAATACACATTTATCCCATTTTATGATTAAAGCAAATGGCCAAACTATTTTTGTTAGAAAGACATCAAGCTTAATATGCTACTTGAAAACTCAGTACAAGGCAAAATTGGATACTGCGGTGGAACGCTTTTTGGTGGACAGATGCTGCCAATCTCCAATTACAGACATCTCCCATAAATAAACAAGCAGACAGAAAACCCAGTGTGTGATTGTCACTGCTTACCTTCCTTCTCTTTTGATGGAATTTGCATTTTTCAAATTTTCCTAGTTCTGAGGTTCCAAGGTGAGGACTACAAGCAGGTTCAGGAAACAGCTGTGCCACGTTAGCCCCCAAGGAGCCACACTGGAGTACAAGAGAAAGAACAAATGTACAGTAATGCACCATGCAACACAGTGGCTGGACACACAGAGAGACTATTCCTCTGAAGCAAAACTGTTGTTGCTTCAGGCTCAAAGCAAAACAAAGCCATTGAAGTTAGTTTTCATGGCAGACTGCAACTCTAACTTATATTAAAAATATATATTAACATAAATTATGCCTTTATCTATTGCATTACCTTACAACCTCATTTACAGAATGGTGAAGTCCTTTCATCTGTTTTTTAAAATAACAATGAGTAAATAGGAAAGAGTCTTACTGTTAAGACCCAGGAGATTTCTCCTTCTTGTTCTGTTAAATGGAAGCCACGGCTTTCTACTTCCTGGTCCAGCCAGTAGTGAGGCACTTCATACTTCGGACAAGGATGTATGCATCCCTGCACTTTTTTGATTTACAAGCACATGCATCCATGGATCCTTGAAACCCTATCCCCACTTTAAGTCAGTCCAGAACCCATGCACAGACCCCAGGTCTCCTGTCCCATCTCCACCTCTGACTGTAGGTCTTTCCAGACTCTGGTCTTGTCCTCACTGGCTAGTACAGGCTCGAAGTTGATTAGCAAATTGCACACAAATAGGGAATAGAAAGCAAAGTCATACATAATAGAGTTTAATAGCAGATAAGATAGACTGTGGTGATCAGGTGCAAGGCTTAGTCAGACAAGAATGCCAATCAGTCCATTTGCACACAAATGGCATCTTATTCTATCTTTTCCCACTAATTTCCCACATTTGTTGCTCCTTGATCTACTCTGAGGATCCTCTTTCCATGTCTTTCACTCTTCCTCTACAGCTAGTAATAAGCTTTACACATTCCCACAATCTTAAAAACATCCCAGGGCAAGTTTTATGCACAATAAAGTCCCCCCCACTCTGATCTCTGTAGCTATCTCCATTAACTACTATTTAGAGTTTGTGTATATGTGTGTTTGATTAATTTATTTTCATGTTTCTTGTTTGGATTCATTTATTTTTCGTTTTCTTGTTTGTCTTTTGTGCTGAATAGCAGTTTGTTACAACCCATATGTCCTTGTAACTCAGGTATCCTTACAGATATTCTGAGGCTGCAGATCCCTTTCCCCAAAGTTCATGCTAGTCCAGAGTTAATAAGATTAACACTTTATTATAGATCAGGATCTATCTGTCTACACCATCCTTCTGGGCGCTAGTTCTTGGCTATCCACATGCACTGAATCCTTTTGCTAGCATAGCACACATAGCACAGGTATCACAGACATTGTGTTGGGCAATCAATCATTAAATCCATTCTTGTTAGTCAGCTAA
The DNA here is from genome assembly GCF_003259725.1 of Athene cunicularia. Lineage (NCBI taxonomy): Eukaryota > Metazoa > Chordata > Aves > Strigiformes > Strigidae > Athene > Athene cunicularia. The sequence goes on along the minus strand of NW_020799097.1, from coordinate 24,891,983 downwards.
ATTATCTTTGATGAACAAACATCACCATAACAGCTCTGCTCTCTAAATTGTATTTTGCCTTTCAATGTGTTGCAATTTTCGGTCAGCTTCCTTATCTGTGATGTGGTAGTCGAGGTTTTCAGTATGTCTTAGTTCCTGGTGGTGTGTAAACACTCTTACCACAATGGTCTTAATGAAAAGGATACGGGGCAAGACACTAAGGACAACCCTTCCTAAACTGTCCCATTTTTGTATTGCATGACTATTAATCACTCTGTCATTCCTATAAGTTGGGATAAGACTGATGGACCTTCTTTACTCTGTTTAGCAAGGGTCATTATTTTGTTCCCAAGCCATTAAGAATTCTCAGAGAGCCTTGAGTTGACAGCAACAGCTATTCTTGCCTCAGTGAATCATTCAGGGTCTATGCTTGACTGCTTATGGAGAATACCGGCCCTTCCAGTAAACATATATCTGCCATTCCACTGCCAATATTCAGTACGTTTGATAACAGTCAGTTCATTCCTACTAAATACTTCATAAATTGATGTAAAGAATACTTTGCAGAGGTTTCCCAACTTGCATTGCAAGTATGTGGAAGCACTACCAGCATCTGTATAAGACCCTTGTCCACAGGTCTATGGCCGATCCCATGTCTTTCAAGATGAGTCTTCTGGAAGCTTCCAAGTAAATATGATTTCAGCCAAAAACCCCAGCCCAAGAATGGGAAGTGATATTAATGAATGTCTTGTTTGAGAAAATGCAGGCACTATTCTGTCCCCTGACACAACTCCATTTAAACCTCGATTGGAAAACCAAGTGGGATTGACTTTAACAAAATGCTGGATCTGTATTTGTGTAACTCCGTTGTCTGTTTACTGACTACTTGTTCTCTTCGCTGAAAATGGAGGGGCTACAAAGAGGATTTGGGCTTTTTGTGTGAAGTGCTGTGGTGATTTATTTCAATGGATATTTAGAAATAGTCACCTTTAGAAAGTACTTTTGGAATGAAGAAAACTCCAAAGTTATAAGTGCATCTGTAATATTCTAAAAAAAGCAGATATATCCACACAAGTACAGTATTGCTGTCTCTACACTACCTGCTTTCTTATAATATAGTATTTACTTGTTTACTATCAGTGGCTATTTAGTTCCCTTGACAGATAAGAATGATGAGATTTGGTTTTATGAAGTCATGTATAGAAATGCACCTCAGGGTAGTGTACAAGCCAAAGCAATAACAAACCACAATACACTCAGTTAAAAAAAAATAATGTTAAGGTTTTGCACTAAGTACGCATAGTGAAATGGAAACAGAGGAGAATAAAGATAAAGAAGGGTAAAGATTTAAATATAAATAAGGATAAAGAACCTACAAGACCACAGACAGAGTAAGACACATAATGAACTGGAAATGGTTTTGTGGTAAGGGTCTCTTTTGTAGGAAATGCTTAATTTTAAAAGACAAATACAGTTATTAGAAGAGAAAGACACTATCAAATTTTTTAAAAGTTTTGTAATTAAAAAAATTTCTTGCCCTTTTTAAAAGAAAAAAAAAAAAAACCAAACAAAAAACCAAACCCAAAACTTGCTTACACCTATGGACCAGTAATTACTTATGCACACTGTAATATCTTCTTTCTCAGCCCAAGAAATTATGACAACCTACACTTAAGATATTCATCTGGGAAAAGATTTACATTTGTGGTCTGAATTGGAGCAGAAGATCTTATTTTGGGTATCTCGGATAGATTTAAAAACCCAAATCCTTTGTGGGTTAGAGGTCTCTCATTCTCTTCCCCTCCCACTCCTCCCTCCCAATTTTCAAGGGAAAATAAAAGCACTACAAATAATTACATATTAATATAATCTTGATGTAGAATAGTATTAGAAGAAAGATTTCTCTGAGCCTTCTTCACTGTAATCCTGTGTTCCATGCTTGTCAGTGCAGGAAAAGGGTACATAGTCAGGGAGAGAGTGCAAGTAGCCTTCCTGCTGCTTAAGACTCATTAAATAATTTTCCTTTGCACCCCTGCATCTAGGATGGAGTTGGAAATGACTGATTGTTTGGCTGATTTTCACTGATCAGTTTGCTAATCTGTTTGCTGGTTTATGTGTTTGTTGGAAGCAAGTGATTAATACATCACCAGATACATCTTTTACAATCTTTTGAAAAAAGTCGGAAAAGCCTGAAGTTAGCATAAACTAAATGGAAGGAGATTCTCTATTTGTTCATAATTTCAAGGTTTTTTCTATCCAGAAAATTGTTGAGTATTTTTTATTTCCTAGATTCTTACCAGGTTATACTGCAAAGTATTTCCCTGGATGTTTCTGAGCATCTTTCTCCTGTTGTCTGGTTCACCCATGACTGCAGGTTTCTTATAAGAGCAGACACTTTCACTTATATTCAGCTCCTTCCCTATCTAGACCTGATGAAATCTTTGTCTTCACAAAGAAGGTGTACGAAAGGCAGAGCAGGTCTTTCACAGCTCAGGAGCAGCATAGCAGCATCTCTGATATTTCTGTTTTCTGTTCCATAAGGAAGTTTTGTGGTTTTTATTAAATGTTTGCTGTGAATTAAAGGTAGTGTATATTCTAATATCATCAGCTAACTATGAAAACCACCATATTGTGAAAACGGTAACAATTATTGGGATAGCAACAGATAAAAAATTCAAACACCCTTGCCCAAATTACATAGCTGTTCATAAGCATCTGTATTTTACTGCAGTCCAAGAGAATGGTTAACATTTACACAAATCTATTAGATTATCAGTTTATTCTTTTCTATTTAGAAAAGAAATAATTTCTCTTAAGCCCAAAGTAAGAATGGTTTGGGTTTTTTTTTCTTCCTCTGTGTAAGACAAGGTGCAGGTGGAACTCCTCCACCAGGCTTTTGACTTCTTCACTCTTTTCAAATGATGTGTCAGTCACTTCCTTACTCTCTGCAGGCTGTTTGCAAGCTACCTTGATCATTGTCTTCAGCATCACCTTTTGAGCCCAAATCAGTTATAGTGATTTCCCCACTGTGTACAGTATTGCTACCAGTACTGGATCCATGGAGCATTGCTTAACTACTCTTTTAAACTAGGTTTCTCACCACTGATCTTTCAAAACTGTTGGTAAAAGTGTGTCGATTTTTTTCAAAAGATAGTTTATTTCTTCTCACACCACATATGTTGACTTTTCTCATGCTGTCTTTATGGCCTATTTACCATAAAAGAAAAATAAACAACAGTGGAAACAGGCTTATGCATATAGAAATGAAAAGGTGGCTGAAATAACAACAGTTCTGAAACTTCATGTATATAACAAGCTCCATAGCCTCTGCTATAGGAACAAGAAAATGTTAAAATTGAATTAATCTGCTCTTAAACCAAGTATTTGGTAAAAAAAAACAAACAAAAAAAAAAACAAACAAACAAAAAAAAAACAACAAAACCAAACAAACCCTGGGTGGGGTTTAATACATTGTGAAATATTCTGTGAACAGCACATTCTGTGACTTAGCTTCTTGTTTTAGTGAAAGCACAGCATGGCACTTTTGGAAACATTTTCCTAGTTTGCCTTAGGTAGCTCCTGCTGAGCAGAAGAGGATAAGAACAGCCAACAGAAGATGACAGAAGCCTCCTTACAGCTCATAGTCTGAATTAGGTTTTTCTGATAGAGAGAGACTCTCGTCACTGAAGACTTCTCTGTCTCATGTCCTTCCCAGACATAATTCATAATGTCCCAGGATCCAGAAAAGAGCTGTAACAAGGCATGAGTCAAATTAAGACTCACGGCTTTTTGCACCACCTTATCCTTATATTTGCTTTGTTCAAAGTAAAAAGTGGAAAATAATTTTGTTGAGAAACGAGATGTTTAGCTGAAAGTCCTTTTGCTGGCCCCTATTACCGATGGCAGATTGCAATTTTTTTTCAATTTTTTTTTCCAATTTACATTCTGAAGCATCCTATTTTTTTTTTTTAAATTTGTTTGTGTATGTTTTTATATAACTGTTCTATAGGGATTTCTAAAGTCTGCCAAATTGTTATACAGTAGAGGAGATGGTAATTGCTATAGCACATAGCCTTGTGATTATTCTGAAAGCAGTTATGGTTGAGGGCAAACTGTAGAGAGATGTTTTTAAGAAAAAATGTTATCAAGATTGTTTAAAAATAAATCAAATGATAAATAAGAAATTTATTGCAGTAAATTTGGGGAAGCAGTTTCTACAGAAACAGAAGACACAAGAAAACAATAACTGTTCAACTGAGTTTGTTCAGTTATCCTCCCAGGCTGGACTTGTCAGTGGAATTATTGAAGCAGACCATAAAATCCCTCAAAATGTTATCTGATAACAAGCCTCCCAGAAGCTCATGAACAATCTTCACTGTCTTTGTGAGATTAAATAAACCAGCTGGGACTCACTAAAAATGGTTCATAGTATACAGTACTGTTAGTAGATAGTTTCCATTAGCAGTAGTTTGTCACAAAACTGCTCTGTACTGTTTGTTACAATCACTGAATCTTCTTAGACATATTTTTAGGAATACAATAAAAATGCTTCATAATACCCATGTGTGTAAAAAAAACATTGACATCTTAGTCTATGCCAAAAAACGTTGGCAGTCAAACCTGTTCATCAGTGTAACATTTTGAATTCCAAATTTCTGCAGTAATTTTATTGGTGGTTATCAGAGTACTACAAATTTGGTTGCCTTCATTTGTGTGTAAAATTCCAATATTATCTGCTAAAAAAAAAAAAAAATGTAATTCATCTGCAGCAAAAGTATTTGAGCACATGTTAATTCTGAGCATGTAACATCAAGGTATTCAGTTGAACACATATATATCTTAAGCATATACATTCTCTAATCATAGGGGGTTTTGCTGGATCAGGACCAGAATACACAGGGCATTACAAACCAAGTCTGTGGGCAAATCCACTGAAATAAACATTAAACATCTGCTTAGCTGCTGTGTTGGATTGTTGCCTTTCAGTCCGGTTGGGTATTTTTTACTAGTTGTCATTAGAATTCAATAACTTTTACTTCAGTTCTCATAAAATCATCAGGCTGTATACTCTGATTTTATTTTGATTATCCTACCACTAAAAGGATCTGGGTGTCTACAAGATACATTGTGAAAGTTTATTTTTTTTAAAATGACAAAATAATTTATGCTTTGACTTTAAAAAAAAATGTTTAAAAGAATCATTCCTGAGAAGCAATCCTTTACTGTTCGTACATAAAATGTAACAGTGTATATTCAGTTTTTAATTAGGATTCTTACAAACCTCTGATCTTCAGAAAACAAGAGTAATAGTTTCAATTCAAGTGTACAGTTCCTAATGTCCAGCTGAAACCATCATACGATTGTTTTCTGATATGACTTTCATCTTACATTTTTAAAAGCAAGATAGAAGATTTTTTGGAAAACATCTATAACATTGATAGGGCATAATATCAGGTCAGTTACATATATATATATCAATCACCATTCAGTGACAGTATATTGTAGATATTGTAGGAGTACTAGAAGCATTAGTTCAAATTTTAAAATTGGAGGTCTAAATTTCATCCAAACGTTATGTGCCCATAAAAACATTTGTCAAATCCATCTCTTTTCCCTTAAGCTCTTCAGTTACAAAGACAATAATCCAGCCGCTTGCACATAGAAGCAGATGTTATGAATATAAAAAGAATATTTAGGTGCACAAGTAACACGATAACTAGTCTAGAAGGCATTGGGACTGGTGAAGATTGAAATTTGTGGAGAGTTTACTCCACAATCCGAACAGCCAGTGTAAAATTCTGTTCTCCACACAAATAATCCTCTTCACTGTACATATTTCCACTGTACCAGAGAAATGGTGTTTGTTACAGAGATTTTGCTTGCAGTGTTAGATAGCCTTGGCCCAGGTCATAGAAAGTTTCATGATGAGAACAAAAACCTTGAATGGATTTGATAGTCTGTGGGGAGGCAAAATAGGGCAGAAAGGATAAACTTGATAATGTTTGTGATTGCTTGTGCTGTGGAGAAAAAGTACTGGAATATTTTATACTAGGTGGAACTTCCTAAGTGTTAAAGATGTTATATCCACCTATATGGAGTTACAACACTCCAGATGAAAAGTGATGTGTGTGAATCACTGAAGTCAGATTATTTTCAGACGAGATGCACTGCAATAAACAAGCTAAAGGCAGTACTTCACCAGAAGGATAACATAACTGCATCACTGATTCTCGGACAGCTGAAGGTTGTTGGTTATCTAATTTAGGATTAACTGTCGATGTTGTGGTGGGTTGACTTTGGCTGGCTGCCAGGTGCCCACCAAGCTGCTCTATCAGTCCCCCTTTTCAACAGGACAAGGGGAGAAAAATATGATGAAAAGCTTGTGGTGTGAGGGAGGTCACTCACCAATTACCATCAAAGGCAAAATAGGCTCTACTTAGGAAAATTAATGTAATTTATTGTCAATTAATAGCAGAGTAGGATAATGAGAAATAAGAAAAAATCTATAAACACCTTCCCCCACACCTCCCAGGCTTAACTTCACTCCCAATTTTCTCTACCTCCTCCCCCAAGCAGCACAGGGGGATGGGGAATTGTCGTACCTTTCTCCTCATGTTCCTCCCCTGATCCAGCGTGGGGTCCCACCTATGGAAGACAGTCCTTCACAAACTTGTTTCAACATGTGTCCTTCCCAAGGGCTGCAGCTCCTCAAGAACTACTCCAGTGTGGGTCCTCACAGGGTCACAATTCATGACAGAAGACTTGCTCCAGAGTGATCTCCTCTCACTCCGCAGGCTGCAGTTTCCTGCCAGCAGCCTGCTCCAGCGTGGGCTTCCCACGGGGTCACAGCCTCCTTGGGGCATCCCCCTGCTCCTGCGTGGGGTCCTCCCCGGGCTGCAGGTGGGTCTCTGCCCCCCCATTACCCCCCAGGGGTGCAGGGCACAGCTGCCTCCCCATGGGCTGCACCACGGCCTGCAGGGGAACCTCTGCCCCGGTGCCTGCAGCACCTCCTGCCCCTCCTCCTGCACTCACCTTGGGGTCTGCACAGTTGTGGCTCTCACATGTTCTCACTTTCTCTCTCAGCTGCTGTTGCACAGTAGTTTTTACCCTTACCATTCAAAATGGTGCCATTTCTATGTACTCTTCAAAATGTCCTCTCTGTGTTTTCATTGGGACATCATCCTTACTTCTGTTTGGTTTAAACCAATTTTTCTTCACCCATCGACTGTTCTCATGCAAGTAGTATGCAACCTAACTGACAATGTTTGGTCATATGTGATGGATAGCCCTGCTATTTCCATATATGCATGTCAAAGTTTGCTGCTTTGTCCCACAGAAATACTCTGTAAGCAAATCCTTAATCACAATGTATTTAACGTTTCATTTTTCCTGACACCTATATCTTCTTCTATTGTTTCCATAGTTTCAGAAAAGCTCTCCCTGGATGGTGATGTGTAACTTTGTAATGATCTCTTTGTGAGCAGGCTATTATTTACTAGTTGTGTATACTGCACCTCACACAACAGGGAGCCAAACTTTTGAAATGTTCAGATGCTTCAATAATACAAATTGTAAATAGTAAAAAAGCAGTGTTAGCAGCATACAGTTTAACAGATCTATGAAGGGACAGGTGAAAAAAGCACAGATGAAATCAGCACTGGATATATCATGAAACAGTGCCCAACATCAGTTCATTGTAGTATTGCATGAATATCACACTACTGGTTTTTAATGATTAACGAGCTTGCAATTTAGGTGTGGTGAGATGATTTATGTTAATTATTTCATTTTTTTATTAGGAAAACACTTGGGAATATTTGGATTTCTGAAGAATTCCAGAAGGATTTTGCCACAGAGTATCTCTCTCTTCAATATTTTCCTCCTCACTCTTTTCTCCCAAACCACAGAAGTCAAACTTTTGTGGAAAGATGTTTCAGCATGGTAAAAGGAAAGAGAAAAATAATGTGGCTGTACTGACCATGCCTTTCACATTCTAATACATTTTGGTCCAGAGGAATAGGTTTGCTACTCCTTTAATCTGTTCAGCACAAAACATTGGAACTGTGCATTTATCCTGGAGACTGTAATACAGGTATGTAATTAAGTGTAAATGTCATGTCTCTTCTCTGTGGATCTCATACAGGGGATCAGAACACACCTTTGAATTCATCTTTCTTCTTTAGAAACCTAGTTGGTCAAGCTACCACACGAATATTGTCAAAGGTCCAGAACTCGTTCCCATGAACTCCGGGTGTTAAATGGTGACTGATCACAAATGTCTATGGAGAACAAGGACGCTTTTCCTCCTTCATGATAGACAAGATTTCACCATTCCAAACATTTTTGCAGCTTTTAGGCTGTTAATGCAAGTTCACATTACTTAGAAAAGTATCTGGCTTTTGTCATGGGGAATGGGCAACTTCAGTGACAAAACAAAGGGAACTGGAACTTTGAAGTGTGGAAAATTCTTGTGGCAGCAATAGATGTGTAATCATCAGAGGCAGCAAGAGGTTAATGTTCACTGCTGTTTCAGTAAGTGACTTTCAGTACGGTGAGATTTCATTGTATAGAAGCTAATCCAGTTTGCTGTTCTGAAGGCAGGAAAGAATTGGCTGAGTTAGGTACCTGCAATTAAGAGAGTTGACTGAGCTTATATCTTTAAAGCAGGAAAAAAAGGAAGAAAAAAAGTACAATGTACATGCTGTTCCTACCATCAGAACAAGTATTATTATTGCACATGTGTGCAACTTTTGTAATATTTCTATTTTTAAGCAATTCTGAAGTGCCAGATCCATCTATTTTCTGGCTTCACTTGAGCAACTCTGAAGCCAAAGATGTTGGCATCCTGAATGTTTTAGAAAGCCTCAAGTTTTGCAGAAACTTGTTCTTTGACCCTGACAAATGGTGGGAAAAATAAATACATTCTGTACAGTTTTGGCATAGAAGTTTCATTAAAGATTTGTGAATAAGTCCCTTGGAACATAAATGAACTCCACAAATAACTTAAGTCACAAGATCCAATAGTTGGATGACTGCCAAAATTCAGCAAGAGTTTTCAGGTTGACAGTGCAGCACTGGCAAAGGTAATTGTGATTTAAATTAAGAACAGAATTCTCTTTAAAAAATTATATACTACTAATAGTTTAATAAAGTACTGGGGGGGGGGGGGTTTTTTT
>NW_020799097.1:24877209-24882778 GCF_003259725.1 Athene cunicularia | reverse complement strand
GGGGGGGGGGGGTTATTTTCTTGTTTTATTTTTCTACATATGAATTAGATTATAATATTTTGGGAACTCAATCAATAAGTAGTAAAAAGAGTCCAAGGAATTAAAAGTTACTAATAATCTTATTTTCCTAATTTATACACACAGGAGTCATTACATAAATTATGTTACATTTAACCAAGGTGAAACAAATATTTAAGAACCTCTGGCCCTGCCTCTTTATGGATTTACACATACACATGTCTTTTATGTCCTTGAATAGTCCCAGTAACTTACAAATGTGCTTACTTTCTCTGCTGAATCATTGCTTTTTTTGATATTATTCTGCTGCATTCAGCATTCTACTTAATAATAGGCAATGGAGAGCTGAATACTGTAGATTATTGTATTGGCTTTACATGGCAGGGTTTTGGTGGCAGGTAGGGCTGCAGGGATGGCTTCTGTGAGAAGATGCCAGAAGCTGGGATATTCCTTAAACTAGTAAAAATTTTTCAATGTTAGTGCAAGAACTACATTCCTAGTATTAAAAAATAATTTTTAAAAATACTCCTAAAGACACAGCATGACTCCATAAAACAATTAACATTTTGCTGGTGTTCTGAAAACACGGGACTTCACCCTGTCTATTCCAAAATTACAGAATCTAGGTTGGAAAAGACCTTGAAGATCATCCAGTCCAACCATTGACCTGACACTGACAGTTCCCAACTACACCATATCCCTCAGTGCTATGTCAACCCAACTCTTAAACACCTCCAAGGATGGGGACTCCACCACCTCCCTGGGCAGCCCGTTCCAACACCCAACAACCTGTTTTGTAAAGAAATGCTTCCTAATATCCAGTCTGAACCTTCCCTGGTGCAACTTTAGGCCATTACCTCATGTCCTATCACTTACTACTTGGTTAAAGAGACTCATCCCCAGCTCTCTGCACTTTCCTTTCAGGTAGCCGTAGAGGGCGATGAGGTCTCCCCTCAGCCTCCTCTTCTCCAGACTAAACACCCCCAGTTCCCTCAGCCACTCCCCGTACGACCTGTGCTCCAGACCCTGCACCAGCTCCGTTGCCCTTCTCTGGACACGCTCGAGTCATTCAATGTCCTTTTTGGAGTGAGGGGCCCAAAAGTGAACACAGGAATCGAGGGGCGGCCTCAGCAGTGCCGAGTACAGGGGCCAGATCCCTTCCCTGTCCCTGCTGGCCACGCTATTGGCCTTCTTGGCCATCTGGGCACACTGCTGGCTCCTGTTCAGCCGGCTGTCAATCAACACCCCCAGGTTCCTCTCTGACTGGCAGCTCTCCATCTGACTGGCAGCTCTCCAGCCACTCCTCCCCAAGCCTGTAGTGCTGCTGGGGGTTGTTGTGGCCCAAGGGCAGCCCCCGGCATTTGGCCTTATGGAAACTCCTGCAGTTGGCCTCAGCCCATGGCTCCAGCCTGTCCAGGTCTCTCTGCAGAGCCTCCCTGCCCTCGAGCAGATCAACACTCCCACCCAACTGGGTGTCACCTGCAAAATGACTGAGGGTGCACTCGATCCCCTCGTCTAGATCATCAATAAAGATGTTAAACAGGAGTGGCCCCAACATCGAGCCCTGGGGGACACCACTCGTGACCAGCCGCCAACTGGATTTAACTCCGTTCACCACAACTCTTTGGGCAAAATGCTTAAGTATTAATTTTTAAAAAGATTCTTCTGAAATAAACCACAACCCAAATGTATGTGCCTATCTCTTATCCAGTTAATAGGGGTAAGAGAGAAGAGGCCTTTTTATCTTTTTAGTTAGATGGTAGGTAATCTGCTACAACTCTGTCATCGTTTTTCTGTATCATTTGACATCTTCAATAATTTGGCATTCATTTCCTTAATTTAATTTGCCTGTTCTAGTTAGTTTGGGGAAAGTCATGGAAAAGGAAATAAGGCTTTTTCATCTTTTCTGAAAAGGAGAAAATATCCTTTGCTGAAAACATATTACATGCACTTCTAAGATTGCTAGAAATATGTCAAGTTGTAGAAGCATGCTAGCTGTTCTTAACTAAGTGGGAGACTCTCCAAAGTGCAGAGACATCATCAACAATCAAATCTAATATTTTAATAATCTTAACAGGCCATCATATTATTTAATAATAATATTTTTTTCTATTTTCTGTGGGGGGGGATTTCAACACTTTTGTCCATACATATTGTACTTGCTCAGAACATATAGCTATATTTTGTGGCAGTCAGTTGTGATTATAACTAAAGATGAAATACTGCTACATGTCTCAGTTGAACAGTTTTCTCTTTAAATCCTGATGTTGATTGTAAATAATGCAGCATAAAGTCAGAGACTGGAACTCTGTAACGCATGGAAAATATGTGCACATGAAATAGGGTAGTAGTATGCCATATCATTCATGTGTCCTGTCTCATTCCTGTAATGCTTCACTCATGGGAGGAACACTTTAAAAGTCAAGAAGCAATCAAGGGATGAATAATCTTACAACAGCTCCCAATGCAAAATGGTAAGCACCTGTCTATTATATCAGAGAGGCAGAGGGAGGGAATAGAAAAATTTATTTTTTCATTTTTTTAAGCCATGCAGATGCCTTTTCTTTGATTCTTTAAATGAAAGCATCTGTTTGGTGAACCTAAATCAAAATAACTATAATTTGCATATTCTTTCTTCTTGTAGTAGTTTGTGGGTGGAATCAAGATGAGAAAACAGATGCTTATCCTGTTATGACACTCACAAGGAAATACCCTTTGCCCACTACAGTGCTTTGATAATCAGAGTTGCAAGAGATGTTGAATCTCACTGAGTGTAAAGTGGAACCAGTGCATTGTTATATTCTCATAGTAGTTTATGAATGAATTGTGCAGAGAAACTGTATTTTTTCTATTACATTTTTGCCTTCCTACCTCCCATTTAGTGAAAAATAGCAGAGTTGACTCCTTTTACTTTTGATAAAACACTTTTTGAAACAGAAGTGCAAGGCCGCAAATCACTGAGAAAACGCATTTGCAGTGTACTGTAGGTCTAGGACTCTGAGAATAAAAGACATTGCCTATTATTTTAAGATTCTTTCTGAGACCATTAAAACATTGGATTTTCCTTATGCCTACTTGCTTCTCCTGCTTTCTTCAAATTCTGCTTATTGAACAATGTAGTACCACTAAATTTATAAGAAGAAAACATACATGTCTCAGCAGAATGCAATCTATGCAAGTTATCTTGCCAGCTTATGCTTATCAGATCCTCTGAAGGAATAAACCCTCATGTTTACATGGGTAGGCAAACATCTACCAGCTCAGGTAAGGAGGGACACTTTTGTAATAACCGCTTGATAAAATATTGGCAATATACTGTTGTAGTTAACACTTCCTTTTGGGCATTATTTAACAGTGTTTGCCAAGAGTAAATATCAACTGGCTGTGGGAGTTATCAGGGAAGTGGTTCATCCAGAACAGAGCTGAGATATATTGCTGGGCTGTCTGAAGGAATAGTCATTAGCTGTTTTATTGACTAAATACAAACTCATAATGCCCAGTCAACACTTCAGTCTTGATCCTCAAGGGTCAGCAGTTGGTGTTACATAATCTAAGGCTCCTTGCGACATCTGCAGGGTAATGTCAGAAAACTGGGACCTTTAATCCTCGCTTCCAAGCTTGTTTCTTGCTATCAGATCAATGCCCTTTCTTTTGAGCGACAGCTGACATCACGAGGTAGCAGGATCTCTATTGCAGTGAGGTTGCTTAGTACACCTCTGCAATATCCATCATTCTGACTGATGTATTCATTTTCATATCAAAGTTATATTTTTTATTTGAGCTGGATAAACTCTCACTTCCATTGTTTGGAATTATTTGCACTAGAAATAGCAACTTGAAGCAGGAGTTGAAGGAAGTTTCAGACATTACAGTGAATCCTTTACTATAGTAAATATTTTAGGTCTTTGTTACAGACCTGTGCTTAACAATTTGCTTGTCACTTTGATGCTAAATTACTTAGTAGGGCAACATCTTGCAACTAAAGTCACTTCAGCACAGCACTGTAAACGTAACCTTCTTTTCATGTTCTTCCTGAATTTCTGTAACTTTTTAAAGATATGTCAATTAAGAAAAGTAGCTGCAATCTGTTTTCTACCTTCCTCAGTGTTCAACTACCAGCCGAAAAAATCCCACTTCACGTCATCACCAGCTGTTTCTCATTGCTTGATCAGGTTGGTTTGAGCAGCCAAAAGAGCATTCAAAGGATTCCTTGAGGGGACTAATGCTGGGTTTACATCACCTTTACCTGCTATCAGAGCATAGTAGACTTGTTGAGGGAAGGAAGAAAAGACAGTGAATTGTCTGATTCTTGCTAACAATTGGGAGCAAAAGAAAGAGAGAACACATTAGAGAACTCCCAGATAGCTCAGAGTAGGGAGGGAGGATGGTAAAGTAAGTGGCTCTGGAAGTGTGATGAGTGAGGGAGAAAAAGACAGAGAAAGAGAATGGGGATATATCTACCTCCCAGGGGAGAGAGACTACAGTGATGACAGAGCTCATCTACATGTAGCTCAGGTTCAGTGCTAAGGAAAGTGAGGCAACAGACAACAAGTGCAAAAAGGTATGTTCATAAGGCAATTGCACCTAGAGAGGATAGATCTGAGTAGTGAGGAAAAATCAAAATTGTAGAAGAATAGCGTTGAGACTGTACTTTAAAAAAAAAAAAAAAATGTTTAGGAGAGGCTGGATGTGATGGACCACACCAATGGCTCTACCAGGACCAAATGAGCAAGGTGAAACAAAGTAAGTACATCACTGGAAAATAGTTGATTGACAGAATAAGGTTTCAGGAAAAGCAAGTGAATGGAAGAAAGAAAATGAAAAAGAACATGAAAGATTACAAAATTGGTGGAACAAGAATTTTTAAGTTATGAGAAAGGAGTGAAGTGTTGGGGTTTTTTTATGAAGGTGGACTCTGTGGGTGTACTGTTGAGAGAGGTTTGTAGGGTATTATCACTGAAGTGGAGCATAAGTGTACTGGGTCTGGCTGAGCTGGAATTGTTTTTCCCCTGTAGCAGCCCTCACGGTGCTGTATTTTATGCTGGGAGCTGGCAGGGTGTTGGTAGCACCCTGGTGTTGTGGCTGCTGCTGAGCAGGGCTTACACAGCACCAAGGCTCTTTCTGACATTTCCCCCCTCAGTGGGACGGGGTGGGCAAGATCTTGGGAGGGGACACAGCCAGGACAGCTGACCCGAACTGACCAAAGGGATATTCCAGACCATATGGCGTCTGCTCAGGATAAAGCTGGGAGAAAGGAGGAAGGGGGTGGGGTCACCCTTGGTCCTCCGAGGCAACCACTATGTGTATTGGAGCCCTGCTTCCTGAGAAGGCCCCACATCGCCTGTCCATGGGAAGTAGAGACTAAATCTGTTTGCTTTTGCTTCCGCGCATGGACTTTTCCTTTGCCTTGCTTATATTAAAACTGCTTTTGTTTCACCCACAAAGGTTAGTTTATCTTCTTTCCCCTCTTTACCCTATTGAGAAAACAAGGGGAAAAGGGGGTGGGGCGAAGTGATAGAGCGACTTGGTGGATACCTGGCATTTAGCCAGT
>NW_020799097.1:24861676-24877159 GCF_003259725.1 Athene cunicularia | reverse complement strand
GGGGGGGGGGGAAGTGATAGAGCGACTTGGTGGAAACCTGGCATTTAGCCAGAGTCAAACCATCACAATAAGAAAGCGGAAGAAAATTTCAGGATACATTATTTCCAGATGGGAAGATAATCTGTAGTGACTGCACAGAAAGGCAAAACCAGAATAAGGTGGGAGAAGAAAAATTATAAAAAATTAATAGATCGTGGGAAAAGTGAAAAGGGTAAAGCAGTGTAGAGGAAAATGCTAAAGAATGGATAGAAACATTGGAATCTAATTTTAATTATACAGTTAAATTAACTGTAAAGTTTAATCAGAGTGAAAGGTTGAAACTTTGCAAACCTTAAAAGTGAGATGTAATACACAATTTATCTGAGAGATAGTTCTAGCCTTGTGTGTGCCTCTCCTCATGTTGTAGAGATGTTGTGATAGGAGTCTGGAACTAGCAAGGCCTCATAACTTTGTCTTTTTAATATTTTTTTATTTAAGATTTCCCCTAGAAAGAGTGAGTTATTGTGGAAGTTAGAGCACCAGTGGTCAGCCAACACCAGAAATTTCATAGTTGTTAGAGGTGTCAGAATTGTATCAGGAGGAGAAATAATTGGGATTTTTTTGGAAAAAAAAATCCAAAAACCTACAGAGAAACTTCCCCAGTATGCATTCACAACTTAGAATAAATCGTTAGGTTCAGAAAATCTTGGCTGAATATTAGAGCTGCTCTAAACAGAGAATAGTATGAGATTTTTCTGGAAATCCTAAAACTTCAAATGCTAAATTAATTATTAAATTTAGTTGAATTTGAAAAGCAGTAAAAGTTAATATCTACACTGTAGATAGCATCTAGGCAGTGTATGTAGTTTTCCTTCAGATAACTGTAGAATGAACAGAGGGATACTATTTTCAAATGAGTAGGAAATTGCTAAATTAGCTGTGAAGTTGATACAGTAGCACAGGGATAAAAGCTTTATTGAAATCTTGACTTAAAACATGTTTGCTTGCTTTATATTATTAACACTTCACATCTATCATACATAAATTTCGTAGAAAACATGTTTAATGTGTTTAATAGACAATGGGTGCCTTTTTATTTATTCCTATATTAATCATTAGAATATATACAAACTATTCCAATCTTTTTAAGAAGAAAACGCTTCAATAGTTTTCAATCAAGATTGTTTGTGACATGGAATATTTTAAGACATCTCAGTTTGTTGAATCAGCGTCTTCTGAAAAGCAATTTTGAGAGGTTATTCCTAACACTCTTTAAACTTCTATACAGTAATGAAGAGTTTTCTTGGAGAATACTACTCCCTGATGTCAGATGGCATGTAAACTAGTGGGGTATTACAAAAAGCTGTGCAATACAAGTGTTTGGTGCTTTTTCAAAATAAATGACCTTTTCTTTGAAACGCTTCATCCTTAGGAGAAGAACTTGTGTTATCAAGTGAACTGAGGGTCCTAAATCTTGAGGATAAAGAGTTCAAATCTTTGTGTATAGCATTTGCCAGTACGTCCTTGCCAAAGATCTTCATCTTTTCACTGATTGCACAGGAAAGGTGGGTCTGTAATTTGGATTTTCTCACAGACCCCGCTAAAGTCAGGTATCTACAGTTTTTTAGGTGTTGGGTGGAAGAAGTTCACTGAATGTCAAAATTAACTGCAAAATTCATCCTTCCTTCATCTTTCCTGGAGCCACTCCATATTTGAATAAAAATCCTCTACATATGATGATCTACCTCATGCCTCTTCCAGAATTATGCTTGAATACTTTCAGTTTTCTCACTTATTTTCAAAATGGAGAATTAAACACAAAGTAAAAGATAATTCCTGGCTCATGAAAAGGGCAGTATTTAGTAATATGTACCCTAGTTGGTACAATTTATTTTTTTTATGCAAGCTATCACATTGACTTCAAAATGCACTTTTTATCAGTATTTTACAAGATTCCTTTGAAATTAAAGGATTGTCTGAACTTGTTTTCTAATAAACTAGGATTCTCTTTTAAAGCTAATCCACAAGGAAGATAAACACATCAGAAATTAATTTAAAACAGGAAGAATTCCTAACAGAAATTTCTTAGAAATATTTACTCAGTGGTAATTTTTACTTCCCTCCAGCTGTGTCTTAAGGTCAGATTTAGTTATGAATGAAATGTAAGCAGAACAGAGTATCAGCCATAATTTTGCATTTGTTTTAAACATAACCAAGGCACAAGTTCTTTAAACCTCTTGTCTCTGTTTCTAGCTTTTTGAGAGTTCCTCTAATGAAGGGAAGAAAGGAAGGGATGATGCAGTTCCCTTAGTGTTGTTCATTAATACTAGAAACTAAGTTGGCATTTGGGACTAATCGCTCTCCTGTTCTCCGTGATGCTCTTTCATTGTTCAGCTCTGCAGTGATATTAACCATAATTAACCATAATTGCAAATATGCATTTAACCCTTTCTATGAGCTATGACAGAGTAACCTTTAGTGAGGTTACGTGTCAGTCACACCAGCAGTCATACAGCTGTCTGACAGGGGCCTATGGAACCTATTAAAACTGCACGAAACCCTCCCATATTGTTATGAGGACTCACTCAACCTTTTTGGAATTCATTTTCCCTCATTATAAAACAAAATTTGAGGGATAACAGGATCAGAGAAGAGCATGTTTCTTGATCAGGGTAGCTTGGAAAGAGCCAGGAAATGCTAGAGGATCATTCCCTTGCTGTTTTGAATTACATACATTAGCTTCAAATACTTTTCCTGTATATTTTGGTTGATACCATTGACAGTAGACTACAAAACTGTCATAAGAAATCCTCAGCTATTGAAAGGGAATTGGGATTTACCATTATGTCGTTGCATCAGTTCTGGGCTTTTTTTTTTTTCTTATAATTTGTCTTGGCCTTCATATGTGAATATGAGCAGCTTGTCACTCAACATTTTTCTCTTTCTATTTCTCCAAATATGAATTGGAAGACAGAATAATTTCACACTTTTGAATGTATCTTCATTCAGGTTTGTAATGCATTTATACACAAGGGAGAGTGTGACTCTAATATGTGGGTCCAAACAGGGAGTCAGCCAGTTACTTCCCACTTATTTCTGGAATCTCCCTGAATGGTATTTCATATGAAAGTAATAACATAATATGCATTACTTCTCATATTGAAGACTATCAAATAAACTTATGTGAAATTTTAGTACTGATAATGGAAGTTGTCAATCATATCTAGCATTCACCTTTAGTTTTAATGAAAAATGACATCTAAAATTGACATTTATTTGGGGCTCTTCATGCTGACATTTATTGCTACTGATAATTTTTTTGTTGGTTTTCATATTTCCTTGCATCATTTGGTGTTCCTTATCTATGTCTAGCTGCAAATCTTTTGAAGAAAAAACATTAAAGTTTAATTACGGTTTTCATACACATTTACATAATTTAGCCTCAAAATAAAGTTGTAAGACTTGTAAAAGTACAAAATATGTATACAGATAAACAGTGGAATTCACCAAGTCTTTACTGAAATCAGTTCCATCAGACTTCTGTCTCTACAAGGACCAGAAGCATTACTTTTGAAGTTTTCACAGTTGTCTTTACTGAAGAAAAACAGATTCAGATGTTCATGTTCAAGCTGAAATTTATCTTTTGCCGAGAATTTTTCTAAACAGAACTAAATGAATGTGCAATGCTAATAGGTGTAGGAGGCATAGATCAAGAACAAAATACCAGGCTACTAAGCTTTGAAAATGTTTGCTATTTGTATTTTCAATAATAAATGACTTCTGCTTTCCACACATTTTGTTGTGTGGAGATACATTTTCATTAGCAGTTTGTGTGACTCAAATCTTTGACATCTGAATTTTCCCTCACACTCAGCACTTTGCACTTCTAAACAAAAACATATCTCCAAATATCATTCTTGAAATATTTTTAGGTCTGGTTATATCAGATTTGTCTCCAAAACGGAGTAGAAATTATTCTATTCTATTCTATTCTATTCTATTCTATTCTATTCATGTTTTTAAAATGACACTGCCTTTACAGTTGCCTTAGCATCAGAAAAACATTAATTTGTATACATGTTTCTATTTATTTTTCTCAAGATCTTCTCATTTGCCTTGTGGGTGAGGAAAATAATTTCCTTTTTTTTTTTTTCTTTTCTGAATACTACACACTTTCTCCAGAGTTGAAAGTACAAAGTGTTGAATTGATTTCCCTTTCATTTTTCCCATATTTGAGCAGGTGTTTAAGTTTCATCATGCTTCAGATGTGTCAGTTGAATCTTCTGAAGCAAGGGAATTGACAGAATTTTCCCAATCGTTGTTCATGTACCATGCTGACACCAGCCTGGAAAACTTCTGTGTCAGAACATGTCTTGGGGGAATATGCAAATATTTTTAGGAACTCTACTCTCTGCATATCACACCAAATTCGAGGCTTTCCTTCCTTTTCAATTAATTTGAATGTATACGGGTAATAAACAAAAAAAATTTGTTCATATCAATATGATGTCTAACCTTTAATGTGAAATCAACTAATAGATGTTTATGATGAGAAATTTAATGATCATGTGATAGATGTGGTTGCCCTTGAATTGGAACTGTAGCAGGTGTCTACACAGGGATGCTGTGCTGAATCAATGCAGACAAATACATGGCTTTTCCAAAAAATATGTATTCTTACAGAGCACTGTTTAGTAGAAAAGGCCCCAAAATGACACACTTCCCTTTAAATGATTGGAAAGTGGACAATTTTTCTTGTAAATACTACTAGAGGGATTCTCCTTGTAACATGGGGTATGTACTTAAACTTGCCAGGACACTGCATGAGATCTGCTTCTTCACACACATAGCTTAAAACATTTTTCTTGATTTGCAGGAGGAAGGGGACTTGTACTAGTGCTTTATATGAGATTCCAGTCATTGTGAAAATCTGTCAGTATTTGCAAATCCAGACCACAAAATTATCACCATTGACACTTTTCTCACATCTTTTACTCCAGGTTCTTTAGGCTCTGCACAACACTCTTCCAGCAACCTCTTCCACAGCACTTACGAATCACCAGCTAGTCAGGTGTGTCCCACCAACCTGGACATCACATCATTCCCTGTTGACCTACTTAAGAGAGGATTCTTGCAAGTCAGTCTTGCACTCTTCTTGACAATAAAAATTCAAGAGCATTAATATTCACTAAAAGAAAAAAAAATGGTAGGTTTACCATTTTGAACACAGACACCATATTTTCATCAACTTGTTCATTTAAAACCAGGACTTGCTGGCCTTTGTCAATTTAAATAAATAAATAAATAAAGCTAGAAAGCCTGATTACATCTCACACAGAGAAGAGAAGCCTTCCCAGGATGCAGAAAACAGATAACACCCACATGGCTCCTTTTGAGTCTTCAGACAAATTCAGATCAATTGATCCTTAGGATGCTGCCTTTCAAGTCATCCCATTCCCCCCTCTCCCACTTTAATGTTTCTCTTAAGTCTTTTGCGAACTTCTGTTTTTTGTTTGTTTTTTTTTTTTTCTTTCAGCCATCAGTAGAACTGTAGCTGTTTTGAGCTTACTAAGAGAAGTTTCCCCATTCACTATTGTAGTCTGTAGGATTGATGCTGTGTCTCTTGGTAAAAATAACCTGAAACACTTCCAGAACAAGGTCACTTTCTCCACAAGTATTATTGCTTGTTTAGGTTTCCTTTCTGAAAATGAAAATCAGAAAATTAAAGCAATGAAAGCAAACAAGAAACTTTGGACATATATTTATCTATATATCTATCTATATCTATATCTATATCTATATCTATATCTATATCTATATCTATATCTATATCTATATCTATATCATCTATATCTATATCTATCTATCTATATCTATATCTATATCTATATCTATATCTATATCTATCTATATCTATATCTATATCTATATCTATCTATATCTATATCTATATCTATCTAAATCTATATCTATATCATCTATATCTATCTATATCTATATCTATATCTAATCTATATCTATATCTATATCTATATCTATATCTATATATCTATATCTATATCTATATCTATATCTATATCTATATCTATATCTATATCTATATCTATATCTATATCTATATCTATATCTATATCTATATCTATATCTATATCTATATCTATATCTATATCTATATCTATATCTATATCTATATCTATATCTATATCTATATCTATATCTATATCTATATCTATATCTATATCTATATCTATATCTATATCTATATCTATATCTATATCTATATCTATATCTATATCTATATCTATATCTATATCTATATCTATATCTATATCTATATCTATATCTATATCTATATCTATATCTATATCTATATCTATATCTATATCTATATCTATATCTATATCTATATCTATATCTATATCTATATCTATATCTATATCTATATCTATATCTATATCTATATCTATATCTATATCTATATCTATATCTATATCTATATCTATATCTATATCTATATCTATATCTATATCTATATCTATATCTATATCTATATCTATATCTATATCTATATCTAATCTAATCTATCTATATATCTCAGAATCACCTTGATACACAGACAGTAGAACAGCTACAAGGAAAAGAGCACAGATTGTAGTCAAAACATTTTATTTTTATCATCCAGTCTATCTGCCTGTCTGATCTCCTCTATGAAGAATTTGCATGAGTTTATTAGAGGTTTTTTGCATAAGAGGCTCAAGTGTATTACTTTTTATGTTCTTGGGATTAAGGATGACACCAAAGTGGTGAAAAAATGAAGAATTTTGTTTCCAACCTTCCAACTTTTCAACCCGATTCCTTACTGTTAGCTAGTGCTTTTCATGGTGCCTGAATCACAGTTATTTTTCACTCCTCTGTTTTCTACATGTTCTGACCTTTTCTTTCATCCATTAACTCGGCAAGTACAGGAGAACTTTATAGAGTTGATCCAGTCCTTTGTTCTTTCCTACAGTAATTAACATTTCCAGGAGTCCATCCATCCATAGACTGAACAAAGCCAGACCTGCCTTTAAAATCTTATAAACCCAATATACTCAACTAGGTGTACCAGGAGTCTTCTGTATTAATTCTTCAAACATGTTGCTAAGTTGTGCCGTTTTCTTCATAGCTTTTCCATCTTTACAACAGTGGAAGCAGAAAAAAAAGAATCTGGTTCTGATCAATTTTATTGATAAATTTTATTCTTATCTCTTTCATCTTAGCAGAATCCTTATACCACATATTTATTTTTTCCACAGCTACCTAAAATGGATTAAATATAAAGCTTGAAATAAACTACAATATCTTACTTCAGTTAACCTTTAGCTTTGCATCTTGCACCTATCCCACTTAATCTATGTTGTATGAAATTTGAGGACATCATATTGTTACGGAGTATTTAAACATCCTAATAGACGGAGTAATTTCCTTCAGATTTGAATATGCTAAAAAAGAAATATCCACATATGAAATAATGAATTGACTTTGGTTTCTGCAATTTATGTCTTTCATCAGGCATTACATTAACTCCATCACATTTTTATAGCCGTTTTAAAGTCAGAGTGCCACGGAAAATAAATTATTCAGTGTGAACAGATTTGGGGGGTGATTTTCATAAGCACAAAGATTATTTAAGTGCTCAGCTTTCATTTGTAGTCTTCATGTTTTGAATATCTTCTCCTCAGTAAATGCCATCTGAACTATTGTTGATGTCAGTTTATGTTACATAAGAAAAAAGCATATACTGATCTATTCCCTACAACAATTTTTAATTGAGGGTCCATGTAGGAAAAAATTAATAGCATGAAGTCACTGGGTAAAGAAAAAAACTGCTTATACAAATTCATCCAATTCTGGGAGACAACATGCAAGCAATTACTGCCAGCCAGACATAATATGCAAACAACAGAGAAAACATTTTCTGAGCCATTGCTTCTTGGCTTTCTCTGAACCTTTCAAGTTGATTTCAGTGATTTCTTTTAGAACCAATAATTACTGGATTAATTTGATTTGGGGATTACAGTATAGCCAGACAACAAATCTCCAGAAATGAAAAATAATTTGGAAGCACATAAATTACTGTATCTGAGAACCATTGACCTAGGAGGAAGATTGGCCTACTTAAAGAGGACATGGAGACACCCACCAACACATAAAAAGGCCAAGTAGGAGAACAGGTTGACAAGCTGTCAAATATCACTACAGGTGTCCCAGTGAGATTTTCACTTGTAAGGATAGTTTGTTCATTCATCTGTAACTGAAATTAACTCTGCTTCCATTTTTTCCACGTAAACCCAATAATACATCTGAGACCTTTTAATTTATTTTCACTGTAGTCCTTAAGCAACTTCATTAACTTCTTGTAAAATTCTATTATTATATTAAAATTAGTTAAAAAATATATTTCTTTTTTTGAAAGATTGATCCAATTTTCCCTAATGAGGAAGAAAAAATCACACAGATCCTTAACTGTGAACTCCGTTAGGGAAAAGGAATTTTGGTGCCACACTGGATTTATGTTAGTTTCATATTTATTCTTCTCAACAAGTTTGATACAGTAAAACATTGTGGTTTTCACTTTATTTAGCCCTCAAATCCTAGGGAACACATTTTAGGAGCTTCTCTTTTCTGTACACATTTACCATCACAGAATATACTTTTTGGAGCTTCCTACCTGAGAATTCACTGAAATGATCACTTACAGCTCCTCAGATAAGTGATTTCTTTATTAGGTCATACAGAGGTATAAAATACTACAGTTAAATGTAAAATTAGGACCTTAGGAAGAAAAACACATATGGCATGGAAATTTAGTAACGCGAATATTTTTCAATGCACACAGCAGTCAGAAATCCCATTGGATGTAGACAAATAAGAAATACTGTTTCACGAACCAAAAGACAGGCAAAAGCTGTATACAGTCCTTTAACATCAGGTAGGGAAACAGAAATAATGGAAATGAGTCAGCAAAGGGACTATATTCAGTGTAATGTTATGGGAGAGACAATTAATTCTTCGATAGATTGCTGTTCTGCCTTCCTTTTATGTTTTCCCCCCTCAATCTAACCTAATAAATTTAATCTTTAAATTCAAATGCTATAGCAATAAGTACATGTACAAAATAGTTGTAGATGTGGATACATATGGTGGTGGAACTCCTCGCTAGGCTAGTTTTGAACATGTGAGGGGAGTGCGAATTATTGGTATAGTGACAGTGGAGTGCAGTTTGCTGGTCATGAAATCATTAACTCCTCACAGCATCAATTTGTTGCGAGGACTGTGTTCACAGTGGTGCCAGACAGTATACTGAACACTTACAGCCCTCACTGACATCAACTAAATAAATTGTGAGCACTCAGTGCCAATGTTACTCTGAGCATAGGACTATTGGAATTCTTCAGAACACAAATTTAGATTAATTTCACTGATTTATTTTAACAGCATCAGTTATCAGGTTTCTCCAAGGCTACTCATTTATGTTAATTCTGGGCTTTTCTAAACCTTGATTCTTCTGTTAATTCAGTTTGTGTGAAATATACAGAAATAAACATTATAATATAATGTAATAGCATCTAATAATATATTTGTTCAATACATAGCTAAGAAAATAAACTCTCCTGCCTCACCGAGTGGGTGTTTTACCCTGAGAGTTAGAGGAAATTAAGAGTAGATGACAGGTTGCTGTCAGTTTACTGGTCTGAACGGAATAGTCACACCATAGACATGGAAATGGCTGCTTTCCGTTATCCCGAAGGCTTTCATATTAGAACAAAATGTTGAAATTTGTGCATTATGAACTAAAAAAAAAAATCTTTTGTAACCTCATCCTTTTGACAGTAACAGTGATTTTTCCACTATGTCTTCTCATTAACAATATCCTCTTTTGACTCTGTTAACTACTCCATCCATATTTTTTTTTTTCTGGACAGTTTCCTGTTTCTTTTGGTTTATTCAATATTTTGAGGTTAGCCTACTTTGTGATGTTAGGGTTTATGTATATTGATCCAGTCTCTTAACAATTTCATCTTACTTGTGAATTACATCCTCATCTTCCACTAATACTACATTCATCTGATTTTTTTTTCCATTATCCTGATTATTTTGCTGCCTTTAATGCTTTTATTTCTGCAAATGGATTCTTTGATTTTTTTTTTCTCTTTTCACATAGCGGGCTGCCTTGTTCTTTTTCATTTGGTTTGTTTTTCTTCCCCAACCTGTTCATATTCCAATGTTAATTTATTTCAGTTTCAAATGGTTTTGATTTTAAAGTAAGAGTGGAACCCTCTCATAACAAAATAAATGCCATTAAAGAAGAAATTTTGGGAGGTTCACCAGAGCTAGAATTGCCATTGTAATAAATTGTTTCTTTAATTCTCTTTATACAAATTTTGCTGATAAAGAAGTGTCCTAGGCTCAGCAAAGAATAAAGGGTTAATCAGACTCTAATTTGCTTCTACTGAGTTAAACAGTTGCATGTGGTCCAAGATGTTAGGCCATGATCTAAGTGGCAACTTTATGCAACATTAAGCATATGAATAATCAAGCAGATTTCCATTTCCAGTTACTTTTCAAAGACATCTCCAAACATGCTTAGCTTTGCCTATTTTACCTTAGTATCTGCATGGCACAATGTGGCAGCAGCATATGCTGAGGGAAGGCTTAACAGGGAAAAAGAGGCATGGAAGTTGTCCTCGCCATGCGGTGAGGTTGCAGCTGTACAAGTCCCTTCCTTCAACATTTAGATGGAGCTCTTTTCACCACTGTACACACTTGGACTCTTTTCAAGTAGTTCTATTTTTAAGGACAATAACTTGTTTTGGAGTTCCCTGGACTGTGTCATTGTTCCACAGTGAACTGTTATGTTTGGGTATGTGCTATAGAGAAGTCAGGAAACAAATGAGATGGGGTCCTCTGAATGGAATGAGATTCTCGTTAGGACATGTGCCTGAGCATTCCACTGCTGGTGGCAGGTGAGGAGGGATTGCAGCTCTCTGGGAGCCTCGATTACCTTTCAGGTTTCCAAAAGAAAATGGACAAACCTGACTCTCGTGGTTTTCTCCCTGTCCTCCTCCAGTCCTATTTTGCAGACAGCGGATGATTTCCAGCAACACAGAATGAGAAAACTATAGTCAGAAACGTGTGCACCTAATTTTTTAGGAGGGTTTTGATTCAGTTTCCACCTGTACTTTGAAGCAATCTTCATGAAGTAGTGATGTATTTCAAAACATCCAGGCTGATCTATTCCGTCTTTGTGTTGACTTGGTAGAGGTGATAGTTCCTACCTCTGTTCTGAGTCATTTGCTGGTACTGAAAGATGTTCAGCTGTCAACATGGTTTTTGATGACAGGAGACCAAATCTATCAAAAAATATACCTTTTCCCAACTCTCATTGTATACTAGACTAAGTTAATTTTTGGAAAATAGTTATCAGCATGGTTAAAAATTTATATCTTTAAACCACTGTGGGTTTTGAGAGTTTTAACTTTAGTATTATTTGAGCAGTATTTTATTCTTACTGTTCCACATCTTTTAACAAGCTCACTTGTTAATTTGTGTCCTAGCTGAAGAAAACAGCTATTTAGCCAGACTTTTTTTTTTTTTTTTTTTTCTTTCCACATTGATACAAGACCTGTTTACCCACTTTAGTAATAAGATTACACTGTATTCACATAGGTGGAATTGTCCTCATTACACTTATGAAGCTTTTGTATTTGAAGGGAGGTTTGAATCCTCCAGTACAAAATGTATATTATCATTGAAGGTAAATTAAATGTATTGTTTAAAAACAACAACCAAAAAATCAAATGGAAAATGTTAACAATTTTAGTCTTAATTTTCTTCTGTGGATTCCAATAGTGATGATTACCATATCCATTGGTGTACTGGGAAGGCTTCCCATAGTAGAGATAAATAATACTTTCTAATGAACAGTGAACAATAAATAGAAAAATAAAAATAGATGAGGCATAAGAGACCAAGATAAATATTTCTCCCCATGTGGCTAATATTAAAACTTTATGCTACAATACTACACTTATGAAAAGGTTAGGAAAGCACTTGAAGAGAGGAAAGACAGTGTGTTCTATTAATAATTAGAACATTTTCCTTGAGCACAGCAACAAACTTAAACAAATTGCAGAAAAATATTAAAATGTAAAGAATTTAAATTAATATATGCCACTTTTATTTATTACAACATCAGATTTTTGAAATATTTGGTATCATTCCCAAAAGACTTCTTTGTCAGCTGGAAGAAGAGACGGCTTGAGATACTGAGTTGTTGTAAAAAATTATACAAAAAATGCATGACTTCAGTTCCTTTACCAAGACAGAGGAGAAAACTATAGTTCACTTCCTTTCTTCTTCCTGGATTCCTATTTTGGGAGAAATTGAGCACATAAAAATTTAAAGAGAAGAACTGCCATTTCATTTGGAAAAACAAATTCTAGTCCATTGGACTAAGAGGCTAAATAGTGTCATTTTGATAAGGCTTCACCTGTAGAAAGAAACTATGCAGGATAAATCTGTGTTCACCCTTGCTTTTCTGCTGTGTGTTCTTGCTTTGTGAATACACCTGGACTGGTTTGACTGATTACTATACCTAGTTTAGTAAAACACCCACTCAGTGAGGCAGGAGAGCCAGGGCACTGATCAGTACCCACGGTGCGGTCCTGCCCTCCGGCCTCTGCCTTGGGGGCATGAGGATTTCACAGGCAGGAAACAGCAGTTTGGGATGGTGAGGGAAAGGTCTCCATACCCTGGCCATTTGGGCAGACCAGGAAGACAAACACCAGTGGAAAATGTTAATTGTGTTAAATGTAACGAGTTGTCTTGTTTGTCACTTCAGTTTTTAAGACAGCATTTGTAGACAGATTAGTAGTTTGATAAATTACTAAGAAAGAGTCTAGAGGCAGCACAAAATATGTGGGTGTGGCTGCAAAGGCAGTTGCATTTTAAACTGTTCTCCGGTACTTTGTCTTATAAAGGAACTAGTTCAGCTTTAGGAGCATGGTAGAACTTGTCGTACTGATAGCCTCAACATGATATTAAGACAAACACACAGACAAAGCAACATCCAGAAGCAGAGCAAGCAAAGAGAATGCCATAACCTTTGGCTTCAAGAAAAGCCAAATTTGTAAGCAGAATATCATGCCCAAACCTGTAAACAATTGCCATGAATAAAAATGAGAAAATGAAGGTAAAACTCCTTTATGGGGTGAGTGGGGGTGGGGTGGAATAACGTGAGAAACTGTTTCTGAAGTAATGAAGGGGATACCAAAACAGTTGATGAAGGTATTTGATAACAACTGATCCGAGCAGAGCTGGAAGATTTTGCTTGAAACCAAGAAACACAAGACAGAGTAGATATATTACAAATCTGAGATCTATTACATTCACAGATAACTCTCTGAAAAAATCTATTTTCTAAGAAATAGTTTTTGTCTTGTGGGACAAGAGACCCCAAGAGACCCCGGCTGATGGAAGGTATTTTTGAGAAACAGAGTATGCTTTGCCAGAGCAGAGCAGAATGAACTGTCCAGCAAGAGCAACAAACCAAAGCAGCTTGTGATTAACAATAAACATATAGGCTAAATGAAAGGAATCAAGAAAACAGAACAGAGAATTCATCACATTAAATTTTAGCCACCTAAAAATTAGGCATATTCTAAAGTGGTCATATCTAGTTAGTGGAGAAAACAGCTTCCTCTATTGGGTGTATCATTTCAATCTAAATCAAAGATAAGTGGGACTAACAGCTTTCTAAAAATGCCTGTCTCTTCGCCTTTACAAGTTTTAAAATTTTACTTTAGCAGGTCACTTCTGAATGATTAATATTAGATGAAATAAAGGACTTGTCTCAGTGTAATTACTACACTGGGAAATAACATGGAAAGAAGGGACAGAACAACGTCTCACCTTTCAGTCATGAGCCTAAGTTTTTGAAATAAAACCACTTTTTTTTTTGTCCTACAGTGTCTTCTGAAATGGAAAAAAAAAAAAAAAAAAAGAAAGAAAGAAGGAAAATATAAGCAGTGATTAGTGATTCAGCAGACCAAGATCTCCACTGAAGATATCTGCAGTTTGATTCTAAGAAACGTAAAGACATCCAGCATACAGAATCTGCAGAAAGAGGCAACCATTCAACTGCCACATTTGCAATGATGCCATTAGATTAACGACCAATTCAATTCCAACTGGTATACAGAGTCATCTGCAATGTAATTCGAGCAACACTGATAAACTGCAATATTAGATCAATGACCAATTTGATTCCAGATGGATTGTGGAGCCAGCCACAATGTAATCCTAGCAGCACTGATAGGCAGAGAAATATGACAGTGTTATAACAATGTACACTGAAACTATCTGAGGCCAGTGGGAAAATGCAGGCTGTCAATAAGACACCATAAAACAAGAGACAGCACTGTTTGGAGTTTGCAGTAGCTGACAAACAGAAGCACCACTTGCTGTAGGGAAGCATAGCAATACAAACTACTTGACTGGTCAGAATACAAAACGAGTCCATCCTCAGATGCAGACAAAGCTGGTTCCTTCCAATAATCTGAAAAGAACAAATAATGCAAAGATAAAAAAATAACCTCATCTTCCACTAGGTAGTCCACAGGCATGAGAAATGTGAAGTTAATTTATCCAGTGCAAATATCCTCCTTTTTATTTTATTAAAATAATTTCTGGCATATTGAATTAAACAAATCACACTCTTGGCAACTGTTGCCACATACCATAGAGGCCTATAGTTGGTTATGCTTGTAGGCATAATTACTATCACAAAGATCCTCCAATGTACACTGGATGAAACACTAGAGGCATTGGCAACCGTCACAGTTGTACATGATGCTGCTGTTGTTTGAAAGGATAGATATTCCAAGAAAAGTTATGTCCAGAATCATGGTATTATACTGCAGCAAATTATAAATAGACTTGGGAAGCCTGATGTTAGGTTGAGCTCAGAGATGTAGAAGTTGATCAGAGCTGATCCCTTGTTTATGCAGGTTTACCTTTTAGGAGCCATGGTAATATACAGACAGAGAAACCAAAGCAATTTGAAAAATGCTGGCCAAAATACAGGAATAGATGTTTTCATGTTCAGCACACAGCTATCGGGAGTCTCAAACCCCTTAAAATATTAACATAGCATAGAGCAGCATGACACTTGCAACAAACTGAGTTGAAAACCTAAATGATGCACCAGATCTGAAGGACAGAGCAGTTAAGCAGAGCACCCAGAAGCTCCACTGTGGCGAGTCTTCAGAAATACAGCTGTAAAACAAAAATTGCTTAGCACTTTGAACAGTTCCCAAGAATTACAAAGATGACAGGCTCAAATTGTCAAAGAAAACTTTTTTTTTTTTTTTCATCATCCACCAAACATCAGCAGATTGTTGCGTTTAGTTTCCCAGGAACCTTAGAAACTGACCAGCCAAGCTCTCCTTCCTCCCCCCCCCC
>NW_020799097.1:24754662-24861626 GCF_003259725.1 Athene cunicularia | reverse complement strand
CCCCCCCCAATATAACCTTCAATGTCTGTCAACTTCTAAGATGCATTCCATATGCTACTCATGTTTTTGTGGCTTGATACAACATTTGGCTTCACTGATTCTACCCACATCATGGTACCTGGTAATTGCATTTTGTGGAAACAGACTCCAGGAAAGACACTCAGGCAAGAACTGCATCCAAAGGACTGAAGCATGCCTGACACAGTATGCTTGAGTAAAGGGTCACAGCAGAATTCAGGTGTTTCAGGAATAAATGTGAATGACATGGAAGGCATCTTTCAGATGTTAGGGACTGATAAAGCATTGGGAAGACAGAGTTAAGAGACACTGAGAAGAAAAGAATCTCTCCCTGCAAGTGCTGAATCATCCTAACACATTTCCTAGACACTAGTAACATCTTGCAGAGATCCACAGGTCTGTAAGTCATCCATCAGAAGAAACAGAACAATGTTTAAAGGAAAGAACAGTTTAATGGAATTTTAGATGAAAAGATAGAGGTTACAGAAATGAAGAAGTCAGTAGCACTTCTGCAACGATTTCAGCTGAGAAAAAATCTGTTTAGATTTTAAAAGAATTGATGTAGAAGGAACAATATGCCGGAAAAACCTCTGTGCAAGCAACAAGATACAAGATGGATCAGAGAGAGAAAAGGAGAAAACTTTTCCTTGTACTTTCCCAGAGCATTTCTCATAAAGAAAGGCTGAGAAAGCTGTGGCTGTTTAGCCTAGACAAGAGAAGGCTCAGCGGGGATTTCATCAATATATATAAATATCTGAAGGGAAGGATGTAAATCAGGCAGAGCCAGTCTTTTTTCATTGGTGCCCAGTGATATGGCAAGAGGCAATAGACACAAACTGAAACACAGGCAATCCTGTCTGAACACCAGGAAACACTTTTTCACTATGAAGCTGACTGATCACTAGCAGAAGTTGCCCAGATAGATTATGGAGTCTCCATCTTTGGAGATATTCAAAACCCAGCTGGACACAGTTCTGGGCAACCTTTAGACTTGTTCAAGCAGGAAGGTTGGACCAGACGATCTCCAGAGGTCACCTCCAACCCCAACTACTCTGTGTGATTCATCTTGATTCCTGTCAGACTGCCTGGCTGGGCTCAGGCAGTACTCCTGGAAGAAAGGTGAAGCATTCCACAAATCAAGGAAGACAGAGTCCATGAAGTTGCCCCTGATCCTTTGGTCAATGTTTAAAGCTGGGCACAACCTTTCACTTGATTTATCATAAATTCATGCAAGAACTAATAATATTCTTCAATCAACATTTTACTTCTTAAAACAGAATTCTACAGACAGGATTGATCATGACATTTTCACCATGGCTTCCTTCATGCTTTGAACCATTTCTCAAATTTCAGGTGTTGCTCAATTGAGATTAGTATGCTAAGGATACATTGATAGAATATCACATCATATTCAGCAACTTCCTCTACACACACACACACACACACACACACACACAAGTAAGGTTTATGGAAACAGAAAATCATGTAATCTGTAATTGCTCTTTCCCCCCTTACTTTCCATTTCTTTCTTATTCTGGAAATTTAATAATTAATTACCTTTCCTAAATAAATGTGGTTGAGATATATTTTAAAGGCTAAAAGTGTTGAAGAATATAAACTCTCATTCCCTGAGGCCAAACAAAAATAATAAAATCAAGACATTTAAATCAATAATAACCGTATAATTGAGGACTCTAGAGTAAAAGCTTTAAAACATCCCAAATACTTCTCTTCATCTCAATTATTTTTATTTTGAACCTAATCAGAATATTATTTACATGTCAAGACTAGAAAAACATCCCTTTATCTTTAGAAAGTCTATTGTTTATTCTGTTCTTTCTGTCCACCCAGTTACAATTATAGCCACAATCAATATGATGACCAAAATAGTCTGAAGGATGTATTCCTGTGGTTATCATTAGCAGAAATATTGTCACCAGAGGAAATTTAAATCTGTTTAGAAAAGAAAATATATCTAAATATACAATAACCTGAATATATTTTATTTGTAGATTATCCCTCCATATACCTGGACAAATATTTCTCATATTTTGTTGTGTATTCTATTCCTTGCATTCTGTTAGTTGTGGATGCCCCTTCCCTGGAAATGTTCAAGATCAGTCTGGATGGAGATTTGAGCAACCTGATCTAGTGGAAGGTGTCCCTGCTCATGAAAGGAGGTTGGAACTAGATGATCTTTAAGTTTTCTTCCAACCCGACAATTCTATGATTCTATGATTATGCATAGCTGCTATGTGACTGGAATGTTGTCCTTCCAATAATTTATGTCCCCTCAATAAGAGAACTAGAATTACTGAAAATGCAGCAATGAATGCCACATTCTTCCCTGTGCCCCACCTCATTACAAATGTTCATATGCCTACTTTCATAACTAGGGTAATAAAATTACACTTGATTAATTATGTTTGTTTCTGAACATCATCTGATATATCAAACATTATGGATATAAGACCGAGAAATATGAACCAAGCCAGGTCCTTAGTCACTGACAACATCCAGTTCAGAATTCAATTCCGTGCAAAACTGACAAATTCTCCTTTCATTTACATTAGTGTAAACTTGAAGTTCAAGTCAAATAAGTTCAATTCACCTTGGTTTAATTGAGAACATATATTTTTCCTAAGATGTACTTCATTCCACTATATGATCAGAGAAGGGACATCAAATGCCTGTCTTTAAAATGCATATTCTACAATACATTTAGCAAAACATTGATCTCGAATGGGAGAAAGAATATCTTAATTATAGTCATTATTTAAAGTACCTAGGTGACTTTAACCAAACTCTCTCAAAACTATGACTTATTTTCCTCAAAAAAAGAAAGGAGAATAAGTCGATAGTTTCACAGAGGTATTTTTGAGGGGAGTTTAAGAATTGTTTACTAGAGCATAAAAGAATGATGTAATCCCCTTAAGGTCCTGATAGGACAACAATCAATAATCGCATGCTTTGATGTAGCCAGTAGGCAGTGAAAGTTGAGCGATACATTCCATTTATAACTTGTCCTCTTCTGTCCCTGTTTTACAGCCACAAAATATGTCACCTCAAGCTCTCAACAGAATTTATGGTCACCCAGCACTGTTAGAAATCAGGCTAATTTCTTTGTGCGTCTAAATCTACAGCCAAAAATGTTGACTGAGATCATGTAATAGAAAGATACGGCAACTTACAACACCATAGACTGAGGAGCAATGTTTGTTCTGTCACTGGACCCTGAAACAGATGAAGGATGAAAAAAAGGAATAAAAAAATTATTTTTCCACTTAACAACCCTATGTTTTATCTACCTCTTGGTCTGCTCTATGTAGTGAAAGATCAATATCTTTACAGACAGTCTTTCTTTACCAGGCAGGTGTCCTCAGGTATCCTGCACCAATGGCTGTACCATTTGCACTGATGGCTTTTTTCTTCTGATTATCCTTCTGGAATTGAGTCTTGTAACATTTATTTCAAAGTTCAGTCATCTTAGTTTGATGGTTGTCTTGAAGGTCCACCTCTCTGCCACAGAGAGCAGGTTCAGGACCTCATATGTCCTGAGCAAAATATTTATTAGAACTGCTCAAAATAGAAGGGTTTT
Organism: Athene cunicularia; assembly: GCF_003259725.1. Classification (NCBI taxonomy): domain Eukaryota; kingdom Metazoa; phylum Chordata; class Aves; order Strigiformes; family Strigidae; genus Athene; species Athene cunicularia. Next base: position 24,858,010 of record NW_020799097.1, on the reverse strand, counting down.
AATATTACTTTTTGAACGGTACTCTTAGATACTTTTAGAATTTGCTTTTACCTACTCGAATTTTTGCCTAGATTCCTTAATAAAAAGAATGATTCAAAGTTTAGCTAAACTTTGATTAGAATTAAAAAGAAAACATAAGGCAGTAGTATAAGGCAAAAATTATAATAACGTAGTGCTTCTTTCTTTGCACATATCATTTGATAGAAAGAGCTACAGCCAAATAAATCTTAAAGCTTCTTTTTATATTTCCTGATCATACAAATCTAATCCTCATCTGCCTTATGTTCATGCCAACATTCATGCAAACAGGCAGGCTTTGAAACATGCCTTGAAGGTCAAGAAATGAATGATTTAGGACACCAATGAACAAAGCATCCTAAAGAAGAAAAAAGGGCTTTTATATTACATCCCATATATTTTGCAAAGAGAGGGATCAAGCTTTCATTATAATGACAGGAATGTGGCTCAAGCTGACAGCATGAGAAGAGAGAAAAATCTCTCATTGAGCGCTTTAGAAGTTAAAATCAACATTGAGTTTTCACATGAAAACCAACAGGCAGCTAGAAAGTTCTCAGAACACTGGCAAATAAACTGATATGAATAATTGATCTTTAAGCTCTAAATGAAAAAATTAAAATTGGTTAGGGTCAACCTGCTCTTTTAATTCTTTAAGTTTTTATTGCAGAAATAAAGCCTGTTTTTTTCTTCTTTTGTTCCTTTGAGGTGAACAGAATTTTTAATCGGGTTCCAAATGAATAATTTGATTTTTGTGTCCTTTACCCTCTCATTAGAATGAAATGTTGATATATTAATTTTAATACACTTGTTAAAATATCAAAATTAAATGTTTCAACTTGCACAAAATCTTTCTTCTTTTTTTTTTTTTTTTCCATGCCAAAATTGTTCATTGAATTCAGTATCAGTTTACAGCTGATTTTGGCTAAGACCAAATGTCAAGATTCCATTGATAATTTATTTGTTAAAAAGCCTTTTCTTGGACTTTTTATAGTAACATTCTGCTGCCTAACATCTTTGTGGGATATCTAGCAAGCTTCTACATGTGTAAGTGTACTTTGCTTAGGTATAAACATTGTTCAGAGGCAAATGTGCCCTTTTTTCAAATTCTCTGCTGTTTTCTAATACAGTGGATTTTGTAGCAGAGCCTATCCCTGCGGGTTACCATTAAAATCTGCTTTTAGGGCATAGATGGCAACTGTTTCTGGATACCAAAATTGAATTTGATAGATGATATCCATTCCTGGGTACCTTTGTAATGTAATTGATCAAGAACAGATGAGTATCCAGCTCAACCATCAATCTATGTAGGAAGGTGACAAGCAGTAGAAAAAAACATCAAAACAGATTTAGAGTAGAAACAACCTTGTTATGTCTTCTGTTTCACTTCAGTGTTAAGAAAGTTTAAATTATGTGGAGTCAAGTGCTGTCCTGTGTCTCCTATGAGGGTTCTTCAGTTAGTGGTTATGTATAAGGGATTACCTGACTTGTGTTCCTCTCTAAGGTGTTTTTTGTTTTTGTTTTGGTTTTTTTGTTTTGTTTTGTTTTGTTTTGTTTTTTTTCCATTCACAGTGATCACATACGATGTTTTATAAAAATTAATAATCAGGAACTGAAATCAGTGACAAAACTTTCACTCACTCCAGTAGAGTTCTAAATTCTTCTCTGGTATCTGCCAAATAAAAAAACAAAAATCCCATTATATTCTTGATTCCAAATGATATCTTCTATTATTCCATCATCAGTATACTAAGCACTGTCGTTTCATGATGAGTTTTGTCCTTTGTCCTATAAACTTTTTCATGGTAGAATAAATATTGTTGCTTGACAATAAATCTTTGTTATAGACCTGTTACCATTTAATAGAGTAGAAAATACTGTATAAAAATAATCTCAAAAGACTTCTCTAATATAGTACTAAATCTTTCTAAGATTTGAAGTGGTTTTTGAGCTCATCCTACAGAATCAACCTCTGTTCCACTTCTCCACACCACTTTCTTACTTAGAATTTGAAAAACCCAAAATCAAAGAGCATCTAGGAGAAATTTAACACTCTGAAATAAGAATATAATCACATCACTGTATAAATCCATGGCTCTCCTATATCTTGGACTCTGCACACAATTCTAGTCTGTGTGAGAAACCCTGCAACAGATTTTAAATGTTCAGAGGACAGCATCAAGCATCAAAGGTATCTTATATTTGCCAGTTTCCTAATATTTCTCTCTTCACATATAAATTCAAATTAGAGATAAAAAAATGCTAGTAAGAAAACAAAGATTATATTTATGAAATTGGAAGCAGAAGGGGAATTCTGATACACAAAGCCTCATACACCCAGCATATACACACCAGCATAGTCTACCTATTTTACAGAACTGCCTAACCTGGACACAGTAAGTTCACAAAGGACCTTATTTCACAATATAGAAATTCTGTAACAAGAAGTTATAATTATGCTCATGTTTTCAGAAGTGTCTTTTCTGGGAAAACAAACATAGATGTCTCATCCAGTGTTCCTTCACAATGCTGTTTTGAATGAATTGTCATATAATCTAAATAAATTAGACATATATTCCACTGAGTATCCTAAAAAGATAAACACCATCTTGTTATACCCATTTTCTGCATAACAGTCTTGCAGTTACAACTTTCACCAAGTATCCAAGGCCACCTTCAGTCTGGAGATGTTATAAACTACCTTCCTGGTCACCAGTGACTCAGATTTTGATGTTCTGGGGACTCCACTGCTCTTTATTTATGTTTACAATTCTCATCTTTCTGGTCACCAGTGACTCAAACTTGAGAAGAACGGATGGAAAGTCTCTGCCTCAGAACATGGAAGAGCTTATGGTTGGATAGGTAGGGTATTGTACTTAGATATTGCCTGACACGCCATTTTCTAACCATAGTGGAAAGGTCCTGAACCCAGATATACTATGCCCTGTGGTAGTTCAAACTCTAACCTTCCTCCTCACAATGTTCTAACCAGATATTGTAATGAAAGAAGAATCATTCTATAAGGAAGGTTAGGGCTGGAGGGCAACATAGTTCTCCCTCTTATCATGAAATAAGTGTATTGTGCCTGAGCTGAAATCTCCCCCATGGCCACACATGCCAGGGGTGTGGAAGAATCATACTAGTGATTCAAAGCCTGGCAGCAGCAGCAGAACCTCTCCTGTGCTATGATATCCAGGATGGACACAAGTATAGATCCCAAGATATAAATGTCTAGATGAAGGAAAAGTGTAAATTAAAGAAGTTATAATTCACCTTAGCATCTTGTCTAACACCACCCTTTGTTCTCTCAGTCATGTTTGAATTTGAAAGCTAGACCTTCTGAGGCTCTGCCCATTCTGAACATAGGTGCCAGATTTTGTATGACAGAAGACACATGAAAGCAATAGATAAGGATATAATATTAGCCTGACAAATGCATTGTCAGCACCAGAGCTTCCTAGGGTAGACATTGCCTCTTAAATGTTCCAAACACTGAAGCTATTTCTAAAAATTACCAACAGGTCAGGAAATATTTTCAAAATGTAGCATAAATTGGAAAGATGCACTAGACTAGGAAGGGAAGAGTTGACAGACATCAAGCAGCACAGATCAATTTCTCTACCAAACAGGGAGGGCAAACATACTTTTCAAGTCTGTCCCGAAGGTTCTCAGCATTTATCTTTGCAGATAAATACTTGTATAGCCCTGCACAAAAAGTATGTCTGCCTGGAATCTAAGGATTTCTTGGAACACATGAATGTGGGAGGGAAATTAATTCATAAGCAAAAGCAGGCAGAAGCAATTTAGCTGTAACTTGGCTTGACCTGCCTAATGTGTGTGTTTCCATCTCTCTTGCTTTAATGAAGATTACACTAATATCATATTCCTGAAAAGATTCAGTCACATACTGGCAAGTATTTCATCTCTTTGTGTTCATTTCCGTGTCTGAGAGAGATACTGAAGAGACTTGGAATACAATATTTAAAGGAAAGATCTCAGTTTGAGGACTTGTTTAAATCTCAAACAAAAATTAAATAGACAACAAGCAGAGAGTGGATATAATAGTTCTACAAAGGAAACAGAAAGATGAACAGACAATAAAAAAGAAGTCCCTCAATAAAAACAATGGTTATGCAAGAATTTAGAAGCAAACATAACAGAAACATGCTTTATGTAGTACATATATAAATAAACTTTATAAGGGATGGCTATTGGGCTTGATCTATTTCTTGCAGTGAGAAAACTTTCACTGAGTTCTGTGACATAGAATTAGGCCATAGGTTTGCAAGTGATTCAGTGTATAATTTAGTAGTATAAAAGAAGAAACTGGTGTTTCCAGTGTAAATTAGCTCAGATTCTCTTAGATGTTACCTAGCTGAATGCCTCATGTGGTCAAGCAGGTGCTAATGGCAATGCTAACAGTGCCAAGCACAGATCAACCTGGGAACTAGAGTAGAACAAATACCTGCTTGTATTAGATGCATGTGGGTAAAGTAGTTGGAAGCATCATTGTTTTCCTAGTTGGCATATGTTCTCCAGCAGAGACCATTCCAAAAATGCTTGAAGTAATTGGCACCAGAGGGAAAAGAGAAGGGAGGTCAGATTAAGGCTACCCAAATCAGCAGAAAAAAACCCATCACATTGGTAGAGAGAGCAGTGATATGGCCATGAATAAGCAAAGGTAATGGTTATTGTTGCCAGAAAAAGTCAAGACAGGATGAAGTGCTTACTCCTTTGAAACAGCCATTCAAGAAGACTGGTAGTCTTGGGATTTGTCTTTTCCTAGTTCAGCAGGACTGTTTCAGGAGCACGGAGTCAACATCAGAGCAAAACTACGTAGCACTGAATAGCAAGTGAGAAACAATTTTAACCACCTTAAACACATCTCTTGTTTGCAAAAGGGAATAAAAGGAAGTATTAGAAAGCATTTCTTTACAGAACAGGTTGTTAGACATTGGAATGGGCTGCCCAGGGAGGTGGTGGAGTCCCCATCCCTGGAGGTGTTTAAGAGTTGGGTCGACATAGCGCTGAGGGATCTGGTGTAGTTGGCAACTGTCAGTGTTGGGTTAATGGTTGGACTGGATGAAACCTAGATGATTCCATGATTCTGTGAAAAGTCAGTACAGTGTTAGCTAGGAATGTGTGGCACATGACAATAGAGTAGCAGAAGGAAATGAGTAGCTAAAGTAGATAAAACCATATGTTCTAAGAAACAGTAATATGTGGATAAGAAAGTGAAAGACTGCACATTTGTCCATGTGTCATTGGCACTAGAGCAATTTCAGTGTATTCTGGTCCTGGGACTCTTTACAGGGACTAATGTCACCTGAAGTGTATGATAAAAGTTCTGTGAATTTTTTATCTGTTATTATGAACAAATATTAAGAAAAAGAAGAGGATTTTGAGAAAGGTATAACCTGTAAAAAGTACTCTATTTTCTGGAAGAGGGCAAGAGATTACTTTTAAGCTGCTGCATATTTAGATTGTGTCACACATGAATGAATTGGGTTTTTGCCAAAAAACTAAGCAGTCTATCCATGAGACAGTAGAAAAGTACTAAAAATTAAGTCATTGATTGTGAAAACAAATACACAGGTGCTGACTGAATGGTTTCACGTTGTTAAACATACATAAAGCTGAATTTCAAGTTCCATGAGAAAGGTGTTTCACATCAGAAAATCCTCAAAAGGTTGGAAATAAAGCTCTGGAAAACCAAACAAAATCTGAGATAGATAAGCCAGAGGTCAATGACAAAGTAAAAATGAAAGAACTTCAAGAGTTTGAAAACAATTGTTAAGAAGATTACTGAAAAGTATTTTTCACATTTGTTTTCTGTACACCCATGAATGTCTGTTTCTGATCTTTGTGTATGGGCCTGATCCAAAGCTCACTGAAGACAACCTGAAAAATCCCAGTCACTCGACTAAGAGTTGTAAAATGATATTTTGGTAGTTAACAAGAACTATCAATAATCATGCAATAAATATTTGCAACAGTTTCTTAGAAAAACTTGGTCTGATTTTTCATACCTGGCAGAAAGTGTGATTTACTGAGCTATAACATTTCAGAGCTCTATCCAGGTTTCCATTTTTTGCTTTGTAAATGTTACGGGGAGAGCTTAGAGAAAGCAGCCTCTGCTTCATTCAGCTGTGAAAGAAACCTGTGAGACGCATTTTCTGTGGATTTTCTTTTTTCATTTCATGATTATATTTACAAAAAAAACCTATAGCCAACTAAATTGTCTGAGGGTGGATAAGCTAGGCTGCAGTTTAATTTTGGTCCATGGGCTGACAAGACAAGTTGGTTCTGCATGAGCCAGTTCATGTTCTGGAGTGGTATGTCCTCATGCCTGTGTTGATGTTCTGTGTGAATTTGCCATTTTGGCTAGGTCTTAACTCAGGACAGTCTGTGCTCCACTGCCTGCAGCATCCCTGACTTTCCTTGTTTCTCTTCACTACCTTTTCTTTGTAGCCTCTTATCAATTAATTTCCACATGGATTAAAAATCCAGTAGTATGGCTTTATGGAGGCTGGCTCACCCATCTTTTCCCTGACTACTGTTCTCTGAAAAGCTTCTTATTTTGGATGCTTTAGGCAGAACCTTGCAGAACCTGCTACAAATTTACCATGAAGCTCTAAAAGAATAAAAATTACAAAGAACAAAACATATTCTAAAAAGTGGGCCCTGTGTGCATATATAGATATTTATTGCAATAAATTAGACATCTCTTTAGGAAGACAAGTATATGAGAGGCAAGGGATCCAAATACCTTGGGCTGCATTTCAGTTTGTGAGAAGGTGCGGGAGAGCTGAGCACGCACACGACCAATGTGATCAAGCAATGCCCGTTTATTACAACTAAGAAAGCCCTTTTGTAATGTTCTCCCGCACATGTGAGGAACATGCAGTACAAGTCCTCAAGATTGGACAGTTAACTTAGCCCACGCTTTAAACCTTCTTATGATTGGATAAAAGGTGCCACATCAGCCTTGCCAGGCACCTGCCTTGTGGAACTTCCTCTTCCATCCCAACCCCTTCCGGGGGTTGTTTGTCTTGTTGAGTTTCTCCCCCCTCATTCAGGGTCACATCCTTATCGCATTCTTGCTCGGCTGAGGCTCTTATCAGTCTTGTTCTCACGCAGGATTGCTCACATGGCCATTACCTGGCAGAAAGCCCTCTAGAATCCCAACAAGAAGGTACCTAGTCAAACTGTAAAAATGAGAGAGTGGCAGGCACACAACAGAAAGGATTAGTGGTATTTCTAAAAACAAATAAGAGGGATCCTAAATGTTTTGATTGAGTTTGCTTCCTCTTTATCTTATGCAACAGCTCCCAGAGACAAGTAACTTTTATGCAGATTTTTAGTTCACCAGGTTCTGAGCAAACCTTAATGATGCGACAACAATAAAATATAAAAATAGAAAACAAAAACAAAAATCCCCAAACACAACTCAATGAAAGGAACACCAAAAACTTTATATTATGATCTCATTACTTTTAATTCAGTTCTGTATGTTTTACATGAGCATTTATGGTATATACATCTGATGTTAGTTAGACCAAAAAAGTCAAAGTACATGAAAACATCAAAGAAAAATTCCATTTATACTTATGCAGCTGTGAAATATATAGTCTAATCTTGAATTTTTTTCCACTATTTTTCTCCTTTACCTGATCAGGAGATGGGAAGAGAGGGAAAATTTTCAAAAGGTGTCAGGCTGTATGGAATTATTTTAAGTTCCTCCATAAATTAAGACTCTCCCAATCAACCTTATTTCTCTAATTTTTTACTACTCATTTAAAAATGCTTATACTCAACCTGTCCTCGTTCAGCTAGGATAGGGTTAAGTTTCCCCAGCAGAGAATGGATAAGGGATCTCCAGCCGGGTTATGCATACCATGGTGATGTCAGGTCCGGGTGCGGGACCGCGGGAACTTCTTCCTTTGTGGTTTTGGTGGCGGGGAGCACACATCGGGCTTGTTCCGTAACCATTTGTGGTATTTCTCTGCATATCTTTTGTCTTGTTCACTGTTATTGCTGTTTATTGTTATCATTGCAACTGTTGTTGTTCAGATTGCTTATTACACTGTTGTATTAAATTTCTTCTTATTTTAACCCGGGGTTTGTGCCCTACTCGGTCCGAGGGTGGGGGAGGGTCAACAGCAACGTGGTCTCCTGCCCCGGCAGGGCTTAAAACACCACAGCCTTTTTGGCGTGCCAACGTGGGTCACAAGAAGACTGAAATAAGAATCAGAAAGGGACAGACCGTGACCAGAGTGTGTTAGAGCAATCTGTTTGGGGTAATTTTTCTGTTTATATTTGTATTTTTTTGATAAGAAGATGTTTGCAATGCTGGCCCACTTGCTTCCCTGGGCTTTTGTTAAGGGTCTCACCCCCTCTATGGGTGAGCCAGGGGAAGAGATCCTCTCGGTTTTGGGGAGTTTCAGTTATCCTTGGGGCATTCAGGCCAGTGTATTTGCTGCACAATGTTTTTTGAGTGTCTGCCAGATCTTGGTTTTGGCCATGCGGCACTTCTCTAACAATAGCAATGCCCGGAAACCTGCCCTGAGGTCAGATAATAGTGAGTGGCAAGGGGTGTGGGAAAAGATGGGCAAAGGCCTGAGTCGGTGGGCACCTCCAGTGCTTTGGAATTTCACTCCTGAACAAATGCAGAGCCCTGATAAACTGATGGAGTGCTTAGAAAGGGTGTATTACCAAGCTGGCAAAACCCAGGAGACACAAATCACTGCAAAGTTTTGGGGACTTGCCCATGCCTACTGTATCCTCTTTAATACCACCCGCTGCCCTCAAGGGGGAGAAAAGGCTGCAGAATCTGAGAGTGAACTCACTGAAACAGTATCTGGGCTGGGGGAACAGGCAGAACCAGCATCAGTCGCCTCCACCAGCACAGCGACTGAGCCAGAGAGCCAGCCAGTGCCGGTATCAGTCGCCCCAATACAGAAAACAAAATATACCAGAAAGTCAGCTGACAAAGTGGGGGATGGGGATGAGCCAGGCCCATCACGGGAACAGGAGGAAGGACCAGAAGTGATCGTCCAATCTCTATCCCCAACTGAGTTGCGAAATATGTGGAGAGATTTTGGCCGCCTGGGAGGTGAGCAGATTTGCACCTGGCTGCTCCGATGCTGGGACAATGGAGCCAGTGCTTTTGAGATGGAGGGAAGAGAGGCCAAGCAGCTGGGATCTTTGGCCAAGGATGCTGGCATTGATAGGGAAATAGGGAAACAGGCTCAAACCCTCAGGCTTTGGAAGTGATTCCTGTTCAGTGTAAGGGAGAGGCACCCCTACAAGGATGAAATCCTGTGTCAGCTAGGCAAATGGACCAGCATTGAGAAAGGCATCCAGAACCCCACGGAACTGGCTGTGTTTGAGATGATCTACAGTGATCTGAATAATAAACAGTCATCCATGGACCCAGATCAGGCCCCTTGCACACACTTGATGTGGCGAAAGTTCCTGAAGAGCGTACCAGAAGCACATTCGAAAGCACTGGCAATAGTGTCCTGGTGGACAGACACCCACACTCTAACAGTGGATGGAGTGGTTGGCAAGCTCCGGCAATATGAGGGAAATCTCCCTTCATCTCAACGTTCCTGGGTCTCAGCTGTAAAGGAACTGTCTCAGAGGGTCCAGAAAGAGGAAGAAGACATGTCCTACACTCCACCTGCATGGGCTGATGTCTCAGCCATTAGAAGTAAACGTTTCCCCACCCAACAGAAAGGCAGCAGAAGGCACACATCACGAGGCACCCTGTGGTTTTTCCTCTGCAACCATGGAGTAAACATGAGGAGGTGGGATGGACAGCCCACTGCTGCCCTAGCTGCATGAGTAGAGCAGCTGAAAGGGAAGACCATCGCAAAAGGGGAGTCCTCCAAGAAGAGCGCAGCTCCAGTGTCCAGTCAGAAATCCCCCAGACAGAATAGAATGGCCAACGTTATGTCTGACTCTCTTGAGGGGACCAGTAAATCATTCTCACAAGAAGTGAGTGATGATGAGCAGGATTAGAGGGGCCCTGCCTCCAGCCAGGTGGAGGAAAGGGACAATCGGATTTACTGGACAGTGTGGATCCGATGGCCTGGCACGTCAGACCCACAAGAGTATAAGGCTTTGGTGGACACTGGCGCACGGTGCACCCTGATGCCATTGAGCTACAGTGGGGTTGAATCCATCTGCATCTCTGGAGTGACAGGGGGACCCCAACAGCTGACCCTACTGGAAGCTGAAGTGAGCCTGACTGGGCAGGACTGGCATAAGCACCCCATTGTGACTGGCCCAGATGCCCCGTGCATCCTGGGCATAGACTGTCTCAGGAGAGGGCACTTCAGAGACCCAAAAGGGTACCAGTGGGCTTTTGGTGTAGCTGCCCTGGAGGAGGTTGAACAGTTGTCCACCTTACCCGGCCTCTCAGAGGATCCCTCAGTGGTGGGGCGACTTAAGGTTGAGGGGGAAACCCAAGGCCAACCTCTAGGCTTTTGGAGCCAGGGATACAAAGGCTCTGAAGCTAATTATACATCAACTGAGAAGGAGACACTGGCAGCATACGAAGGAGTTCGGGCTGCCTCAGAAGTGGTCAGCACTGAAACACAGCTCCTCCTGGAACCCCGATGCCTGTGCTGGGGTGGATGTTCAAAGGAAAAGCCTCCTCCATGCATCATGCAACCAATGCCACGTGGAGTAAATGGATTGCGTTGATAACACAACGTGCTCGAATAAGGAACCCCAGCCGCCCAGGGATACTAGAGGTGATCACGAACTGGCCAGAGAGCAAAGATTCCAGGATGTCACCACAACAGGAGGTGACACGTGCTAAGGAGGCCCCACCATATAACAAGCTGCCAGATGAGGAGAAGCGATATGCCCTGTTCACTGATGGGTCTTGTCGTATTGTGGGAAAACATCGATGATAGAAGGCTGCTGTGTGGAGTCCCACACGACGGGTCACTGAAGCTGCTGAAGATAGGGTGAATTGAGCCTGTTCGCAGAGGTGAAAGCCATCCGGCTTGCTCTGGATATTGCTGAGCGGGAAAAGTGGCCAAGGCTCTACCTCTACACTGACTCGTGGGCAGTGGCGAATACCCTGTGGAAATGGTTGCAGCAATGGAAGCAGAATAACTGGCAATGTAAGAGTAAAACCATCTGGGCTGCTGAGGTGTGGCAGGACATTGCAGCCCGTGTGGAAAACCTCGTTGTGAAGGTGCGCCATGTGGATGCCCATGTACCCAAGAGTCGGGCCACTGATGAGCATCGACACAACCAGCAGGCAGACCAAGCTGCTAAGATTAGAGTGGCTCAGGTGGACTTGGACTGGCAGCGCAAAGGTGAACTGTTCACACCTCGGTGGGCCCATGAGACCTCGGGCCACCAAGGTAGGGATGCAACATACAGGTGGGCTCGAGACCTAAGTCCTGTGGCGACACGGCACCCCAGAGAGAATTGAGTCAGACAACAGGACCCACTTCTGAAACAACCTCATAGATGCCTGGGCAGAAGAACACAGCATCGAGTGGGTCTACCATATCCCCTACCACACACCAGCCTCTGGGAAGATCGAGCACTACAATGGACTGTTAAAAACCACATTGAAAGCACTTGGAGGTGGGACCTCCAAAGACTGGGACACACATCTAGCAAAGGCCACCTGGCCAGTCAACACAAGAGGATCTGACAGTTGAGCTGGCCCGGCTCAGTCTAAACCTCCACGTGCTGTAGATGGGGATAAAGTCCCTGTGGTGTGCATGAGGACTATATTGGGAAAAATGGTCTGGTTTAGTCCTGTGCCGGGCAAAGGTAAAGGCAAACCCATCCACAGGATTGCTTTTGCCCAAGGACCTGGGTGTACCTGGTGGGTGATGCAGGACAATGGAGAGGTCCGATGCGTACCACACACATTTTAGTCAGTAATTGAAGATGAAAAATATTCTCTAAGATGATGACTGGTTTTCAGTGTTTCCAAGATGGAAAATAGGGGAAACAGAAGAAATCTATCCTGTCTATTCATACCCTTAAAACTGAGGTTCTCCTCCCTCCACTCAGGAGGAAGAAATCTTTTACGGCTGTTTTGCTGTCAATCAACACATGTTATTTCCTGTATAGGAACTCCCACTCATAGTATTAAAGTCATAAATGTGTAACAATTCTGTAGGACAATGAGATTTTGTCTGAAACAAACTCCAAATAAATATGTCCATGGCAGTAGTAACTTAGAGGAATGTTTCTGTGGGTGATATGCAAGCCATTAGACTAGGATCATTTTGCTCTAAAAATCCATGAAGCTACAAAGGTATATTCAAAGAGGTAAACAGTTTCCAGTAAATCCACAGAGGTTCAGTAGGGAATTGCATATACATATTTAGTAATCTCAGAAGGTACACTCTTAAGAAGAAAGAAATATTTTTGTATCCCTGAGCTTATAACTCAATCTATTGCAGATATACTTAGAAATCCAACCACAGGGCCCAGCAGATTGTAGAGAAAATTCACTTTAGATAGAAAAACATTTTGGAAATTCTAAACCCATATTTTCCTCTTTATTACATATTTTATCTCCTAGTTTTAGATAAGCAGAATACAAGTAATTATAAGTGAAGTTAACACACTGATATGAGAATCTTACCCTTAAATGTGTCTCCTTTATAATAGGACACTGTTTTGGTTGGTGAGGCTTTCTTATTCCTGTAGAACTGTCAAAAGATTTCAGCTAGCATTTGGGCACCTAAATGAAGTAGTTTTGATCTCAAGAGCATGCATTCAACAGTTTCATTCTTCTCAGTGGGACACGTTGAGAGTTGAATATTTAAGAATATCTCTCTGGTTCATTTATATGTTTAAATGGAAATGAACTTTTAGGACAATCTGTCTTCTCATATTGGTATCAAACCAGGAGTTGCTGAGTTGCAGATCACTTTTGACAATCTACCTTTTAAACTCTCATGGCAAATACCGTTCAATGTTACTGAACAAAAATAGTGAGGTAAAGTTTTTAACACTATTTAGACAAGACCTAAGTACTAAAACATATTTCCATATTTAAAAATCATAGATAGCATGCTTGTCACTTTCATTTGGCTTTAGGCCAAGAGTTCTGATTGGTTCTAATAAAAATTATTCCTATTATATTGCAATACAAGCAATAGTATTCTTTTCTCCCTAAAATAAATGTAGACCAGTCTTTTCTTTTAGTGGATAGTGGGTGCTAATATGTCTGAACAGATACAGAAGGATTGAATTCTCTGAGACAGAGGATATATTTCTGAAGAATACAGTGATTCGTTTCTACCTCAGAAACATGGTTTACAGAGTTAGAAGTCTTTTTCATCCATTAAACTTAATTTCAAGAAAATGCTGCCTTTCCAGACAGGAACATTATGAACACTGGGAATCTTCCTCAAAAATCAGAAATCTATTCCAAAACAGGCAATTGCTAATAGTAATAACCTATGCTGAAAAGACCAAGCTCAGCTATGCTCTACTTAGTTCAGGGCAAGCATTTGATCCCCTTTTTCCCAAAGTCTAGGGGAGTTTTCTAACCAACTGGCTGCACAAAGAATCACTAAATAGTCACTCTCTTCCCTCTTTTTTCTTCTCTCCCTGTCTCAACCTTAAAGAACGGAATAAAGGTTTCACCAGTTCATTCCTGATATCAAGTCTGTGTCTGTGCTTACCAGCTTATACTCAACAATAGACACTGGTGTTTGTAGAGCATATCAGCTTTTTGTTAACTCTGAGTTCAGTATAGAAGGTGAGATGCTACTTTCACTACTTTCTGCCCTTTGGCACTTCTGAATGAGAAGAGTTCTTATACTCTCAAAGAAAACAACACTATACAGTATATTGGGATGCCACAGAGCCACTTGGCAAGTTGAAAAAAATGCAGAATATAGACGTTTGTCCCTTTAGATGGTTATTCAAGAGACAATACAATTTGTTCTTTCTATGCTCAATATCTACCTATACTAAAAGAATAATAATTTTTTTTTTTTTTCTTTCATACAATCAGCTTACCCGCAACAAAGGAACCTAAGGATTTTAACCTGGTCTATTCCTGTAAGACTCCTAAAATATACCACCTTGATCTATAATACTATCAATATTTTAAAATGCCATCAAAGGCACTTAAAAGTTTACTTTGTCAATAGCACATGGATAAAAGTTTTTGCTCTGGCTCTAATGAGTAAAAACTTTCTGGATTTGTGTTTAGATTTTAGTACCATTAATTTTTAATGAGTAATCGATTTTAATGGCCACTGTGTTTCAAATTGCTTCTTCTAGTAAACAATGAGGTTGTCCTCTTCCATCAGACATTCACAGTTCAATAAATTCATAATAATCTGTTGACAATAAAGAGCATGAGTATCTGCAAGGACCAGTAAACAAAAGAGTGAACAGCTTCTACTTCTGAGTTCTGAGAAATTTCTATTACATTTGGATACAACACTCCTGTGAATTAGTCTTACTAGCCTCAATTTATTAAGGATGTAGAAAGCAGGTTTAAAAATGTTTTATATAATTTTTTCCTTGTAGTTTTTCTTACAATGTGCACCTCAAATCTCATCTAAGGAAATGAAAAGGTATTAACTGTATTGTGGAAATACATGCCAGGGTTTCAAAGTTGTTTTGGTAAAAAAGGGACCAATAAGCTCCAGATGAGATTTTAATAAGCAGTAAGATAAGTTAAAAACATAATTCCCAATGAAACCGTGCATTTAGCCAGTTGTACAATTACTAATTCAGACATTTGAAGTCAAAATACACCACACGTTATATCTTTAGGTCCTGGAAGATTTGATGGTAATGGTGAATAATCAGCAAATATTAACTCACAGCATCATGTCTGGCCTACAGAACAAGAGAAAGGGACACCTACTGAATAGGAATGGAGCGGTTATACTACCTTAACATGTGTATTAGTTTGGCCGATGTGGGCATAACTTGATCATTTCTAACATACACAGGTTTAGATGAATATTGAAAAATGGTCAGGATTTAGTAAAGTACTGTGAGAAAATTTGGAAATGTGTCATGCAGTAGAAGTGTCACAGAGATCAGTTTATTTCACCTACCAAAAAAGAGAATGACTAACAACAACTGTTTGTAAGCACACATGTAAGGGGAAAAAAAAGATATTACAGGAACACAGAATCATCTAGGTTGGAAAAGACCTTGAAGATCATCCAGTCCAACCAGTAACCTAACACTGACAGATCCCAGCTACACCATATCCCTCAGCACTATGTCAATCCAACTCTTAAACACCTCCAGGGATGGGGACTCCACCACCTCCCTGGGCAGCCCATTCCAACGCCTAACAACACGTTCTGTAAAGAAATGCTTCCTAATATCCAGTCTAAACCTTCCCTGGTGCAACTTGAGGCCATTACCTCTTGTCCTATTTCTTGTTACTTCATTAAAGAGACTCATCCCCAGCTCTCTGCACCCTCCTTTCAGGTAGCTGTAGAGGGTGATGAGGTCTCCCCTCAGCCTCCCCTTCTCCAGACTAAACCCCCCCAGTTCCCTCAGCCGCTCCCCGTACGACCTGTGCTCCAGACCCTGCACCAGCTCCGTTGCCCTTCTCTGGACACGCTCGAGTCATTCAATGTCCTTTTTGGAGTGAGGGGCCCAAAACTGAACACAGGAATCGAGGGGCAGCCTCAGCAGTGCCGAGTACAGGGGTCAGATCCCTTCCCTGTCCCTGCTGGCCACGCTATTGCTGACACAAGCCAGGATGCCATTGGCCTTCTTGGCCACCTGGGCACACTGCTGGCTCCTGTTCAGCCGGCTGTCAATCAGCACCCCCAGGTCCCTCTCTGACTGGCAGCTCTCCAGCCACTCCTCCCCAAGCCTGTAGCGCTGCCGGGGGTTGTTGTGGCCCAAGTGCAGGACCTACCACTGAGCCTTGTTGAACCTCATATAATTGGCCTGAGGCCATCAATCCAGACTGTCCAGATCCCTCTGTAGACATTTCCTACCCTCAAGCAGATCAAGACTCCCACCTGACTTGGTGTCATCTGCAGACTGACTGAGGGTGCACTCGATCCTCTCATCCAGATAATTGATAAAGATATTAAGCAGAACTAGGCCCTGGGGAAGTGGTGCTGTTTAGTCTGGAGAAAAGGAGGCTCAGAGGAGACCTTACCACTCTCTACAACTACCTAAAAGGAGGTTGTAGAGAGTTGGGTTCCAGGCTGCTCAGGAAAATTTTTGAGTCACCATCCCTGGAGGTATTTAAAAGACATGTAGATGGGGTGCTTAGGGACGTGGTTTGGAGGTGAACTTGTCAGTTTTAGGTATATGGATGGACTTGATGATCTTCAAGGTCTTTTCCAACTTAAATGATTCTATGATCCTATGATTTCACAGGAAATGTGTTTTAACTTTACCTACACTATGACACAGTTTCAAGATTACATTCTCCTAGGAAATGACAGACTTGGGTTTGACTGCACTCTGGATTTTAGGTAATAGAGCCAGCTTTCCCTCATGCATAAAATACGCTAACCAATATGCCATTAACAGAAAACAGTGCCTTCTTTGATAATATTTATTAGAATGGAAGTCTTTTTGGGTAGCTTCCTTTGTGGTATGCACCTCCATTAGGTGTGGTCAGACTGACAGCTATGTTACATTCAAGAGTTTAGAACTTCTTTCTGAATGACATTGGAAGTTAAGAAGAAGTCAGATACCAAGCTTCCCATGTTCCTCTTCTGGAGTCTCATAATTAGGCCTCTAAGTAAGTCTCAGATCAAAGGGAGGGAATTATATGAATTCAGTCCTCTCCAGTGTGATAAAGTCCATCAAGCACAAGCTTTCTGAATTTATTTCTTAGGCTAAGCCATCTAACTTTCACTTAAATCCTAATTTAAAAGCCCAAGGGGCATTTATACACCCAAGTATATGCCTGTTTATATTGCCCAATTTCAGAAGCAGTTCATGTATGTAATAAATGAAGTTATAGAGTCATTAAAATACAGAAAGTTAATTAGGAAATTTTTGTGATGGAAATAACAGTCTGCCAGAATATGAAGAAAGAGACAGTGATGAAATCAGGTTTACTTCAGTCTTCAGCCTTTATTGTTCATAACACCCTTTGTCATTTTTCTTTTCAGCTTAAGTATAGATGTTCTGCTTTTAAAATGTCAAGAAATTTTCTGAACTTTGTTATTGTAGACGTACTGGTCCCTTTTTATCTGATGTAAATTAATATGTATGAAATATTCAAGCTTGAGATTTGTCTTATATGATGACTTTGTATGCAAAAGCTGTACCTGTATAAACTGTTCTAAATTCATAGTAGGGATTGCGATAAGAAAAGACATTCACATGCTGTCCAATTTAAGGAGTCCCTTGGTACCCATCTAGGATGAATTTGATTTTAATTTCACATTTAAAATTGTAAGAACATTAATACACTAAGGATAACATAGAAAATACTTACATAAAAATTTCAAGTTATTTCTGGTAATCTTCTCATTCCTTCCCGCAGAGAAAAGGTCTCACTATACATATTCTAGGCAATAAAATTTTCAAAATTTCAAAAAGAGAACTTTTTACAACTACTGAAGTTTCAAAATTAAATACCAAGAAAGCTGTGGGTGTTTATTATGAAGCCTTCAAAGCATGATCTTACAAAAAACTGTTTAAAGGTGGCAGCTTGAAAGTTATGCAACATAGAAAAAGTTTACATCATGCTTCCTTCTATGAATCTATGAAGCCAAAAGGACTATTGTAGACTTGTTTTAAAAAACCTTTTTCTCTCAAATTTTCAGAATTTGCTAGGAAGAAAATAGATGCAAGAAAACCCAAAACTACTGGCTGAAAAAGGAAAATAAGAAATATAATTTTGGTGATCTTAGCTAACTATTGCTGCCAGTTGAGTTTATCCCCTTTTTTTTAATGGAAGAAATACTGTCTTTCTGATTATTTACGTATTTCACTGGTCTTTTTGATCAATAAAGATATGAACAATTTTGACACTTATGAATGATTGAGGAGACATAATAAAAGTCATATAGGTGTTACTTAATACTGTATATTAAAATAAAATTAAGGTAATTCTTTTGGGGAAAAAAAAAATAAAAGATCATGCCTAAACAGCAAATGAATAATAAAATTCAGATACAACGCTTATTTTTTAAATTACATTGTATGGGGCTTTTAGTCTGATGAAGAACTCATTCTGAATTCTTATTTCAAAAAATTTCAGAAAATTCCTCTCTATTTCTCAAATTTCAAATACATCCTATTGATAAAGGCATAATGCATGCTATACAGAGTCCAGATTTCTTTGCATGCTGATTTTAGGTGCAGTTGGATACCTTCAAACTGAATGGATTATGGCAGACTTCTCCATGCTCTTCCATCGCTTTTCACAAAACTAGCAGGAAATAATTATCTTGGAAATCTCTTCTCCTCTTTGAATTTTGTCAAAATTGTCCAGACTATTAAAACCTTATTCTAAGGGCATAAAGACTCACCTATAAGTACATAAGTACTTGCATAACTACTTACATAAGTACATAAATAAATCTCTGTTCCTTATGAAAATGAGCTAAATAAATAAGCAAATATATGCTAGCTAGTGTAGCTGTTGTAAACTGAGTTGCTCAGTTTACAAACCACAGAGTGAATTATGTATGAGATAGGAAACTAGAAAGACAACATGGTCTGAGCTCTATATTGGTATTAAAGGGCTATATTTAGTTCTGCCAACATCAGTGGACTTTCGGCCATTTGCTCCAGAAAACCTAATCTACTGACAGCTAATGGGAAGTCTTCTTTCGCCAAAGTGGTAGGGACTAGCATATTTAGGGAAGCTCTTTTTCCCATGCTGCATGTACTATGAGATTAGCACACAACTCTGATGTCTTTGTGGCAGCATACACTTTTTTCTGTAAGAGGTTTGCTTTCCTCTAACTGTATTATATTGTTTCCTTTGTATCCCCCAGTAGTGATTGCTAAAAGCTGAAATTCTAGTGATAAGTGTTCCTGGAAATAGCAGTAAACAATAGTCAAAGATTATTTTTACAATACCTGGAGATCCAAAATAGCCAAAGATAAGGAATTAATTTTTTTCTGCCTTGCAGTTATCAAATAATTACTTTATGGAAGCTAATTTAAAGTGATATAAACTTTTTTATGTAGCTTTCAGGTAGAAAGACTGGTGGCATCCATGAAACATGCATGAAGGATCTACTGAACACAAGTGTAGCAGTGGAGGACAGATTCAAAGAGCAAATGTAAAATTCATGAAGAGCTGAGATTTACATAAATGTATGTGTTAACTTTCAGATCACAATTAAAGGCAGAACAATTAATATATGTGCTTTAAGTGAGTTACGGCATTGTTTTTTCCGTAATCATTTATTGAAAAAGCACAACACTGATGAACACAGAGCATTATAGCACTTAGACTGTACTTGTATTGCTGGTTTTATAAATTTTTTCTGCCATTAATATTTCCCCTTTGCTGAAGATCTCAGGATATTAGTAATAAAGGTCTTGATCCTGCTGTAAGATGTATGCATATAGCTGCTAAATTTAGCCTTGCAAATCTGCTCAAGGCCTCTGGGTTTCTGTTAGTGAAAAGTAATTATTATATCCCTGCCAGGATTTTTTGGTCTTCAAATATATCAATTACATAAGTCTTAGTCTCGTTCTAGATATCTTTTGCCCAACTGGGAAACAGATATATTTTTTTAACACTGTCCTTTCTTTCTTCTCCCATAGAGGTTCAGATAAAACCTTCCTAGAAATACCTTTTTATATCATCAAAATCAGGGAATCCATGTGTATGTTTATAATTGATAACTTTATATATTTGTAAATAATATTCACTGTTCCAGAGCTTATTACTTATACAGAGCTAATTAAAAACAAAACTCAGGCTGACCAAGATGGTTGTAATTTGTTACAGAGGTACTAGGTTGGTAGAGAAGTTTCCTGAATCAATACCATTGGCTGATAGTTTTATTTATGAGACTGTCTCTGATCCATAATGTGCAAGTTGCAAGCAACTTCTAATAATTTACCTGAGATCTGTATAGCAATATTCCCTATGGCAAAGACCAGGAGGATCCCATAAAGTGTCTTGCTTCTCTAGTGTTTGTCTCAGCCTGTTGCTGAGGTCTCACTCACAGATGTTAGAGCCCTAACTCAGCATTTTTAGGCATGCTTTTCTCAAAGCCTACTTTTAGGCTCCTGGGTCATCATGCTCCTAAACTCTCTACAAAATAAGAATACATATTCAGTACTTGTCACTAATGCAACAAGAAATTAATCTATTTACACTGTTCCTTGTTGCCTCTCAGGTCTGTAGGAAGTCAGCCTCTTTTTCCTGAGCCCTATTTGCTTAAATCTAGGTCAAGTTTACTGAACAATTGGCAAAATTCAGGTTGCAAATCTAGAAACCTTCTCGCAATCTGCTGATCAGTACCTACACCCAGTCAGCAGAGGAAAGGTCTTACATGCGGAAGGTTGAACTCCTCATGTGCCACAAGAAATTCTGCCTGTCATCTCCCAAGAGGAAGGCTTTGCAATAAGAAATCTGTAAGGAAACCTGCAGGCAAATATGCTCTGATGGGATTTTCTTTTCAAATAACCTTTTTCAAAAAATGAAGCCACATTGAACAGGGCATGCCTCCGAAGATCCATCTGGCAAAACCATGGTTCTGACGCTACATTGAGAACTGCTGTCTGCATTCTTGCTGCCAATATTTTAAAATGTGATGGAGTAGCTATCAGAATCTCAGTCTTTGCAGATAGGATAGATGAGAGGGGACTTGCTCCTCTATTGGTCTTCTTATCTGATCCAAGAATTGTGCTGGCAACTTTGAAAAGATAGAAGAGATTTTTCTGAACAGAAGTTAATTAATTTTTCCAATAGACAAACAATTTTTGCTATCATTCTCTATGTATTTTGCGATTTTAATTTTAAAAAATTACTTGTTTGCAAAGCCCTTTTTTGCTTGTTTGCTTTTAAAGTTTTCAGCTTTAAGAGGGAAGTTTCTCAACTTTGTCTCTAGAGGAAAGATAGGCATTAGAACTATTTTATTACTGTGAGTTTTCACAAAACAGTTCTGCTCTAGGAATGTTTAAACAGGATCTGTGTTCAGCTCAGCTGACAAAAAGGACTACATCAGTTTTATAGGTAAGACAGGCAGAGAGATGCTAGTCTAATTAATCCTGTAACAGCAAAGGTATGAACTGCACAATTAGCCACTGGGTGTTTATGCAGTGAAAGGTAAATGCGATGGGAACTTTGCTAGCACAAAGTTAGATGCCAAGGGACTGTATGCTCTGTTAGATTCGAGAGCAGCTGAGCAGGATTTTGTGAATGAATGTGACAAGTGAGCGTCAGAATGAGGCACCTAAAGAAGTGTCTGAGTTCCACTTATAACCCTGGCTCAAAGCCTCTTTACTTACTGTTTGATCATATGTCTTGAGCTTCCCAGTGAAAGTTTCTATTATTGGACCCTCTTCCTTTCACATCTGAAAGAGCCAAAAAACAAATGCAGACACTGCTGACACCACGGAGGTGTTGAGGAGAAGAGGAGAGGGAGGAAGGGTATTTTCCTTCAAGAACCATGTGTAGCAATTTGTCTTTCTGCTGCTAATTGCACGAAGGAGAAAGTCTTTCCAACTCTGCATTAGTGCTAAGATCATCTCTGCTCGTCCATTCTGGAAAAGGAGAGTGATACTATGAGAAAAATGTGCTCTTTTCATGAGAGATTTTGGTGGGAGTAACTAATGGAGCACCTTTTGTTGCATTAGGACCTCCATCACTCTGCAGCTTGTACTTTCAAAGGAGACAACAGTTTATCAATGAAGATATCAAGGAGGCATAGCTCATCACATACTGAAAGGACCATTGAAATGTTTTTTCTTTAAGTGACTCAAATCTACTCAGTCAAAGAAAATCCATGTTTGAAGTTTCACACTATTTTAACATTACAAAATATTTATCTCTCAGTTTAGTGTAAGATTTTTAGCTCTCAAAAAAGTTTGAATTAAATCCATCTGATTCATTGTGTGCCTCTATGTGTGAGAGAGATATTGAGAAAGAATCCAAATAATTTTAGCTTTGAGTTTCATTTTTAATGCACTCATCTGAGAAAAAAAAAAAAAAAAAAAGTGTATTTCCACCACATCTTGAGGTAGTATTGAAAAAACAGATTCTGAGGAAAAAAAAAAAAACCCTTAAATTGTTTTGGAGTTTTCTTATTCCCACTTCCTGAAAAAAAATGAAAGAGCAAAACTTGCTAGTTAAACAGTCACTGTGATGATTCCCTGTGATGGGCAAGGATTTTTACTGAGATTTCTGAGGCTACGTCTATACAGCTAAATCAAACAGTACCATGTTCAGGCACTGGAACTTGATTGCCTACACCATTTAGTTACTAGAAAGATGCCTGGTACTAGGTCTCCTGGATTGCCCCATGGCAGCACTTACAAACCACTCCTCAGAGCTGGAGGAGCCAGGGACCACTCCCAGTAGGACAACTCTGCGTGCAGCCATCCTGTTTTGGAAATAGAGAGTTTGAAAGTATGGAAGAGGCTGGACCACCTTTTTTGGCCCAGCTAGACACCACAGTATTTATATGTGTAGATACAGGCTGAGATTCTAGGTATCCACTGTGGCAAGTCCTTCCAGTTTGCCCCTTGAGAATTTGTTTTATGTCAAACACTAAAAAGATGAATCAAAAGAGACAGAAGACAAACCCATGCAAGTGCATTACTGGACAGGAAGAAAAATATATGATATGCAACCCTAAACAATGTGAGTGTAATGAGATTGATTGTTGAGCCAGGGCTACAGTACTTATTATGGAAGGGCTTCTTTGGGACCTTTATGTACATACTTCTTGGGGGGTTATGTTAAAGAAAATAAGAATGACATCAGCTCTTTTCCTGTATCTCAAAAGTCTACAAGTTTCAGGACACATTCCCATCATAGATTCCCTGGTGGAAGCTATAGCTGCAAGTCCACCTTTAATAGAAAATTAAGGTCTAAATCCTAAATTAAAACTTCTGAAGTTATCACAAGTTATCTCAAATGGCACTAGGCACCTATGTTTAGACAACAGTACAGAGTTTCAATGCAAACATTCATTTTACCTGAGTGTATTTGTGTATAAATTGTGTGACTGAGACTGCAGTTTCATAGTCACTTTAAATCTAAGACAGTGTTCTTCTACAGCTTTAAAATGAGCAGTGACAATTATGGCTCCCAGAAATGTTTGTACTGGTGCTAAGTTTTTGCAATCACCGAGCCAAATCACGGAATATAACTGGGTGAAACCTAACTTTGTCAAAAAAAAACCCCAAAACATTCCATATACTTATCCATATACATATCCAATGTTATAACCAATCATTTACCAGCTCTTACTCCCATGACACCAAATAACATATGGAAATAAGCAGAGACAATGGAGCAAGGTGGGACCACACTTTTGACAACAACCTAAATTTATATTCATTTAAAATGACTGCATAATCATATCTTTTTATAAAGCAGTCATCAAGATTCCCTTTGCAATCAAGGGTAAAGAGAAGGCAGTTCCAAAGCGTGATTCATCCCCTTTATTTTAGGAGAGAATGAATCACCCTCTGGAGTTGCCTGTCTTTCTCCACTGATTGTGGATGGACAAAGCCTGATTTAGACTACTTACTTTTTGATAACTAGAGTGCATCCTATCCTTGGTAGACATGAAAATGGAATGAAGAAGACATTTAATGGATTGATATTTTATTAAAAAAAAAATAAATGTTGAGTTCTTATTTACTGATGTTTGACACCAACATTTGAAGAAGTGAATTTTTAAAGTGAAAACAGATTTTTTATTTTTATGATACCAAAATATTTATTTAGCACTTAATTTGAAAACAAATGATTTTAAAATGTTTCTCCAGAAAACGTGGTGTATTTTAGTTTATAGTGTAAATTGTATACTAAAGGACATACAATTTTTGCTAAGATTTATACCTAAGGATAGGGAATGTATCAAAAAACAAAGAGTACTATATTTTATAGCAAATGAGAAAACAGTCTCTAAAATGGAAAAATGAGTTAAATTCTAGACTGAATAGGATTGAGGTTGCATCGCTTGCATGATATGCCCAGGATGTAATGTATTGTTATGTCAGAAAATGCTAATCACTATTATCAATCACAAGGTCAATCACAGACCTCATTAAAAATGACAAGCATGGGATTCGCAATTCATTTAGGCAAGGTGGAGAAGAAATTAAAAATGTTTTGGTTGGGAGCAGCTGAGGTAGTGCAGGCTAATACCTTCTTAGTCTCTTAACCCATGCTGGATTGTACAGGTAAGGATAGTGGTAAACACAAAGGCTAGAGAACTGACTGATTAGTTGTAACAACACAATATCTCATGGAAAGCAGGCTACAATGTAATGCATTAAAACAAGGCATACTTCATATGCTGGTCATCAGCTGGAGACTCCTGAACAGGAAATAAATCTCCAGCCTTTTTTCAAGGTCTTGGCCATTCTAGTTTTTGGGATTTTTTTCCCCCAGCTATGGGCTGATTTCAGATCTCTAGAGATTTTGTATATTATATATCTGCTTGTATGTCTTTTGCTTGGAAGGATAGGACAGCTGCCAACTTACTGCATTGGACCTGGTCTCCACTGGGACCCATAAGCTACATCTGTGCCTGTAAATAAAACTGATCGGACACAGCTTTTTGACACAAGTGACATCCATCCAGTAAGCTCTCTAACCAGCATCCAAACTACCAGTTAAGAACGGTGTTGGTTCCCTACCATCTCATAACTAGGCATAAGATGTCATCTGCTTAAAACGCAATTTGGCCTAAACCAGAACCATGCCAGAGACTGTGCTAACACTGCAACATTATGGACAGCGTCTCATGCTGTTTTGCTAATTAGGGATACCAATTAAACTCAGACATCAGAGTGAAAAGAGCAGGTGTATTTTACTCAAAATAACTAAATAATGTAACAAAATAATACAGAAAACGTACAGGAAGAAAAGACAGAATAGTGCACTTAAACTAATAGGCAAATACAGGGTAATGCATCAAATCATTACTACCTGAGAAAGAAAGAATAGTGATTAAGAAAGATCCCTCACCACTCGCACACGTTCCCATCACCCAGCCCCGCAGTGGCCGGGCAGCCCCGGTTACAGCGAGGGTTTGCAGAGCCTGTCCCGGCAAGGGGGAAATCCTACGCGAGGCGTCCACCCACAGGTGAGGCTGCCAGAGTCGCTGTGAGCGGGTCCAGCCTTATATCCCCAAAATCAGCAAGCCAGAGTAACTGACACCTTTGTTTTGAGCAGTTTCAGTCTCACATTAGATTCCCCCAGAGCCTGGCCAGGGCTCAAGGGAGACGCTAAGGGAGTTTCCCTGCTTATCTAATTTATGTATGTTCTTTTCTAGAACAAGGCAACACGTCTAGTCCCAAGGCCGGAGAGTTGGCTTCATAGCCTTGTTAACTTACCTCTATGCAAAGATGAAAGATACATTCAGGATAGACATGTTTTCATTACATCATCATCAATAATGAGTGTATGATATCTAAACCACATCTTTCATTAATGAGTATACATATTTCATTAATGTCTACATACTAAATTAGAAGCTTCGACTTGGGGCCTGTTGTTCAGGCTTCAGTACTTCCAAAACTTTAGCACTTTTTACATCAGAATAGGTGGTTTGTTACAACCTAGTACAACACCTACTAGCACAATGGTTATCAGTTACAAAATATACAGGATTCATCGATTGGTCAACTCTGGCTTGGGCCGGTTGTCCAAGCCTTAGCACTTCACATGCCCATACCCTGAGCCCTCAGATACTCATTTACTCATTTAGTAACTCATTTACTAATACAAGTTTAGGGTTCATGTACCTTCTAGTATGAACATCTTCTGCTGACTGTTCTGTTTATGTTCGCTTGACTCTGACCATCTCTTCCTCGGACTACCATCTCCAAAAGTTGCAGTGTGGAAACCAGTTACTCCTTTCTGGATGGCTCCACTTAGCTTGCAGCTGGCCACCACAGGCCATTGCTTGTTATTAGTACATGAGACTCCTGCGTGTCCGTTAGATCTGTCAGACACAGAAAAGTAATCAGAAAACCAATAGGCAGTAAGCAGAGAAAAGCAACTGTGTGATTTTCAAAGACTTGAACATTTGGAGCACAGGGTACAATGGAAGGAACAGGTGATTGGACTGTGAGCAAAGAAATATGCTGTAATTTGCTCCCAAAGTTTGGAGGGAAAGAACATATTCATTCCATAGTCACATGCATTCCAGAAAGGAAATGACCGCCACAAAATTTGTGAGTCATGTCACCTTTTTTTTCCTGCTAATGGGAACAAACCAAGAAGGGCCCAAGCATTTCCTGATTGCTAGAACTGAAGGACCAATGTTATTCAAAACAGAAACCTTGGAGCTCTTTTAATAAAATAGTCAGTGTAACGCCATGTGCATAAGTGTCTGAGAGCAGTTTTGGCCAACGGATAGTCACAGACTTCTGGACTATATGTTTGTCTTTTTGTGTGTGAGGCTGAAATGTGGTAGGGCCACTCTTATTAATGTGGTTATAAAAAACCTGCAGTTTTTATATCTGTAGCATTGAAACTAGAGCCCTAGATGAGAGCAGTAAGACTGTAAATGATCACTCAAAGAGGGTTAAAAATACCAAAACTGCGAGCAAATAGGTACAACCCTGCTAAAATTGCTTGATCTGTCCTTGAAATACAAACAAGGACATAAAGTGGCTTGAAGCATAGCTTTTCCTCTAAGAGAAACAAGTGTATTATAATACACATTTTTCCACAGATATTTTAAGAGTCCTTAAAGATTATTTAAAGGTTAAATTGATTCAGGTACCAACACAAAAATTTTGCAGTTTAATAGAAAATTGCAAACTATGAAAATTATAAAGTTCTTCAGAGACAAAATGCTCATTTAGTAAAATAGTCAGAGTACTGCACCATATAGTTTACTCTCAGTAAAAAATATTTTTAATAATTATATCTTTTTGTACTTTCCCAGTAAGGTGTCTTTTCTCCCCCTAGATTTAAAAAGTACATTAATCTTCTTAATATGTGGCTTTTGTTCAAATCACTGAAATTTTTACTTATAGAGAAGATAATGGTAACTACTAGCCAACACTATCATTTGTCTTGCAGACAAGATGAGGATGACAAACTAGTGTCATCTTTCTTAATTACTGTTTTACCATGGTAGAATTTAATCCTAAATGACATTTATGGATTAATCCTGTGTAATCTGAATATCCTGATGGAAATGACTTCAGAAGAAAGACAGACTGAAAACAAAGTTCAGGGAAAGTGATATTACCCGGGGACTATCTTGGGCTTTTGAAACACACTCCACAAGCACTAAAATGTAGGGTTTTAAGTCTGTAAATTTCAGTTTACTTGCATCACACTCTAAAATTTTATCTTATAAGTGATGTTAACTGGGACAGGCCCAGCTAAAACACTTCAAAGAACACTCCACACATCTTTTCAAGTAGGCTAAACAATCTGACTGCATACTATGATCCATTATGGTAGTACAAGTCACACAATTATCCTTCAGACAACATGTCATGCAGGTTATATCATGCAGCCCAGTACACAGCACAAGAGATAAGGGTTCAGAGAAAAGTCCCAAGCCTCTGTTCCAGCTAAAAGAAACTCTGCAGTCAGAAAGCAGAGATTTTAAAAAGTTCCTTGAATGCATACTTTTAAAGATGCATTTTGCAGAGGAGAGCTTCCTTTTTAGAATGCATCTCATGTGGCACCCCATCGTATTAATCTTTGCATTACCTTCCAGGACCAACTGTGACAAGTCTCAAAAAGTATCTGTGTCATGAAAGATGTCATTTTATTTCCGTTAAGTTGAATTAATCCACCTGTTCTTTCCTGCTGAGATTTATACAAGGTAGTATAAGGAAAAACTCCAGCTTCTTTAGACCTGCAGTGTGGAATAGAATGGATTTTGCTGTTACAGAGAGACTGCACTATTGAAAGTATCCTGAAATATTTTATAGTATAAAAGAGATGGACTCATTCCTAGAATATAAAATCTATTTTAGATTTCCTGTATTCAGTATCCTGGATGCCTATCCTACTTAACATTGGTTTGCAGAACTTAACTTGGACAGGGATTTACATTTCAAGAAATACCAAGTCTTAAAAGCACAAAATAGCTTTAAGAGCTGTGGTTTGGTCTCACTTCTAGATAACAGTAACATTGCAGATGAGAAATAGAAACATGGCATAAAAAAGTTGTTACACAGTAAATGGGAAACTTTTGACACTGAAATTTTCTTTCATAAAAAAAACAACACCAAACCAACAAAGAAAAAAAACCCCACAACCAACCAACCAACCAACAAACAACAACAACAACAAGAAAAAAAAAAAAAAAGAAAAGAAAAAATAACAACTTGCCCAGAAATATGTACTTCTCTTCTGTACATTTTTCAAACCGTAAAACACATAATCTGCGTTTCTCCCAGACAAATGTTAGAAGTAATTACATCATAAATGCCTACATATCATGTGGTTATATGTTAGGATAAAAACCTTTAGGTGTCTGTGATTTCTGCTCTGGAGCTGCTGAAAGTGGTGAAAGGTCTGACTCCATGTCCATGTGGGTTAGCTAACTAGATAGGGGATTGCCCTAATTATGGCCTTCTGCTTTTCAAATGCTGAAGATAGGCTGATTTTACAGTTTATCACTCCTCTCTGTTCAAATCTATGTTCTAAAAATTGCTTACATTTTAATAAAATGAATTTGCTCAGGGAGCTTAGAGATACCCTTAGAGATATTCAAAAGCTGTCTGCACGTGGTCCTGGGCAACTGGTTCTAGGTGGCCCTGCTGAGGCAGGGGATTGGACCAGATAACTTCCAGAACCACCTTCCAACCTCAACCATTCTGTGAATTACCAGAATAATTCTTAATCATGTCTCCATATATATTGCTTCCATTCATTAAGCATTATGTATTCCTTGAGTCCAGAACCACATGGAAGTTTGAAGCTCTATAATAGAAAGCATACAGTATTTCCAGGAAGGCATTCACCTGGGAGAGACTTCTGATTGCTATTTAAATAAGGATGAAGAAATATCAGTGTTTGTTGTGAGTTGGTCTCGGCTGTCTGCAAGGTACCCACCAAGCTTCTCTATCACCCTCCCTCCTCAACAAGACAGGGAAAAAAAAATATGATGAAAAGCTTGTGGGTCAAGATGAGGACAGGGATGTCACTCAGCAATTACCATCACAGGCAAAACAGGCTTGACTTTGGGAAATTAAATTAATTTATTACCAATAAAACAGAGCAGGATAACAAGAAATAAGAACAAATCTAAAAACCACCTTCCCCTCGCCCCTCCTTTTTTTCCAGGCTCAACTCTACACCCAATTTCTCTACCTCCTGCCCCTCAGTGGTGCAGGGGGACAAGGAATGGGGGTTTCACTCAGTTCATCACACGTTGCCTCTGCTGCTTCTTCTTCCTAATGTTCTTCCCCTGCTCCGTTGTGGGGACCCTCCCATGGAAGACAGTCCTTCACAAATTCCAATTTCCATGGGGTGCAGTCCTTCAGAAATGGACAGCTCCAGTGTGGGTCCCCCGTGGGATCACAAGTCCTGTTCCAGCGTGAACTCCTTTCCACAAGGTCACAGGTCCTGCCAGGATCCTGCTCCAGCATGGGCTCTCCATGGGGTCATGACATCCTTTGGACCCTGCTCTGGCTGCAGGTGGGTCTCTGCCCCCCCATTACCCCCCAGGGGCGCAGGGCACAGCTGCCTCACCATGGGCTGCACCACGGCCTGCAGGGGAACCTCTGCCCCGGTGCCTGCAGCACCTCCTGCCCCTCCTCCTGCACTCACCTTGGGGTCAGTTGTTTCTCTTACATATTCTCACTCATCTCTCCCAGCTGCTGTTGCACAGCTTTTTATAACCCTTTCTTAAATATGTTATCATGGAGGTGCTACCAATGTTGTTTATTGGCTCAGCTTTGGCCAGCAGTGGGTCTGCCTTGGAGCCAGCTGGCACTGGCTCTGTCTGACATGGCAGCAGCTTCTGGCATCTTCTCATAGAAGCCATAGCTACAGTCCCACCACTACCAACCTTGCCATGTAAACCAAATATTGAAATTTAAATTTGATCAACAGGTTATGAAAACTGCCAAAAAATCATCCCTCAAACTATAAAGCCAGGTAAGTAGCTGCCCGTAAAGATGGGAAAATTAGGCAAGAAATATAAAGACAAATCAAAAGAAAAAGATGTTGCATAAACTGAGATCAAATTAAGTCAGTCATATGAAAACGAAAAGGAGGAAGGTACAAGAGAGGGAGACTGAGCATACCAACATGACATATGGAAAGACATGTTTATACACAATAAGTAAAATAATTCAGTGAAGTCACAAAATTTTGTAGACTACTGAATACATCTAAAATTTACCAGATTTTTGACAGCCATCATTTACACATAAGAGACAGAATATAGATATAGGTATTCTAAAGAGAGTACTGGGGAAAAAAATTAAGATTTGTATTAATAATTTCATTCGAACCACACTCTGAAATCATGTGGACTAACATATGAAACCACATGATATGTAGGTTTTCACACAGGTTTTCCAAAATACCTCCTCTCTCCCACTGCTATGACTTCTTTCTAGGGTGGTGTTTCTACCTATGAGGGCAGCAATGACAACCTCTGCTTAAATTTTCCTTCATTTCAATATCTTCCTGCTGTGTCTTAATTGACAAGACTACAATTGTGTAAGGGTTCCTCACTGGTTTGATGTTATTCAGCAGACCACAAAATGAATGCTCTGAATGACAGCATATTTCCATTACTGTAAAAGCTACTTGAGACATGCTGCCATGGACTGGGACAGTGCTAGGGTGGAACAATATATATGGTATTAATTCTTCATTAAGAAAATCCTTTACACATGGTATGAAATATATATCCTAGAATTAATGAGCTCTGTATCCATTGTGTTTGCCTTTCACACATAGTGTAAAATACACTATCTAGAATTGATGAGCTCTGTATCCATCACATCTCTACAAGGAAAGGCAGAGAACCAATTTTCTTCTTTGCAGTGCAGAAGAGAAAAGGAAAGCAGGCTGGTTCCCTGTATAGGGTGAAATAAGGAAGGATAATTCCAGAATTAGGGAACCCAGTATTAGATTAGGGCATTACTTTGGAAATCTGAATATCAGGATTCAATTTCCTGCTAAGCAGGTGACTTTAGACAGCCTGGGTGAACATTGGCAAGTCATTTAGTCACACACAACTGTCATAATCTGTCAGCAAATTTATGATAAGAATATTCTCACACTATGAGAATACATGTTAGTTTTCAGGTGTTGGATATTCAATAAATGTTATGGACAAATATGAGCAATGCATACACACACACAGCAGAATGTGCTGCTGTGTGGATTTTCCTCTTTTCAGTTCTAAAATGGGGCTGATTTAGAGCTCAATAGAATTTTAAACAAACTTGATTCCTTATGGGTTTTTTTTGGTCTAAAGATTCTATTTCATCTCCCTGAGAATTCAGATACATCAAAGTTTTTTTGGAATCAAAATCAGAAAACAACAGTTTTCACTGAAAGAAAAGTTCGGAAAGAACATACTTATTGTTTTAATTAAAATAAAATATTTATTGAATACTAAATTTAAGCATTCCCTTTACTGAATTTAAAAATTCCCTCCACACTCTTTATTCTGTGGTTCTTTTTTACTATTGGAACATCCCAGTTGTTTGATACATTTAACAATGAAGTCACTTCAGTATTTGTTTTACTAGTCATGCTAGTTTATTCACATCTTTCATATGTTATATGGATAGTAAAGGAAGAACAAAGGGATCTATTGCATTCTCTGCATATCTCCTTTTCATCCCTTTTTCTTTCTGTCTTTCCCTAGAAATGACAATTAATAGACAAGATGGGCAAGTATTGTAAATGTTTAGTGACACAGGCTTTTTATCTCTAGACTCTTAGCTACAGCATCTTTTTTAAATGATGCATTTACACTATCACCATAACAATTGATGTCCAGTTAGCAGATTTTAAGACACAATGTTCCTGCAGGACACTGAAGTGGTATTACATTTTTGCAGACTGGGACTGGGGACAGTGAGGAGAAAAAAGCAGAAATTCTAATAAAGCATGCAATGTATACAGAAAATCTACACTGATATTTAACTGAAATTGGTCTATTGACTCCTTTTTGTTATTTTTTCAGGAAGAATGAGTGATCTGCCAGAAGTGTGATAGAAGATCAGTGGTATGGTTTAAAATAGACTGCAAATCCTCTTAGCCAGTGCCTTCCCCATATCTAATTTTTTGTAGTCTACTTTTTACATTAAGTTAATAATTGTTTTTTTAGTTCCATTTGTTGCTTTTGAAAGCCCCAATTAAATTACTAGTGTTGGGTGCTTGGTTTTATTTTATCCATTTGTAATGTGCACTCATAGCATAGCACTGAAATTAGGGAAAGCAATTTTCTTCCAGTGCAACTTGTCATAATTAAATCTGTACTACTAAAATGGACCAGAGCCTGTTCTCTGGCCCTGAGGAAATATTACATGGCTCAGGTCACATCATATCCATACTGCTAAAATCTCTTCCTTCCTCCAAAATTTACAGTCCCATCCATAGTCACTATATGAAACAAGTTCCAGGCCCTGTGCCCTAAAGAGTGTGTAGTTGTTCATACAAAGCAGAAGAGGTTCAAGCAGCAGGACCCACATCAGGGCACAGTGACCAGTGACAAAGGCACTCTTATTTGAGAGACACTTGAGTTCAGGATGCTG
This sequence comes from Athene cunicularia, assembly GCF_003259725.1. Classification (NCBI taxonomy): domain Eukaryota; kingdom Metazoa; phylum Chordata; class Aves; order Strigiformes; family Strigidae; genus Athene; species Athene cunicularia. The sequence continues at coordinate 24,825,124 of NW_020799097.1, read as the reverse complement.
CTCAAAATTCAGAAAACCAGAGATCTGACGACAGGTCTCTGCCTTACCAACTGGATACCCTCATCTCAGGCTACTTGCCGTAATGAGACACATTTTCATGTCAGTCCCCAGATCTTTATTGCATGAGACTAACTGTGGCAGAGGAATGCTCTACAAATTCCTGCCAACATCTCACCCAAAGGCAAGATGGTTGGGGAATATGCTGCTCAGGGATGCTCCAGAGATCAGTCTCCAAGCAGTTTGGCCTTTAGAAACCTATTCATATTTCCACAAAATATAGATAGATATTCAAAAGGAATTTGACAGTCTCAGTGGTAACAATATTGGCATTGAGAAGTCTAGGTCTACTCTTTCAAGCTTAAGCCTTACGGTTCTTTATGCTGTGAAACAGGAGTCCTATTGGCTGAAATACACATCTGCTGAAGAACAATATCTTCTAGGACTATTGTGAGAAAGTATTTGTTTAAAACTGTGTACTACTATGGTGAGAAGTACACTGAATAGACATCTAAATATAAAAAACAGTGAAGCATGTAATGACAAAAGTATGAGGTACGTGAATACCTGCGTTCAGTTTGTTCACTGCATACCTCTATTTTCTGTCATGTGTTTCAGGTTTGGTTTTTTTAAGAATTTTTGAGGGGAAGGAATGGTCAAGTATTTCTGATTAAAAGGACAAAAATACATAATACCATTATCTAAGATAAAATTCAATGCGCGTACATAGAAAATGTATAATAGTAAGGTAATTGTATTACACCTTCACTTTGATGTGACACCACTGATGTGGTACATGAAGAAGTAACAAAAATTTAAATGCTTTATAGTGGGTTACCCATATTGGACAGATATCCCCATTAAGAGAAAAAAAAACAAAACAAAAAAACAAAAAACCACAACCCTCTGGTCTAAGGGACAGGAATATGTGGTCTACATTTGAGTTTCTAGGATGTTGTTCATAAAATGCTGAGAAGTGGTAACACTAAATTGGAATATTAAAAAGGTAGAATAATAGAAATGTAAGAGGAACTTTTAGTTATTTAAAACTATTTCCCTTACCTTCATGCTGTATAATTACTAAGAGGCCCACAGAGAAAAAAAACAAAAACAAAAACCAAAAAACCAACTTCTTTGTTTGGGAGATGAAAAAAGTAATCATTTGGAATTTTATCTTTAAATTACTTTGAGTTGGCAATTTTTTGTTTATAATAGAGATGTTTGTGTGAAAATTTGCATTTTTTTAACATATTATTTAGAATAAAATGACCAAAACATCTTAATATCCTAAATGAGTGACATTAATATAAAAATGAAACTAATATCAAATTACTAAAACTCACTGGTGACTTCTATGCTGTATATAGCTGTACACACACAAGAAGAAATTGTGAATTGTGACAAACACATTTTATCCTAACAAGGTAGATTATTACCATTTTAAAGATAAGATATTTGATTCCAATTTAATGCTGCACTTGAACAACGAGTAAGAGTGAATGACAGCATTTTCTGGGATACTGCTACTATGTCCACAGGAGGGAAAAGGCCAGGGTCAACCATTATTTTATCTGCACTGCCTAACAAAATTTCGTTTCAGTGAACACGAGCAGCATGTGGAAGACAGGTGTGGGATAGAGGAGGTTGCATGAGAGGGATGTAAAACTCTAAACCTTTTCCCAGTTTTTACCGAGAATATAATTAGAGCACACGGACAGGTACAGGGTCTGGGAAACACTGCTGCTCCCACTGCCATAACCAGAGTGACTTGTGCAAGTTCATGAAGCAAGTCAGTGTCAGAACTTGCATCATGACCAAGCTCTAGACCATGATCCTTGCATTAGATGTGAAGGTATTTTAAATTTTTTAAATACTAACCACTCCCTGATTATGAAGAGCTAAATAGCCTGCAGCCATTAAGAAGGATGAGCTTTCTTTTTTGTGATTCTCTACATGAAGATGAGCACACGGATGAAATTGTATTCTTGTAAGCAATATATCTGCAATAAAGGCAACTATTCCAAAAAGGTACAACTGGCAAATTAATTAAAAACACTGAATAATAATCTGATTTAAGATTTCTCTTCAACCATGGAAATCAGAACTATTATAAAAGTCTTAAAATTAAACATTTGTGACAAAGAATTAGTCTGGATAAATAAATCACCAGAAGAGACATCTAAAAAATTATATGAAATCTGAGGAATCTGAGCACTGTGTCACCCTCTGATCTGTGTCCAGACTAAGAATTTTTGTGGACATGCTAAAGTTGGACACTGATATTTTTTCATGATATTCCTGTTCTGATACAGTCTACAGTGAATACACTATTATTCTGGGAGAAGAATAATATTACCGTCATCCAGTGTAACACTGGCAGAATATTTTCCTCTATATGAGCTTTATTCACAGTGAGGCCTCAGAACAGTCATTTTTGCAGTCACTGAAGATGAGAACTGGAGGATAAAAGATGGGAGAAAATTATTAGTATGTGTATGTAGCTGTCAGCATGCGTGACATGGATAGAAAGTAGGGATCTCTCTTTTTATCATATTAAGTTGGGTGGGAGTGTTGATCTGCTCGAGGGCAGGGAGGCTCTGCAGAGAGACCTGGACAGGCTGGAGCCATGGGCTGAGCCCAACTGGAGGAGTTTCCATAAGGCCAAATGCCGGGGGCTGCCCTTGGGCCACAACAACCCCCAGCAGCGCTACAGGCTTGGGGAGGAGTGGCTGGAGAGCTGCCAGTCAGAGAGGGACCTGGGGGTGTTGATTGACAGCCGGCTGAACAGGAGCCAGCAGTGTGCCCAGGGGGCCAAGAAGGCCAATGGCATCCTGGCTTGTGTCAGCCATAGCGTGGCCAGCAGGGACAGGGAAGGGATCTGACCCCTGTACTCGGCACTGCTGAGGCCGCCCCTCGATTCCTGTGTTCAGTTTTGGGCCCCTCACTCCAAAAAGGACATTGAATGACTCGAGCGTGTCCAGAGAAGGGCAATGAAGCTGGTGCAGGGTCTGGAGCACAGGTCATACGGGGAGCGGCTGAGGGAACTGGGGGTGTTTAGTCTGGAGAAGAGGAGGCTGAGGGGAGACCTCATCGCTCTCTACAGCTACCTGAAAGGAGGTTGCAGAGAGCTGGGGAAGAGTCTCTTTAACCAAGTAACAAGAAATAGGACAAGACGTAATGTCCTCAAGTTGTGCCAGGGAAGGTTTAGACTAGATATTAGGAAGCATTTCTTTACAGAAGGGGTTGTTGGGCGTTGGAATGTGCTGCCGAGGGAGGTGGTGGAGTCCCCATCCCTGGAGGTGTTTAAGAGTTGGTTCGACATAGTGCTGAGGGATATGTTGTAGTTGGGAACTGTCAGTGTTAGGTTAATGCTTGGACTAGGTGATCTTCAAGGTCTTTTACAACCTAGTTGATTCCATGATTCTGTAAAGATAATAACCTCTTATTAAAATTATGGGCAAACCACATGTTTTTAAATAAAAAGTATTGGCACATTTATTTTTGTAAATTATTATTATTATGGGCTCAGCTCTGTTGCCCACACATAGTTATATAGAACCATTTACTTAGAATAGCTGGGTGTCATGGTTTGAACTCGGCCGGTAGCCAATCACCACACAGCCAGTCACTTACCCTCTCCCCCCTCTCCCCTGCCCTGGTGTAATGGGTGAGGGACAAAAAAAAAAGAAAATTCATTTGTTGAATAAAACCACACAGTTTAGTAATAGTAACAAAACAACAGTAACAATAGGAAGTCCAAACGGGTAATATACATTGTGGCTGCTCACCACTCAGCAACTGGTATGCAGCCTGCTCCCAGCAGCGATCCCAAATACACAGAAGATCCTCCTGTGCCAACCGCAAATGGAAATGAGAGAGCATGCATCTCCTTTATAAACTGAGCATGCCGTCACATGACATGGAATACTCCAATGACCAATCCAGGCCTGGTCCTCTAGCTGTGCTGCCTCTCAGCCCAAGGAAAGTTAATTCTATCCTGGCAGAAAGCAGAACACTGGGCTACTGCATATCAAGTGGAAAGTGACAGATACAGTTAAAGACTTTGGCAAGACCTCTGCATCTGGACTTGCATTTGAGTAAATGACCATGATTCCTTAGGGTATCCCAAATGACACTAGATGCCTACATGTGGACAAACACATCAAGCCTCTGTTGTCTGGTAACTGAATCTCACTCTGTTCCTCACTGATTATATTAACTGGAAACCTGGTGTCACTTCAGACAATGTAAGCTGTCCCACTTGGCCTCAGCAGAAAATCAGTAAGTCTGAGAAACTCCTTTAACATCTGTGTCATATCTGAAAGCCCCATGTGTTTGTTGAGATGCCTACAATACCTTGATTGAGAGTAGGCATCTGTACTTAAGAAACTGTATCCCCTCTCTAGGGTTTCGTTGTCTAAACAGCTCTCTAAGACCCATTGGTCTAGACATATTGACTAATTGGACATATTGACTATATCTCTACAGCCTAACATGGGAATTTATACACTTTTCATATATGCAAATACTCACATACATGTGCCTAAATTTAGCTATTTTAAAATTTAACATGAATTCCAGCATAATAGTTAGATCAGGTTGCTTCTAAAAGTCCCAGACTGGGCCATTTCTTCCACATCCATATTGCAAGACCTAGGAACATTTTAGAGGAACATGAGATGGGTGTGATAGCCATAAACTCCCATAAGATCCCCAGTAATCTTCATTCTTCTAGCATATGACTTTTTCTCCGTCTGATCCTCATCAGATATTCCCTGTGTACTCTCTCTCTGCTTCCCTCCAAATACATGCATATTAAACTACTTTCATCATTGCTTTCTAGCATATATTAGCACAAGCTGGGAAGAAGGGAAAATGAAGATCAGTACTTTACATATGTGTCTTTCAGTGCCTGTCTGCATCAGAGTTTCTCAGTCAAAAAATGCCAGGCCTGTCAGCCCCCATTCACCTGATCCACCTGCATGTCATGAGCACAGGATATTCGTTGTTCCCCTAAAGAATCCCCTGTCAAGGCTCATTAGAATGTTCTGAGGACACATATTCCTGCTATTTGCAAGAGCATCCACACACCCACCGCTTTGAATGGAACCAACAGGAATGGCAGAAGAGGACAGTACTCCAAAACACTCAGAGACATACATTCCAGGGAGGAAATGAAAGGGCAGCATGAATTTGAGAGCAACAAATCTTCTCTCCCAGAGAATCAAGTCCAAAAAGAGCATACTTGCCACTCTGTGACATAAACTTTATTCTGGGAACAGAAAAAAAAAGTCATTCCAGTAAATGTGTGTTTTTTTCTTATAATAAATTGAAGCTATAGGCAAAAATAGATCCTTAGAGCAAGCACCCCCCAAGCGGTATTCCCCTGACATTAAATCCATTTAACATGCCAGAAGTCACATAAGATACTGCAAAAAGTGTCTGTCTTCTAGTTCATCCTAGAATACCCCACCAGGAAAAGGTGAAGTCTATGAAGGTTTCCTTCACTTCATAAAACAGCTACCCCAAAGTAGCTGTTCTTCTGAGACCAGAAATTGTTCTGAAAAACACAGAACCCAACCATAGAGAAACATCCTCCAATTGGAATTTAGGCAGTTCTAATGGACAGAATTGTCCACAGAGAGCTAACATTAAAGGATATTCCTTTCTGAAGGCTGGACCTGTTGCAGAGCCTAATTTGGAGGTGGCCCAAATCAGGTTTTTTTCTCAGACAAATATGTGTATTGAACACAGTGAATGAATCACCTGCAGATCCTTTGAACTCCAGCTATTCAAGGCAGAAAATAAGATGCTCCCAGACTCTTTACAGAATCAAGAGCACTTCTGAAGATTATACTGTTTTGTTTGTCTTGGAAGCATTTGTTTGGAAGAATGGCTATTGACACAGACAAGAGCTTCTCTCTTCAGAATTACTGCAATTTATGCAATGGGGAATCTAAGGGTTCTTTGGACCTGGGATTGGGAACGTTGAAATGAGCTCTGGAAAACAAACTGACTACAATTTTTAGAGAAAGCAACAAGAATAATCTCTCAGGAAAGAGAAGGAGGTCAAACTGTGACCAGATGCCTGCAGAATTAATTCCTAGCCATGGAGCCCTTTTCTCTGTCTTTTTAGCTCTCTTTTAGTCCACAGATACACGTCCTTGCTGTGCTTGTCTAGGAAGTTTATGAAAGCAGCTTGAGCCTAGCAATGTGAGCAGGGCAAAAGAAGAGAGCAAGTGCATTTTCTATGAACTTTCTATGTGCTTCTGAGAGCTGTGCTCTGACCAGGTTCACAAGTAAGTGGTTGATCAATAAGACAATACCTGCATGGACTGCACTATGGAGATGAAAAGAAGAGTAGGGACTTGAAGGAAGACAACAGGATGGGCAGCAGATTTATGCAGCATGGGACATATTGAATCCAAACACGTTTGAGGTTTCTTGCACAGTAGCCACCAGAAATCTTTAAAGCTGTTCAGAAAAGTGGTCATAGCCAGAACAAACTTTGCAATTGCTGGGATGAAATTATGAGAAGCATATAAATGTGATGAAGCAGGTAAGAAACTGTGGGTAGGTGTGGATAGTAGCTGTAAAGGACAAAGGGGCATACAAGTGTGTTGAGGATGCAAGGCTGTTCAAAGTGTCGCCTTGAGGCTCGCATGCAGCTTGTTATTAGGTACATTTGAGTTAATAGACCCAGGCTTGATTTTTAGCATCACTGGTACAGCACAGGCTCCATGAGGAAGAAAGGGGATAAAATACCTGAAAGTCAATGAGACAAAATGGAGGAGGATGTAGAAAAGGATACAACCGTTCTAGTCATGACAGTCCACACGGATGACTCTCCATCTGTCATCATGGGGAGGACTCAGATTCTGAGACTGAAAGCCTGGCCTGTGATTTTTCTGTTGTGCAGGAAGATTTCCTCTCAGTAATCACATTTTTGGGGGTGTACCCCAGAAAACTGGCAGAACATGGCACTTTGCATGTGCTGAAGTGATGAAACTATGTGGTGTTAAGGACTAAAAGACTACACAGACCTTATTTTCTGCCATATTGAATAAAATAAACTTAGAACAATGAGGGCAGATAAAGAATTATCAGGACAGCTTGAGGATGTGCACTGGACAGGGGTCCCATAAGGCCTGGGAACAGAATTTTACTGCAGTCTTTCAGTAAACCATTCTCATTACACCATTCCATACTCATTACAGCTTTGAGACCAATTGGCCCCTAAAGTATTGCTGGCACTCAGCCATATGACATCAACTTAATCTTAGAGAGTTTGATACTGATACTACTTCACTGTCATTCAGAGGAAGTTGCTCTCTAAAGCTTATCAAAGAATCATTTCCAGATCAATCAGCAATATATCATTTATTTTTATTGCTAATGTTGGGGATTTTTTGTCACACCCCTTGAGGCAAATTAAACACACATTCATGCTCGAGTATAAAGAGATTTAATAAGCAATACATTAGGCAGAGTCCCATCACTATACATGGTCTGACAGGCAAGCTGCAAAGATGCAGCACAAGCCAATTCTTTATGTACACTTGCACCAGCACCAATCGTACCACTACAAGTCAATAGTGTGGCACCTCTCATCTTATCTGCAAGGGAATTTATGCTCCTTTGTATGGAACTGTTCTCCCTCTGGCACTGCCACTTCCAGTCAGTTTAACGGTTCTGCAGTTAGGCCTCCTTGCCTGCTAAAACAGGTAGCTCTTCAGTTCCAAATTATTATTGCTGAGCAGTTACCAGCTGAATTTTCCCTTCCTTCCTCCCTTTTGTGAGTAGTTATTAATCACATACATTCATTATTGCAAGTCTTTCAAATTCTTCCTTATGTTTATTTACTTCCATTTACAAAATAATTTATTTTGCCTTGCTTTAGATTATTCCTTTTGTTCCCTTCTTTCTTTGTTTACAGCACAATTTCAGGCAACATAGAATCAATTGCACCAGCACACAACCTATTAAAATGATTACTAGTATAATAATGGTCCACTTCAAGATCTACCTAAAAATATTCCCAAATCCTTCAGTGTCTGGCAACCATCTCCAACAGTCCCTTCCATTCCCATTTCTCTACTTTGTGAAGGACCTGTAATTTTTTCCTTATAGTAGAAATGTTAGTGGCTATACAGCCAGAACGATCAATGTAAGTACAGTAGGTGGCATTTATCAGTATACACACATCACCTTATGAGGCCAACAACACATCTAATGCCAATTGATTCAGGAGTACTATTTTCAATATTCCTGATACTACTTGTTGTATGGCCAGAATTGCATTTGTTGTGGTGTTGCTCTTAGACTCTGTAGTCTGGGATGTTTATGATGGCAGCCTCAAGCTTGATTATGTCAAGAGTTGGAAATAGAGCTCAGAATACCTTCCACCTGGGTCTTGATCGTTCCACTAAAGGCTTAAGAAATCTAATGCATCTGGGCAAGTTGTGGGCTAACTCTGCAGAGAGTGTATTGTGTACTTCAGCATGTGTGAGTAGCCATCCTGTGAGTGCAGGTGCCTGTGATGTTTAGCAGCAGGTCTTAGCGGGCATGATCATCACATATCCAGTATAATCGTGTATGATTTACAAACCCAAGAAAATACACAATATCCTTCAGCAGACAATAGTGGGGATGACAGTACCAGGGCATGCAATCAGAAATACCATAAGGAATGCCAGTTTGGCAATTGGTAGTATTACACTACAGTGAGTAATCATATGTATGTTTACACCTGGATCTCCCTCATTTGATGGTAACATCTATACATGCAGGATTCCATATGCAACTGGATGTTGTCCCACACCCAAAAACATTTCTGAGATCTTCTCCTCCTTCAGTATTCATGAAAAGTGGTGCATTTAGTCCACTGGGAATATGGATGTACAGGGAGCCTCTGGTAGTCAATGGTTCAGGGCTTCATGGGAACCCTGCCCATTGATTTCTCAAGTTATACCTCCAAGAAGCATTAGAGGTGTCCTCAGCAGGAAAGCCAACAGAGGCAATTCCAACGCTCCCTGGGAGAGTATATAGTGCATAGCCAACAGTTTGTAAGGTTAGTGGAGTCTGCCCATGTCCTGGTTCAGCCCCAGCAGAGAGAGAGGGGGAAGGGATCTCCAGCCGGGTTATTCATATCATGCTGATGTCAGGTCCGGGGGCGAAAACCTTTTCCTTGCTCCTTGGTGGGTACGGGAGGGAATTTGGTTTTCCGTAAACCAGCTAGCGGTATTTCTCTGTATATCGTTTGTCTTGTTCACGATTATTGCTGTTTATTGTTTCCATTGATACTGTTGTTGTTCAGATTGTTCTATCACTCTGTTGTATTAAATTTCTTGTTATTTTAGCCGGGGTCTGTGTTTAACTTCCAACCCGACCGGCACAGGTCGGGGAGGGGCAACGGCCACGTGGTCCCTGATCCCAGCAAGGATTAAACCTTGCACAGCCTAGACTTGGGATAACTTAACAAGTAGGTTTGTTGTTTTTTTCCCAATCAGTCTTTGCTATAGTAATTGGCAGGAAAATGCATAAAACTATTAAATCTGTCATCTCTCTAATTCATGTAACAGGAGTTATAGATTCTAAAACCTAAACCAAAATGCTTCCTATTAGCAATATAATAAGCAGTGTAGTACAACACAACTCCTCTTGATCAAGAGGGTCCATACATGTATATATGTATGAGTGTGTGTGTGAGTATACACATAGTCATATAAGTATTGTTTGGCTTGCCTCTGTAGTCAACTGTTCCAAGCTATGTTGTCTCAGACTTCACCCTCAGCTTTCTCAGTCTCAGATTGTACCTTGGGGCTACTGTTTGCAGCACCTCAGGGAAGATGGTACCAGCACTGTCACACAGAGCTTTCTCCTGTAACCTCGGTTCTTGTCATAGAGCTGTCCAGCTCTGTTGCTCTTCTTTGTTGGAGGTGTCTTTTGGCAGGATGAGATAACCCTTCAGCAGTGGTCCAGCTTCTGATCATACTTGATTTGGTTGTTCCAGAGGTTCTTGGAGTTCCTTGGGTGACACCATCCTACAACAATAGAATACACAGATCCAGGCACTCTTTTTTTGCAGCCTTCACCACTTTGAGGGTTGTTAGAAGTACCTGGAGTGGACCAGCCCAGTGTGATTACAGAGCTTGTTTCATGTGAAGTCCTTCAACAGGACTTCAGGTCATAGTATGGCATATCAGTTGATACAGTAAGCAAATCTTGGACCTGTGAAGACACTGTGGAACCCCACTTTTGCATGAGTAGCCAATCAAGTGGGCTGCACATGCAGAAGTAGGAATCAAAGAGAGGGCGGTATGCATCTGCCATCGTGAGATCTCCAAATAAGCTCCAAGTGTAATGCACAACCAGAGTAAAACCATGAGCTCTTTCCTTATGAAGCTAGTTCTTATAATTTGGCCAGATATTCAATAGACATGCAGAGGTTGGGCTTAATAGCTGCAGTATTTAAAAATGTTACTAGAGAACCCTCAAGGGCAGCTCACTTGGCATCAGCATCAGCATATGCATTGCCAAGGCTTACTTCATCTAATGCACCTGAGAAGAACAATGCATCACAGAGATAGTAGTAGTGAGCATAACAGCATATAGTAACTCAAAGATGAGGGGTCCATGAAAAAAGCAAGCTCCAGAGAAGGTAATAAATTCTCAGTGTTTCCAGATCTGACCTCTAGAATGACAAACATTAAATGAATACCGTGAATCAGTATAGATACCTTGATGTGAGGGTACGTGCTTGAGTGAGTGCAACAAGCAGGTTGTGTGCTTGAAACTGTAAGGAAGGAAAACATTTTGAGAATTTTGAACTGGGAACAAATAGCACATCTTGCAACTAGTTTGCCTCATGAAAGAGCTGTCTGTAAGGAGGATGAGGTCTGGGTTGAATTCATAAGACAGCAGAGATTGTGGAGTCAGATGGCTGGCACTTCCCTTCTGAAACTGTATGACCCAGATATCCAATCTCTTGCTTACAGAATTGTAGCTTCTTTCAGGATGCTTTGTGTCCTTTATTTGTCAAAGCACACAGTAGATGGAGTGTGTACTCTTGGCATGACTCCAAAGAGGAGGGAAATGCAAGAAGATCCTTCACATACTATACCAAGACTGAGGCACTCTGGAGTGTAACAGAATCTAGGTCCCAGTTTAAGCACTGAAAGAAAACAGTATGGTATTCACAATACCCTTGAGGACATCTGGTCCCAGTGTACTGTTGTCCCTGGTAAATAAAGGCAAACAAAAGCTCTGAACTGAGGTATATGGAGATAGAGAAGAAGGAAGAACATAGGTCAAGAACAGCAAAATGAGTAGCCTTTTCAGGGATGGAGGTTGGAATAGTTACAGGGTTAGGAAAAAATGAGTGACTCAGGATAAAAAAGCATTTATTTTTCATGAATCTTGGAAAAACCTCCATATTTATCTTCCTTGTCCATCAAATTTCTGCTCTTTTGTTATTGGTGAAATGTATGTGTTGCAAGGAGACCAGGCTGCTATTACCTTGCTCCTTTAAGAAGGCGGCAACAGGACAGTTGCCATCCTCAGCTTCTCAAGAAAGTGGATATTGAGGAACTGCTGGGAATACCTGATTTGCATTTAATTTTTACTCATTCAGCTGCTAAGAGTCTTCTCACATCATTAGAATGGGAAGCCCACAGTTTGGAAGGAACCTGGGAGAGCAGTCTTCAAACTCTAGCCCTTCAGCAGTGTGACCAGATGTCTGGTCTGATGATGTGGAATGTCCAGATACACAACATCCATTCCCAGCAGGTTCACACAGGAATTTGGGCTGAGGAGGAAGGGATGGTCCTTGCTCAGTGGGAGAGGAGCATGCAACTGAGTTGGTTCAGATACATCATGAGAGAGAATGTTTCCACTACCAGAGCCTTAATTATCTTATCAGTTGTTTTCAAATCTGGGCTTTTTGAGCCTTCTGAGCTTTCGGAGCTCTGGCATTGGAGAAAGAAGCTGTAGTATCAATTAGAACTTCAAGAGGAATATTTTTAACAAGTAAGGTGACAGTAGAATCAATTTGAGAGACTTCAAATCTGAATCTACATGTAACCCTGTACCACATGGGTATAAGGTAGGGTGTCTGGCATCATCAGTTTAATTATAGGGATATCTGCCTCAGCTAGATTTTGAACTGGAACTGCTGGTTGGGCTCCAGGTGGAAGAGAGCATTAGGGGGGCTCCCAAGTGTCCAAGAGATATTCAGGATGATCAGGACATAGGGGTAGGACTGGTGTAGTAACACTGGACACTAAGCCTTGATACAGAAATTTAGGTGCTGCAGCTGAAAGACCATTTAATTTCACCTGATTTCATCTTTTCTATTTTTTCCTCCGTTTTTGTATTATTATCCTGTAAGCTAGCTATAATGGATTTCTGCCATGATTGTTTCCCTCCTTGTCCCACAAAAACCCAAGCTTCCATTTGCCTTAGTTTATTGTCTTCTAAGCAATGGAAAAGGTGAAGTTAACTTATTCAGGTCAAAGGTTCCCTTGCCTGGAAACTGCAGTTCTGGTTTGGCACAGGCACAGCCATTCCACTGGTGGGCAGGTTGGACCATATGTGGTCATGCACCATAACTTTAGCACATGGAACCTAACAGTTCTCTCAGATCTGGAGGGAGGAATCTTGACACACTTTCCAAATTTGTTTCCCAAAGTGAGGGAGTACAAAGCTAAGGTCTATCCATAGCAAAAGGATAGAAGTTCAGGCATCCTCAAGAAGACAGAGCTTCAACTTTATCCTCTCAACACAAATGTTTTCAGGGCCTAGGTTCATTTGGCTAAACAAAAGCCATTTTCCTATTAGCCTGGGCCTACAAAGGGCTCTTCATAAGCCACAGAAATTGCTCTGGAGAGGGACCGGCTTTTAGCAATCTCAAACATCCTCAGGGATCAGAACACAAAACTTAACACAATTTAGTTCACAAAAGATAAAATATTAATCCTCTTAATTTTCCCCCTGATCTTTACATTATAAGCAGAAACTGAAGCAACATGGGTTTTGTTTATTGCTGACATGATGGCCAGACAGGAGACACTGTAGGGAGAGAGCCATATATGCAAGTGAGGCTTTTAAATTAGGATCTCTTACCTCTTGTGGTAGCACCATGTTGGGTATTCCCTTTGGTTCCAGTTTGGTTGCCAGTGTGCAACAATCCCACTTCTGACACCAAATTGTTGGGGAAATTTTGTCATATTCCTTGAGGTGAATTCAGCACATGTTTGTGCTTGAGTACAGAGAGATTTAACGAGTAATAGGTTGGGCAGAGTCCCACCACCATACGTGGTTTGACAGGCTGCAAGTATGCAGCACAAGCTGATTCCTTATGTACACTTGCACCAGCACCAATCACGTCATTGTGAGTCAGCACTGAAGCATTTCCCACTGTGGCAGGAGCACATCCCCCCCCCAGCAGGGGCTAGGGCTTTTAACATGGTGCTGATGGCTCTTTCTTGCCCTTAATTCCGTGCTTCTGGCGGCACACTGTGGTTACTGTCACATATGCACCCTGTTCAGGTGCATTCTCCCAGTGATGGGAAAAGGGAGGTGAGACCCCTGGTCGATCAGCAAGGCCCTCAGCCAATGGAGAGCCTCGGTGGAGAGAAGCTTCTAGAGTGCTGGCCATTATGACCACAGTTCAGATCTGACTTGGGTATAAATGGAGTCCTGCCGGAGGCCATTTTTGAGACCTCCTTGGAGCAGCAGCTCTATGGCACAAGGTCTTCCCCATGGCAAGGGACACCTACCATGGACACTCCTTGAGGTTGAGTGCCCTCACGTTAATGGGCGAGTGAACACATGCTATGGATTCTCCCCTCCCCCTTAAACCCTAAAATCTTTTAGGTAACCCTTGTAGTAGTACCGCCCATCCTTGGTTTCATTATTGTTCTATAGCTAAGTGTGAGCCAGTTCCAGTGACATTTGAACTTGTGTGTGTGTGTATGAACTGTAGGTCTGTTTGTTTCTTGTAGAAAATTGTAGTTTGTTGTGGCTTAATCTCCAGTGATCAGTGGTTTTGTTCTGTGACACCCACCCTATCTGCAAGGGATGTTATGGTCCCTTCTATGGAGTTGTTCCCCCTCTGGCATTCCTGCTTCAAGCCAGTTTAACCTGATTCTGCAGTCAGCCCTTCTTGCCTGCTAAGCAAGGTCATACTTCAGTCCCAGATTATTATCACTGAGCAGGTACCAACTGAATTTCCCCTTCAAGTGCCCAGAAGCTCCAGCCACAGATCAAAGGCCCTCTATGCTAAAGCTCTGAAAGAGATGGTCACCCTGTACCAAAACATCTGCAGTGTGGTTTCCTGTGTATTATTAACAGGGGAAAATATACTTCTCTAAACCTCTTTAAACATTGAAAACATAGCAGAAGTTATAACCTCTAGCTAACAGAATGGGGATAGATAACAAGACAGAAAATGTAGCAATGCTCTATTTAGCATGTACTTGTCACTCAAATGAACATTTCCAGGTCCTAAAGTATATATTTTAATTATAGTATTAACTGTAACTATCCAAAACATTGTATTTTCCTGGATGTTTTCAGGTGTGCAATCAATGATTGTCAGAAATTCGTTTGTGCCCTTTCACTGTTAGCAAAGCTAGGATCAAACTGCAGCTGCAAAGTCTCCCTCCAGCAGGAAGAATTAGTAACCTTTGGGTTTTTCTGTTTTTCATGGTTTATTGGCTGTTGGGAGTCAGTTCTGACAACCAGGTGGATCAAGGAAACACAGTTTAGCAACTAAAGATATATTACAGCAAGAGGGGCTGACAATTAAAGTTTAAAGATTTAGCAAGGTACCCCAAAGGAGTTGTCTTTCACTTTAGGTATGGAGGCAGTTTGAGTAGCATGTCAGCTCACTGGTGCTAGTGACTATAGGAAAGTAAAAACAGAAAGCAGTGCCAACACAGTTTTAGTAGCAACAGCAAAGTACTGACTAACCTAACAGTGAAGAACTAGATGCTATATCCCGAATAAATAAATGTTATTCTTTGATTTTCAGATGTCATCTAGCCATTGTGGAACTGCTGGTTACCATTTTCTTAAGCACACAAGTTTCTCTGTTATGGACCATTCTGTATACTGTGGCAATTCCTTAGCTGAAACTGTAGTGATCACAGACCCATTCCCATTATAGTTGACTTGCCTATGACTTGATACTTTAGTCCTTGCTTAGCTTCCCTAGCGCTACAGGGTAGTCTATTAAGAATTGTAGAATAGACCGTACCTTTGCTCTTCCTTTCATTAGCTTCACCAGTACTCTTTTGAGCCTGGGGCAAAAACAAGATAATTCAAAAAGCAGAATAGGAGGTACAGGAATTTCTGCCATAACAAGGTGCTAAGAACTCAAGGGATATGTTTCTCAATCAGTGTTTCTCTGACCATGGATGAGATCTTGCAGCAGACTTCTGAATATCTCCTGTTGCAGAATTTGCAGTAGAGTCCTCAGTTTTTATTAACTTCAGGGACGAGAACACAGAGGAAGAGACACATGCCGAAGCATCTACCTGTAGAGTGTGGAGTAGACAAATCAAAGAGAGAAGTGGGCTCAGAAGAAGACTTCATCTTCTTTTTACAAATACAAGATGAGAAACTGAGTGACTCAGTACCTGACACCATAGTGGAAACAGCCATCAGAAGGCTGCTGTGTTGGATGGGACAGGAACAGACAATAGCACAGGACTGTTCACAAAGACAAATTTTTGTATCTTCTCATCAGGAATGACAGACATATATCTCTCCATTTACCTTTTCCAAATGGTCCAAAAGCAATATACATGTCTACTTCTTATTCGGAATTTTTAATTCATACCTAAATTAGCACTTCTGGATGACCCTGTTGTAGAGAAAACACTGATAACCCTCGCAATCTTACTAATTATTACCTGCATTTGATAGCTAGAGGAAGGAGACATGACCTTCTGACTAAGGAGTTATACACTACAAGAGACATGTATCTACTGTGTCAAGAAAAGTACACTATAAAAAATGTGAAATAGAATTTTTTTTAACTTTTCATGCCATTAAAAAAAAAAAAAAAAAGAAAAAAGAAAGAAAAAGCATACTGCTAGTGAACTGAAGCCAAATTATGCAGCTTTAGGATCTCTTGTGATTTTGCTGAGCTCTTGACAACACCTACATAACTGAGTTGTTTTGCTTCAGGACAAGTTACATTAATCAGCAGTTTCATTGTTATATTAGAGACTCTTGGGATAACACACAAGTTAAATGCCATTATACTCCATTCATAAAATTAATCCCTTCCAAGAGTACCTTACAAGCATATGTAATTTAGATGTATGACAACAGTCTGTATAGGACAATTTACTAGAAAAAATGCCATTGTAAGTACTGACATTTGCATCTTGAAGCTGTCCAAGTAGCAAGGCAGACACTCACTGACTGAGGGGAATAATGGTCAAAACACACCTTCTAATAGGATCTGAATTGCCATGAAGGTGAGAAATGCAGCTGAGACACAAAGGAAAGCAGTGTGAGGTGATGTAATCCTCAAGTCAAAGGAGTGTATATAATTCTCCTACCTAGATGCCCTTTCAAAACGCTGGATGGACAAGTAGTTAACAATGGAGCCTCTCTGCAGTGTTTCTTAGCCCTTTCTTGCTCTTTTCCTTTGAGCTCATTGGCTTTGCACAACAGGGCACTTATTGTTGTACAAAAGAGGTCTGATTCCTTTCAGTTGCCCTCCAGTGTGCCAGATAAAAGGACTAGACTTTCCTCAAGATGCCACATGCCTGTAAATGCTAGAAGTTAACTCATCTGGTAGAAGCTCTTTTGCTCAAGGCTCTCCAAATCCCTACTGTTTATCATTCATGGTCATTTACATCTCAGTTACTGTAGTTGGCCATAAACACTGAAAATCCCTACTTTAAAAAGGGAGGATGCTCTGCGTGGTATACAGAAGTCAGTTTGCAAGACTATAGAAGAAACTAACTTCATTTTTAATCTGCTACATGTATGTGGTTATTCTGGGGGTTGTTTTCAAATCTTAAAAAGCTACATCAAACTGCTTCATTTTTTTTCCTTTGTCTTTCCCTGTAATATAGTAATATAGTAGCATAGCAGATGCAGATTTTTATGACAGCAATTATTTGTTGAATATTTAAGTGTATCTGATTTATGTAGATGCAGTGCATTTGTGGTGAGATTAGTTTCTTATACCGGTACATCCTCACTAAGGCATATAAACTCCACTGAGTACTGAGAAAAGATCCCGTAGCTTAGTTTGTGCTATATCCTTGCACAGCTGTGTAAGGGGCAGCCAGGACTACTGTATGCCCCAAAGCAGGTGCAGAAGGATATTTTCAGAATAATGATACCGTGCTTCTTGCACCTGCTAGCAAAAAGATGACTGTAACTGCACTATTTACAGGGCAGAGCTTTAGTCTTTGAACATATGGAGAAAATAAAAAATGATTTAATCTCAAGCAGGGATAATAGATGCTAGATCTGTGTCTGGAAAGAAAGGTCACAAGCTCTTGACCACGTGCAGATGCTAAGAAATTGCTCTACTTGCATTGCTACCTAGAACTGGATGCTGATATGATGTGGATTAGAGACAGGTTTTTCTACAGCTGCTGCTCCAGTGCAGACCCTTGGCAATACTAACACCACACTCTCCCAGGATATCTACTTTACTATTTAGGTTTCAGCAGCTGAAGATGTAAAATCACTGAAAACACACAAGTCCTCATGAAAGACCTCTTCCCTTAGTCACTGACAAACATCAGATCATTTCACAGCAGTAAACTCTCACCTTTGAATATTCATAGGTTTTTTACAGAAATATGAGGTGTCCTCACAAAATAAGGTGCTCACTTTGAGCACTCAACAGCCTTTGCTTTCCACGTCCGCCACCATCTTTACTACATTTAACAAAACAAACATATGACGTGACATCTTAGGCTTCCAGGCACTTTTAGTTGCCATGTTTGTGCATAGCGATTCAAACAGGAATACCTATATACACACACTTGTAATTACAGGCAGTCACTAAGAGGCACAGAGAAAATTAATTAGGCCACATTTTCCAGCCAGTACATGCAACAGCGCACAAGCCTATTTGAAAAACTGGCCTATAAAGACTTACAGTTCATTAGAGGAATTCTGTTTCTTCACAGTCTTCCCATCCATCACTCTGAGCCTTGCCCTTTTCCTTGTGACTTAGTGAAAACCATTTGCAACTGATGCAAACCAGGGCTACACGCAGGTACAATGAAGGGTCTGCAATGTTACAGCTCCATCTGTGCCAACAGATGTGGACCAGACACAGCACCAGTGTTACTGATTTTATTATCAACTGAAATTAAATTGTGTTTGATTTTAATATAAGTATAGAATTAAGGGATATTTTAGTAAAAATCATTTTACATTTATTGTATTTTGACTCTAGCAACCGACTGCTACTCTAAAATCCCTGTACAGGCCCGTACCAAGGCCGAAGGGATTGGTCATAATTGTTTAGTAGGAACGGTTAGAACCTAGGTAACAAAACACAAGATGGTTTGTAAACTGATTTATAATACATACATAGGACTAGAAGAATGCAAGTAGTTATCAAGGTCCAGGATTAATAGGAACTGAGGGAAGTAACCATAACAGCTTGCAATTACCTGCCAAGAAAACTGTGTCCTTAAGCAAAAGATAATTCCGGCAGGGGGAGATCGTGACCACCTACTCACATTACACCCCAGACCCTTTTCTAGACATTTCTAACCTTTACTGCGCGGAATCGGAAACAGGAGGAGAATATATTAATGATTTCTTGGAGATTGTATGTTTATGTATGGTACTTAATGAATATGTATGAGTATGTTCTATATAAGGTGTATGTTTCTGGTGCCCAGCACGTGTTGTTGTTGAGAACACTCCCCTACACATCCGTCCGTCAGTAAAGAAGTGTCTGCTTATCTACATCACATTGGTGTCAATAAGTTTTTATGCTGGTTTTCGGTGACACCAGGGTAAGGGGGAGAGGGAAGGGAAGGTAGCAGAAAGTACCACCTCTTACACTTCCTTAGATTGAAAGCTGGTAGAAAGATGGCTATTGAAATAAAGCTTTAATAAGTCATGTGCACAAGCTTTATTCACTTCTCAAAAAATAGGGTATCTATCTTTTTAAACTCCACAAGTTCTACAGTGCACATTTTTGCTGAATCTCTGTCCTTTTGACCCTCTGGGAGATGACAGACTAGTAATGCTTATTACACCTCCTGCCTCTCAGGGAAAATCTGTCACCCTGTGTGATTGCTGAGAAGGTTTATACACACTACTCCAGACGTGAACCTCTGTAAAGTTAGAAGGACTGGAATACAAGGCTTCTTCACTATTGATTACAGAAGGCATTATATGGACACCCACTAAGGTTATTTACAAGTACTCGCAGAAATAGCTTATAGAGTTCATTCCCAACCTCAGGGCTTGCCACTGGTTTTAGAAACTGCTGTTAAAAACCTATGTAGTCACAGAGAGTTCTTCTTAGTATCTAAAATCAGTGGGCCTTTCATTCACTCTACCAGTGTACCAGAACTGCACTAACACAAGCAGGCAGATTATTCCCAAAACAAAGCCTCTTTTGACACATTACAGAGATGTAGCAGGGCGGTATAGCTTCCCTACCTAAGATTTCCTGCTGATCTCTGATCCAGCTGTCCCCACTGTAAGGGTTAGCAAGGGTAGAGACATGGCTACTGTGACACAAACTTACAGACCCTTGAGCCTGGAATACAGGAGAATTAGAAATAGGCTATTGCCCCATTTTCCTGGAAGGTGTCTCAGAACCAGGATTTACATGTTCACTGTGTTTCTATACTGTACAGCACAATGCAATGTAGAAATGAATGGGCTGAGCACAAACAAAGAAGCAGAAGAGCTACATTGGTACAGTGCTATACTTGAGCTATTTTACTGAAAAAGCAAATTAATCCACAGATATTGGATTAATCCCACCTGGAAAGACAATAAATGCTTTGACAGTTTTATTCTTTACAAAATTCAAGGTGATTCTGGCACAAGAATGTAAAAAAAGAATAGATAGGAAATGTGACCAAATTACTTAGTGTAATTTAAAATTTATATTTTAAAAATTAAAAATACCAAGTTTTCAAAGAACACATAATAAAGCTAAAAGTTCACTACTAAGGTTGCAAGTTTGTAAAAGTTAACAAATTCCAGTGAAACCTTAAGTCATCCTCTATTATTATTAATATATTAAAAAAATGTGGGTTTAATATGATACTTTTCAGTCCTCTGAAAGCAATGCTGCTTAATGATGGCTATTGAATCTTGTATTTTCTCTTTATTGTTTGTTTTACAATCCCCACTCTATGATTCCAACCCTTTTCTTATGACAAGCCTATTTTCCTCTTGGTCTTTTCAAGAGCACTTACCATTACAGTTTGAGGGAGTGAATTATTCGATGAATGATTTTCTAATATCTATCATGTGAGGTTTGAGGCTGTCAACATTTTAGCAACTGAGAAGGCAAACACAGAGGTATTAAGAGTAAAACCTTTAACTAATATTGAGTATTCAATCTCAGAAAATCATGGTTAGTAAGGTCTAGGATTAGTTTTGGTTTACATTAATTTTCCAAACTTAGTCAGGAAGTCTGTCCCTCAGAATCAGGGGTAGAGCCCAGTTCTGGAAGAACTCATTTGCTTTATTTGAGGCCTAGTCCTTGCTTTTCCTCTTATCATTTGAATAATTCACAAACTATTGCATTCTAATGTTTCATGTTCTGAAGAAGGAACCTATAGAAAATAATCATCTTTCCTTGAGTGACCTTAACCCATATTAGACAAATCTACTCAACATGCTATATTATGCAGGAGCCTTGCAGAAGAAATCACTAGTAATCAAGGCACGATTGCCTTGTCAGTTGAAAATAATGAGAGTCTCTCAGGCAATCTCAATCCTGACATTTCCTGAAGTCTGAACAGTTGATGTCTGAAATGCTGGGGTTTCAACCCCAAGCCCCAGATTAAGGCTGACATATGGGTGATTCCCTTAACCCTTTACAAAGGGGGGGTGAGTTTACCTTTAGGCTTCCCTCCAGGGTGGGGCCAGCCTTGCAGACAGAGCCATTGGGTAAATGAGCCCCAGGTGTCTGCACTAAGTAAGCAAAGGTCAGGTGTCCCACTGAGGGATAAAAGCTGGGACCACTTGCAGGCAGGGGCAGTGTCTGTGTGTGAGGTGAATGCCCTGTGCAGAGTTCCCTGTTGGGGAAGGGTCTCCTGCCTCCCTGGGACTGGGCTCCAGTCAGGTCTGGCTTTTGTAAGTGTGGGCTGTGTAGAGATTCAGTGTGTGGCTTCCTTGGTCTTATGTGTTTGGCTTGTTGACTCAGTTGTCTCCCATCCCTTCTATGGGAGACTGCATGTCACCATTTATTCCACTCATTGTTGGTTGTGTGGTGTTGTTGTTGGGGTCAGTGGGATTGATGTCAATTATGTATAATCTGGCTGACTTGTTTGTACCCCCAGTGCTCACCCATGTACTGACCCTTTTGTATCAAATACAATTTGGTTATTGGTTCATCTTTATGCTGGCTGTGTTTTTTATGCTAGGCCTAATAATTGGCAAAACAACATTGCAAATAAAATAAGATTTTTGTGTGCCATGTCCTATGTGTGATCATATATCAACTCTTCACCAGCACAGTTAGAATTATTAAATCTACTGCAGAGACACTTCTTCAAACTCAGGGAATTATAGCAGGCTTCTTAGGCCATAACTAGGAAATGAGATATTTACATTTCTGATACAGAGGAAAGGTGAGACTTGGTTATTGCAAGCTTCATATTATAACAGAGGAGTATGTTCTTGTCAGCAAGAGCTTCCTTCCAATTTTCTTGCAGCTTAAGCCATTTCCTTCTACTGTGCATCTGATACTCATGTCACATGTCTACCTTGGTCTCCAGTTCCCATTCTCCTCATCTAACCATTTATAGTCTTAATTTCTTTCATAAAGGATGTCTCACCTCATCTTATTTCCATCTGCTGCTGTTTTATTTCTACACATCATCACTCATTCTCTCTGATTCCTACTTCAACCTTTCCACTCCAACTTCTCAGTCAATTTCTGCCTCAGCTTCACAGCCACAAACCAGGATGTACGTCTATTCTTTTGGATACTCCTCTCTCCACCTCAGTTGCTAGTCTCAGCTTCCTTTCTTACTCCTTTAATCTACAACACCTGTCTCTATCTACCCTCTTCAAGTCCTACTCATGCCCCTCTGAATTTAAGTCAGGCAGGATCCTCTTAAAGCAAACAGCCCTAAAGGCAGATGGTTGACAATATAAGGGAGAGGGTGTTCTTGCCCTTACTTACATTGATTGTTTCTGCTCCTGCCTGCAGCAGCCCACAGCTGCAACTGCATTGAAAATCCTGCTAAACTCTAAAAATGTTCAGGAAGGGCGCATACTCAAGTACATGAATCTATGAGATACAGAACTGCAAAACTGGAAAAAATGTACTGAACAGAGGGTGAACTGCCTTTTTTTGTAGGGACCTAGATGACCAGGTTTATAGAAAACAACAGGCTACTGCATGATGTAAACACATTTTCACTCTTACACCTACTAGCCAGGTGGAGCTGAAGATTTCCAAAGAAAAGCATTCCTAACCCTTAGGTAGGAATTCATAGATGTGAGAGTATCAGGTCTGATACTCTTCAGAGATGGAGCTGTAGATTTGCTTATAGAGAAGAAAGTGAAATATAGACTCAGTTTTAACAGGAACAAATTCAACTGAAATCTATATATTTAAATGTGGTGATAAAACCTCAAAATCAGGAATGACTATTTTTCAGTCAAACATGAAGGATATAGATAAAGAGTCTATAATCTTGAAATCTTGTAAAATATTTCAAACTACTTAGAATTTAGCAGGATTTCAGTTAGGTAATGTACTGTTGTTGTTTATTGGTGGGGGGTAGCTCTTGGTGTTTTGGTTTCTTTGTTTTGTTTTGTTTTTTTCTTTTTTTTTCTCCAGTCTGCATAGCCATTGCATCTTTATATTTTACTTAACGGGTTGAAGAGTTGCTCTTTACAGTCACAGGAGAGAAATGAGCCCTCTTTGGGTGCAATTCATCTGCTCTATACTGGATTTATACTTTTAGATGAGAGGCATTGTGTTTGTTTTCATCTGTGCTGTACAGAAGCAGCTTAGGGTGGTTCCCTCCAAGTTACACAAGGTCCCCATCTTTTCTAGTTTTTAACAAATTGTCTTACATCTGCCTACATTTTCCACTTGCTGTGTGACTGAGTCAAAGTCATACGTGTGTCACTGTGGAAACTGAATTCTAGTTTTAAATGCACTGGGCTGCTTCTTGGAATCCCTTATATGCTCTTAAAGCTGATAAATGGCAACAACAGCTTGTGATCTTGGGTAGGCAGCTTGTGCCCTCTTTGGGCTTTGCTCAGATAAAGCCAGAGGAAGAGAGAGCACTTCCACAGTTGCTAGACTGAAGTGCAATGTCCTCGCTGAGGTGAAATGCTTTACTCCAATTTTAGATAAAGGTGTATTGAAAGGATGGGTCTTTTTACCTTGCTATCCCAACCCTTTAATAGAGTAGAAATAGTCCCTAGCATGTGACCAATCTCTTCTAGTTTTCACTTCTCCATAAACACTTGAATATGCAAGACACAATCTGACCTTAAGCACATCTCTCTGTAAATATACTCTGGAAAAAAAAGGACAATATTTGAGTTTGAAAAAGAATTTTCAGGCCTGAAGCCATAAAATTTCCACTTGTAACCATCTCTCTTTGAATCACTGCTCTAGCAGTACTTCTGTCTGCTTAAGAAGTTTTGAAACAAATGTGCAGGCAGAAGGGGTGAAGTATTATTTGTCCCTTGGTGAATCCTCAAAGGAAATCAGACAAAGGAATAAAGTTTTGTAGCAGATGAAAAATTCCTCTACCTTTTATTTTCTCCCTGTTTGTATCTGGTTCTGTTGATACTTGAGACCTCTTATGCATTCACAACAACATTTCTCAATTTAGTGAGCATGCCATGGCAATTGATTTAGACAATGCAATAGCTGTGACAGCAATCGGGAGGCACTCCAAATTTAAAAAGTAACAGGACACGCAAAATTGAAGCCTACTGACTGTTTTTGTGATAATTGAATTTCATTGAGTTTTAGCAGTGAGAAATGAGCAATAAAAGAGCTGTTTCCAGCCACAGTTCCAGGAAACGGCTAGGGCAGTGTGCATCAGAAAAATATACGTTGAACATTTACATGCAGAAATCATCTGAGTTACTGATTCAGCCCAACAAGCTTCTTTCCTTCTTAGCTGCAAAAATAATTCCAAAGTAGAATAGGCAAGCCTTTGAGATAAAGAATTAAAGATAAAAAGGGCTGAATAATTTTGTATAGCTCCAGGATTGCAAATTTGCTGTGTGGGCAATTTAAATACATTCCATCCTGAACAGTTGTTGTAAATTAGGATCTCTTTGGTTGCAGTTTTTCCAGAACAGTTCCTGAGGAAAGCTGTTTCCCTGGTGCTTAAAAACTTAATTTTTCACAACAGAAAATGTGCATTGGCTTTTTATAATGTTTGAACTAGTTGCTCACGGAGTGATTGCATTTCTGGGAGTCACCTTTGAGGTCTTGTTTTCAATAAGAACAGCAGTTCTCTCTATTCTTAATGCAACTCCAATTCACTCTGCTGACACACAGCACTGATTTGAGAACAGCCTTCACAACTTCAGAAATGGCAGGTTAAGGAGTTGCCCAGAATCTTTTTGATCTTCAGAGGAAACAATGAAGCTTCATAACATGTCCAACTGATCTGCATTTCTGTAGGTGGAGTTCAGGCAGGATTAATCTAGACTGGATACAAACAGAACTCTGTGACTGCTCCCTTGATTACAAGAAACGTTTTCTCCCTTTACAGAAATTCCAGCCTTAAACAGATTCTCCTATTTAAAGCAGTTCTTCAGAAGTGAAGGTTTCTTGCCTTTTTTTTTTTTATTGACTTCCATGCAGATTTCCTGAGTTCAATAGCTTAAAAGCAGGTGAGTAATGAATATGTGATCCAGACCCTGGTCAAAATCCAAATAAAATAATGTTTGCTTCCTCAGATGTCTGACCTGTTCTACAATAGGGATTTTTATGACCGGTAAAACTGCGGGTAAGTGTTGTCTTAGAGCTTAGAATGCACGTACAGCACTTGAGAACAGCTATAGAACATGTGTTTTGTACTGATGTTTAGTCTACTGGAGGCCGCAAATTTCAGTAAGACTGTCAAGAGTTGGGATTACATTTTATTGTAAACTTAAATATCTAAGAGAATGGTATTAAAGAGAATCAGCATATAACTTTTTTTTTTTTAATGTACCTGCCTGCTACTGAAGATATGCTGTATAGTGGAAGAAGATTTATATGGTTCTTAGAATGAAACAAAATTTAACTCAGCCACTTTTTATCACTTTTGACAAACAATGGTTGCATAGAAAGACTTAAAAAGAATAAGGCTAGCTGAGAGGGTATTTTTTCTGAATAATTGCTGACTAACCTGTTTTAATATCTTTCTATTATCTATTCATAGATTCCACTCTGTTACCTTGAAGAGGGGGGAAGAACTGATGAGAATTTAAATATAATTCATGGTAATAGATTTGGGGCAAAACTTAATCAACTCAGTGCATTACCTCTGCATAAATAAATTACTTTTTGCCCATATGATAAGCTAGTTATGTATTGCAGATAGAACTGTAATCATTAAAAAAAAACAACAGACAGACAGCCACTCTTCAATTTTTCCCATGGAACTTTTACACAGGAGTCAGTGTGTAGCAGAACTGCCAGATTCAAAAATAGAAATGCCTTCATTACTCATTCATGCAAAGGGAATGAGGCAAAATGTGGGTGAACATACAGTTGGACATGAAAATCCAATAAGAGCACAGAGGAACAGCAATGGCAGCATGGGGAACCATAAACCAGTGTTGATTGGCATTTACCATTAATTTGTATTCAGTGTGTGATGTAGCTGATGAGGCACTGGGAAATAATGTATGTTTGCGAGGCAATGCTCAGAATTGCTCTGCCACCATGCCAAAGACCTGGTGAATTGAGGAAGTGTGACAACTGCCAGCTTTTTCTCAAACGCAGAATCTGACTTTGAGGGATCAGCTTCCTTCTGTCATAATGAAAAATAGAGATCTACAATGGTACATTTCAAGAAACACAGGGAATGTAAATGTAAGCCAGCTGGGAGAAAGAAGAAAACATATCAGATAGTTTCTATGGTGGAAAAGCTGAAATAGGGTATAAATGCAAATACCTCTGTCACGGTAACTTTGGAGGACACACTTAAAGGGTAACAAAAATGCAAGAAACTTGAAGGCATTGAATTACTTCTAAATTCTGCACAGAAAGCAGACTCTAGTCAGCCCCCGCACTTTTTGCTGTCTCTTTTCAGGAGAGGTTAATGTGGAAAAAATCAATAGGCTATTAAAATATTTCAAAGATGTATTTCAAACCAGTTCTGTAGACTTATTCTTATCTACTGGCAATGCACACGTCTGTCAAGCAATGACAAGACTCTTTAGGAGGAGAACTTTTTTAATATTAGAATAAATACTAGAATGAACTACTCTGTAAATGTCAAGAGTACAAGCAAAAACCTGCAGGGAAGGTTCTTTTTTTTCTTTTTTTTTTTTTTTTTTTCTTGCTGAGTCTGCCCCTCTTTTGGCTTGCTCAGAGCACAGGTGCACAAGGCAGGAAGGTTCCTTGCATGCTGAAGAGAAGCAGGCTACTGCACTACAGACTTGCCATGGTGCTGCTGGGTACCTGCTGAGGTACCAAAGGCTTTAATGGATAAAGCCTACAGCCCAAAGCAGTTGCCTGTGCTGTTCCTTTTCATTATAATAAACCATAGAGCAACATACACTTGCCAGCTACACTTGTGCTTTTGTTTACTGCAGCTACCCAGTAGTTTGTTAAATCTAAGGAAATGCCTCTTTCCTTGTAAGGTGCATCTCATCAGCAATTATTTAATTTTCAGATTCCAATACTTATTATAGAGTGTGGGCTAAAAGGGAAGTTCTCATGCTGTACCTAGATATTTTGCTAGCTAGACAGTGAGATCTATGGAATAAAGCTGGATTGTTGTTGAATATCGGCAAGTACAAGATGAATGCCAGAATCAGTTTTACCACTATCTCACTGTGCAGCCCTGATCACATCAGTCAGAGGTCAGATCCTGATCTCAGTCATAACTTTTAATACTGTAAACCAAGGAGACATGTCCCTCAATGTTTAAAAAAAAAAAAAAAAAAAAAAAAAAAAAGATTAAATCAGAATCCGGCTCTTAAGTGACTCAGAATCCTTAAGTATCTCATCAGTGATACCAGGATAATGCTATTTACTCACCTTAAAAGGAAGATGTGTCAAGAACAAACGTACCTGCCTTTGAACCTATACAGCACTAAGCATTATTAAAATTACAGGACTGAATAAAACAGTGGCAGCGTCTTTACTTGCCATCTTTACCTCCGTCATGTGAAGGTTAATGTACATTTAATGGTACTATACACAATTTGAATATACTGTGGATTGCAGACTAAAGAATATCTGTTCAGTATTTTTGAAGGGTCAATAACTTCACAAATCAGGTTGAATAGTTGGCAGTTTCATAGGTTTTC
Source organism: Athene cunicularia (assembly GCF_003259725.1). Taxonomy (NCBI): domain Eukaryota; kingdom Metazoa; phylum Chordata; class Aves; order Strigiformes; family Strigidae; genus Athene; species Athene cunicularia. The sequence goes on along the minus strand of NW_020799097.1, from coordinate 24,797,422 downwards.
ACATAATATTTTTATATTTCTTAAGTTGTTTTGCCTTGTCTTGTGTGGCAGATTACCCTTCCATGTGGCAGCACAGTGTTGAATTGATGTTGGTTAGTAACTGATCCTAGATAAGTGTCAATTATCAGACTGCATTTTCTATACATCCATTTACATCAGTTCATGGAGTGGATTAGTTATTGCACAAAAACTTACTGCTTGCATAAAGAGATGGTTTAGTTAAATTTGACCAAGAGTTTTATTGCTCAATTTGAATAACAAGCCCCACCCAGCCTGTATAGCAAAACAGCATCAGCTTCTCCTGAACATCTAACAAACACAATCCTGTTTTAGAGAAGCAAATTCCCAAACTCTCACATTTGTTACTTGCACTTCTCCCCTAGTAGACTGTAAGTGAACAGTCATATCAAAAGTACACTGGAGTAACAAGAAGCAGAATATGTCCCTCTCTAAAATGTTTGCTCTCTTTATAATGTTCTTCCAAAGTTAACCAATAGCCACTTCATAATTTTAGTTTTAATTAAAGCAATGACAAAAACTCCATCTAAGTACAGCTCTAGAAGAGGTTTCACCCTAGCAGCTAATCCTTTCTTTAAAGGATGGCCTGAGGGATAATTTTTTTTTTTTTTTTTAATTAAGTAAATAGTGTTTGGGTAAAATGCATGAATTGTTCTTGGACTAGGAAGCAGGGTAGCCAGTCTGCCTCATCTTTGGTCCAGCAGCTCCTAGACTGGTCAGTAAGAGCTGACCATTCAAGAAGCCTTCTTTCCTTGTAAGTGCATCTTTCTTTGGAGCAGTAACAATTGTGTGTTTGATATCCTCTGGCAGTCCTTTTTTGTGTGGCCTAAACTCTAATTTACTGGGCTTGGAGGAGGGCGAAGTGTCTGTTATACTAAGGGCAGCATGCAGTAATGCAAAACTTGTGGTACCTATATCCTTTTGTCTATCTAGCCTACTGATCGTGCACAGCACAGTAATACTGCCAAGATCTTTTCCAACACTGAAGCAGTAAAAACAGAAGTTTGTACTTGTTATAGACCCAGAGCAAACGTGTCAATTGCTCTAGCATTCACTGTCTACCAAAAAAAAATTGGTAGCTAAATAAGCAGACCAATATTATCTGACAATGGCATGGTGGTTTGGTTGGATGACTCATTGTTCCGTCACTGTCTGAAGATTCCTTTGCACTAAAATTAGATCACGCTGTTCATGATCTACCCTGGGAGTAAAGATTAGAATCCACTCATTCAAACTTTTTAATCTATCTTGTTTGTGTGCATCATCAGAGTCTTTGTTAGAGAGCTGTTGTTTGCAGATGGTTGCACTTGCAGAGCAGAAAGAGCAAGACCTGAAGATAATGACATCTAATTTCCCAGCCACTTCTGTAAAACTCAATTTAGCATTTCAGCAGAACAGATTTGTACCAACTAAAGATAAATAAACAATATTTCCAGATTAACAGCATAAAAATAAGTGCTGTGCCTCTGTTTACTTTTTTGGAGTAAAAGTGTTTTATGATTATGCCTAATATTTTTTTTCTAAAGCACCAGCTTTGCTGTTGTTCTTCCTGATTTCAGTCTCTGTAAACATACCGTAACACTGACCTGAACATCAGACTTTACTTGGCACATGCACTTACATTCTTTTAAGTGATGTGGAGACAGGCACTTGCTATTAGCAACACAGAAAATACTAAGAAATTTCCATATGATACATCTTCAATCACTCCTGAGTAGAATATAAAAGAGAATATTCAACAATGCTTTAATGAAGTGTACTGGAAGAAGGTCTGTTCAGGGGTGGACATAGGTGGACTAGTCGTGACTCTGGACTTAGGTACTCAAATGAAGGCTCTATGTACAGCTTTATTTCTGTTGCATGAGTTCTTAAAATGCATAGTCATCCTCTGCTGCAATCCTGAAAATTAGACTAAAGTTATAAATGTGTGTTATAATGAACTAAAGCATAAAAAGTACTTCATGTTAAGCAAATATCTTGTTTAAAAAACACTTCAGCAGTAAGCTGTGTAATACTGATAGGCAACATTAGGAATATCTAGCTGCCAATACAACTGCATTCACCAGCAATGACTAAATACAGTGAAGTAAAGGTCTCTGAAAATAATTATTAGTGCAGCAAACCAAAGCGCCAACTAAGTTTAAGACAACAGTTGCAGTAATTTGCAGTTTCCAAACCGTTTCACTGACCTCAGTAGAGCTACATGATATTTACCAGGCTGGATAAATCACAAATGCAAACATTTCCTACAGTGGCCTAGGATAGCGGCTGTGCTAACTGATGACTGTCATACTTCCTTATGGTTATTTTCATATAATCATACGGAATATTCATATTCCTTATGCTTATTGTCAGAGATGCTGCTGAGAGCACATATCTGTCAGTGAAAAAAACACCCCTGGAAACCAGATTCATGTAGGCTTTATGGTCATGAATGAACTTGTAAATTGTCAGTCTTACGGACTGATCATATCCATCACTAGTTTTTAATATTTTTACATGGGTTCTCATTATATACCTGAAACTAATTCAAATTTACTGGGTTTTAAATAACACTAATTAATAATTACTTTTAATATGTCTCTGAAATTAATACAATTTATGGCAATACAGCCAAAGAAAATAGCCTGGCTTTTTGAAGCATGTGGTTTATATCTTGTCTTCATGTGGTTTATATGTGGTCCTCACATACTAATCAGCTTGTTTTGTAAAAGAGAGGTAAACCCGATAGGAATTGCACATTAATTTTTTAAAGAAATGCTTTAAAATGGCTCATTTTTTTTTGTCTCGTAATCTGCTACACACTAAAGAGGTCAGCTTCTCAGCTGTAATTAATTTTCTGCCTGTGTGTAATTCATATTTGTGCATTCCAGCATTTGCTCTGCAAATATATATACTACACTAGTCTATTAGGAAGTCTGCAGAGTCAAGCCAGCTGAAAATCGGGATCAACATGCTATCTCTGGTCCATTTGTTCTGGCAGCAAAATATTTGATAAACATAAAGTTGCACTGTAATTTCATTTGTGTTTTTCCTTCCCGTACATTCTCCATTCCAATCCACAGCCTGAGATGTTTTTCAGCTACTCAATTTACATGGATTGATATCTTAATTTGGGGGATGAGAATAAGCATCAAGGTAATAGAAATCTGATCCTTTTATGCAGGGTTAGCCAAACCAGATAATTCTAATATTTCTAACTAACTGTCTATTAAACCAGGATTTTTAAAAGAATTATTAAAGTACACACTTTTGCTTTGAAGAGTTCAAAGAATACCAGTATTACACCCTGCTAATTTCACACAATATTGATTGTATAACACAGTCATTGTGGTCAACATATCTTACAAAAAAGCAATTTTAAAGTGTGAGTTTCCTGATGAAACAGACTTTGGGCATTGGAATCCTGCTTGAGATTTGCTGGAAAATTGTTGGCAGATCTTCAGCTCATGCACATTTTTATAGTTTCTCATTCTGATGGTTAATTTTGTTGCTGTGCAAGTGAACATGTTAATTAAACAAGAATGTAAACAGACCAACATTGTTTTTCCAAGATATTAATGGACTACTTTTTAAGAGATCAGAATAGCACAAACTGTGATTGAGCACTCACTGTAATTGATAAACATTGCCATATTAGCTAATACATACTGTACTTCTGAAAGCTTTTGATTATTGCTGAACAACTGTTTTTTGTGTGAACAATACAGGTGGATTATCTCCAAAAGAACACTGACATCTCCAAAATAACACTTTATCAATATAAAACACTCAAGTTTTATACTGATAATCATGGAGTACAGTGTGTAACTTTTATTTCAGATTTTTTTCCTTAAACTACTTCATGCTCCAGTATCAAAACCTATATATCCTTATTAAGATTTGAAAATATTATGCATATGTTTTGTAATATTCAGATCTATTCTAGATACTTTTTATTTTCTCTTTCAGTTTCAAACCAAGAGAAATGACCTAACTATTAAGAAGGCGATAACTCTGGAGTCACAGCTGCCACTGAGAACCGTCGCTAAAGTTGGATCTTCTGGTACTTAATTTAATTCAGTAATTCACTCACAACAAGTCAGCTGACCAAAGGAAGTATAATAATTGCTGCAAACAAATGTGAAATACAAAGAACCTGTGTTTTCTAAATATTCTTCTTAGTTAAAATTGTTTTCTATTCTCCTTCTGCAGAAACCCTCTGTCATTCCTTCTAATCTCAGAAGAAAGGTTAATAGTAACAAAAGAGCTTTTTGATATTTTTCAAATATGCCAAGATTGGTTGCTTTGTTGTATTTTCTTTCAAGTGAGTGCATTCAAAACAGTGACATACACACCTCTAATTACAACTGTGCTACAGATATTGGGATAGAGAATTCCACCTACAGACCACAGATATGAAATTATGCATAAAGACAGATGCTGGTCTTGAACAATCATGTTGCAGACTTCTCAATTTTACTGTTTAGTTAGGAGAGAACTAAGTTTACATCTACACCATACAGCATTCTGTAGAGTAAACCCATCTTACATAGCACTTGGTAGTGGTTATACTTGTTTTAAATGTGGTTAGTATATGAAAAACTGTACCAAACAATCACTAGCTAAAGGATATAAATCTCTTTGACATTTTGACCTCTAAATATATTTTGGCTTTTCTTCTGAGGACATCAGTGGGATTCAACACCAGAGGATCATTAAACTCCTAAAATAAGGTCCAACATAGCTAAGCTGAATTATCTTATGGAGAGCCTGAGCACTCTGCTCTCACTATGGAGGTTGCCTTAGGATGACTCTTAAAATTATAGTACAGTTTTATTTTTTAACAATTAATAAAATTTCACATCCTCCTCACTAGCAAAATAAGGCTCTTCAGAAACCCCAAAAGTGAATTAGGCTGACAATATAGATAAAATGAAAAAGTACAAAAAGAAGGTGAAAATCACACTCCAGTTATTGAAAATTTGTATTCAACAGAAGAAAAAAGTTTGGAGGCTTTTCAGCTCTTGATATGAGACAAGACCACAGTGGGAAAGAGAATGATAAAAGGAAAATTACAAAAATCAACAAACATGGGAACCGCCTAAAATTACTCCTTTTTCAAGATTGTTCTAAGATAAAGTAGTCATATAGTTAAGTTTAATATGATCAAGGATCTGATGCTTCAGGTGAAAGTATAAAGTATGGGACAATAAGAGACATTTGCCGTGGACATGGCAATGCCTTACAAAAAGAAAAAAAAAAAAAAAAAAAGTCAAAAAAAAAAAAAGTCCAAACCACAAAGGATTACACTTCACAGCAGGAGTTTGCAGGCATCAGTAGAAAGCAAATCAAATGTTTAAGGAGAGTTTAAGGAGAGATAATATCAACTCTAGTTAAGCTGAACTCTTTTCAGGAATAACGGACAACTTTGTCCTGCATGTGCTCATAAAAGCAAATAGAACAGATACTGATTTTAAGTTGGATGGGTGTACTTCTGGAAGCCAATGTGCTTCCAGAAGCAATGGTATTATAATAGCACTGCTGTAAGAAAAACACATTTGGCAGAAAATAAATCACTGAAGCTCTAGAATTACTGTGGTCAGAAAAACCTTATCCCCACTAAACCAGAATAAGATCAGAATGGACATTACACACTTCACCTCATTTCCTGTAAAAATTCTGAGTCAATATTCTGATACAGCATGAGCATGAAAAAAATTGTGCCTATATATGGAATTTGCACTGGAGCTAGAAATATACCCTGTTTGGGTTTAAAATGAGAGAATGCTCTTGAAAAGAGAGTGCATGCAAAAGAACACACAAAAATTATAAAAAAGACACATCACAGAGATATGGAAACTCTCAACAGATTATGCCAAACAGTAAATATAACAAGATTATCCCCAAGCCATGACCCTAGGAAAGTATCCTGCACCTTAAGTCAAAGGCTATAAGAAGATCTTAGTAGGTACATTGCAGAGGACACATGGATTAAACTGTAATAATCTGTATATTGTTGGTCAATATGCAGCTCAGCATAGAAGAAAAAAGGATTCTGCACAGGCTAAAAAATATTCAGAATAAATATTATTCTGTGTCTGAGGGATCAACAGGTTACCTTTAGAAACACATGGCACGCGTATGTGCACACACAGTATTTGTTGTGGCAGATACCAAGACCAGTCATTTGGTTTGTATATGTAACATAATTGGTAAGATTCGGTTCACCTAACTTTAGCAGTCAGATTTTGTCCAGAAAGCCTTTAGTGTGCAGTTTATGACCTGTTGAACAGTTCTTTCATCTCCATTTATTGTAGTCTACAGGCTTGATTCAGCTGCCTCAACATGGGCATCTGGTACCTTTTGAGATGTACTAGGATATCGAATATGGTTTTACAGAGCAGTGTCACAGGGCTTATTGGAGAGTTAAGCCTTTCTAGAGAGACAGCTAGAGGTCAAGCATCACCTAAAGACTCTTAAATGATACAAAATAGTTATCTAGTGTGCAGGCAACTGGATCAAGGCCTAAATTTCCATTGTCTGTAAAAGGAGTTGTAAACCTAGCTCACATATTTAAGCTTCTCCTTGTAGATACCTACATTAACATGTTTTTATCTGGAAGTAAATGGCACTCAAGGTGTCAACAACACAGTTGTCTAAATTTCTGCTAGATGTCTAGGCTTCCACTGTAACTAATGGAGATGTAGTCAACACAGCCAGAGCTTGATTCATTCAGCTGAACAGATATCTACTACATGTGCAGATGTCTTACTGCATCTGATTGCACCAACCTGAAAGATACGCCACAGAATAAACATGAGATGCACACCTTTCCAGAACACGAGCTGGAGGCTGGAAATGATATTCCACAGTGACAAAAATAGCACAGGGTGGCTGTCCTCAGGCAGCTGAGAATTCAAATATGTAAATTTAATAGAACATCTTTCAGATTTCTTGAGAGAAGGGTATCAAAATTCAGACTTAAGATACAAATAGGTCAATCTGATTTGAAAGTCCTGCCTCATTTAACAGAAATTACTGTAATATCCAGAGCTGCTTCTGAGGATAAAACCCTGAAGAAAATATGTAGAAATATTTTCTGATATTGGAAAAACATTTCCATTGTCTATTATCAGTTTGAAGAGGATCTCTTAGTAGCAGATGAGATGTAATTTGAAGGCACTACAGAAAAGCTGTTACAAGGGATGTGTGTGATTAGTCTAAAACTGAGAAATCTAAAAGAAAGGTCAGAAACATTTCTAACTAAAATAACAGGAGCAGACATTTTGACAAAATGTAATTCCAAACTGAGGCCAAATGAAAAACACATCAGTGTTGCTGGCACACGCACACAAAAGGTAAAACAAGCCCCTTCATACCCCCAAAATCAAAGTTAAGCATACCTGTGTCTAATAGAGACATATTCTTACTGAACATTTTTCTGCCATACCAAAATGGCTTTTCACTTGGAATACATTTTAGTTTTCAGTCAAAATATTTTATTGTTAATTATTATTACTATATGTTATTGGAAATTTTTCATTTCAAGAGGCCCTTGAATTATGGAGATATCAGAATGCAAGTATTAGATTATTTATGTATAAGATCTGATAGGTTTGAATGATTGGGAGCAGCAATTGATATGCTGGGGTTCAGAGGGACCTCAGCAAGCTGGAAGAGCAGCCTGACAAAAGTTTTTTGAAATTCAGAAAGACAACACAGCTCTGCACTTGGAATTGAATAAAGCATGCACCAGTACTGGCTGTGGATTGCCTGGCTGGAGGGACAGCTCGGCAGAAAATGACCTGGTGATCCTGTTGGACTGATGGTGAGTCTTCATGCACCCTTGTGGTGAAGAGGGTTACTTATATACTGCGATGCACTGTTAAGGTTATAGCCAGTACATCGCAGGAAGTGTTTATTCCCATCTTCCTGGAACTTCTGTGTTTGCTTCTGGAATATCTACTTTGGGGCACTACTGTGAATGATAGATACTCACAAGTTAGAGTCTAGAGGAAGACTGCTGAAATGCTTAGGAAGCTGGACATAGGAGAGCCTGAAGGAACTAGCTTTGTTTAGCCTGGACACAAGAGGGAGAGGGAAGGATCTAACTGAAGTCTTCCACTGCTTAAAGAGGGGTGATGGAGAAGATGGAGCCAAACTTGCTGAAAAGGTGCAGTGACAGGGTGAGAAACAATGGTTGCAAGAAACAGTGAAGGAAATTCAGTCTAGATACAGGGAAAAGACTCTTCACCTGAGAGTGGATAAGCCCTGGAAGGGGCTGCCCAGAGAGGTTGTGTAGTCTCTGTGCTTGGAAATAGTCAGAACTCAACTGGACAAGGCCTGCTCAACTTGGTCTAATTTTGAAGTTACCCTTGCTTTAAGAAATAGGAGGTTGTACTTGATGTCCCCCAGAGGTCTCCTTCAGCCTAAATTATTCTATGGCTTTGTGATTATTTAGTGTAATCTTTTTTCCTATGGCAAGCTCCTAGCTAATGGATTGTAATAGTCAGCTTCCACTGACTTCTGAGATATCACTCTGTCCTAAAGCAATGCCAGATTTTTCCCTGCTCTATATTTGTTTACTGATCCTTGCACCAGTTTTTCAATCCTCTTTAGAATTATCTTGTAGCATGTAGTTGAACACCAATGTAAGGCAAGAAAACATATAGCAGCCCCTCAAATTTATTTACACAATACACTCACATTAATGAAATAAAACAGGGGGGACAGCAGGGAAGAACAGGAAAAATAATGACTTGAATCTGTGGCATGGAGGCTAAGGTATTCTTCTGGGTGTTAGAAATATTTATCCAGTATTTAAAAAAGACTCCATAAAAGGGTGTGGAGCTGTTGGATAGTCACATCTGCTTTTCTGCACTCTGCCACACTCTGCCATTCACTGTTGTGTCTGTATAATACCTCAGCTCCCACAGGAAATGCCTCCCTTTATCTTTAATTCCACCAGCACTTTCCCACGGCTGTCACAGACAAATGCTCCATGCTCAGGACAGCCTTTTGGAATAAGTAGTTTGAATTTCTTCAGGTTGAAGAATCAATTAAACAGGTTCTTCCATTTCTGAGTGACTAATATAGCAGTTGACTAATATAGGAAGCAGAGCTGTGATCTTTTTAAAGGCTGCTTGCTAAAGGAGTTTAGCATATTAAGAAAATGTATAGATCAGACCTTTCACAGACCCTAGATGAATATCCAGTTTCTCACTCCAGTTATTCTCAGGTATTCAAGACACTTGGCCTTCCATAGATGTACTACTCCAGGCAAGGGGAGTCTATGAAGCCAAGCAGAGACACGAACCAAATCAGACAGCAGCTGGATGGTTATTTCTGGATATAAGCACCTCGGTTCCAATTCAGTACTGTACTTTTTAAAGTATGTAGTTATAAAATGACATCTTCTGCACCAGAAGTGATGTATAAAAAAACACATCTTTTTTGCCAGTAATATATAATGGCTCCTAGGAAAATGTAATGTGCTTCATGATAGTGTGTGTATCCTTGTCTTCTCATAGACTATGAAAAGAATAATTTGTCTGACTACAGTGTACTCTGAACTAGTTACAGAAGATCTATGGGAATGAAGAAACTTTTCATTATTCTTTTCTGCATGTTTCCAAGTGGAGTCACTGCTAATGTGACATTGTTGCTGTCCATATCCACTGTTTATTGAACCATTTGCTAAGATCACTTTTGTGCTTAGCATGCCACTTGTCTTGCATAAAACTTGCATTATATTTGTGTATCCTCAGCCACACAGCCCTATTGTTTTGCTGTGCTGTTAAACTGTAAAGACAGAATTAATCTAAACTAATACCAGGGACATAATTGAGTTAGGATTGTTCTTGGCTTCCTCAGCAGTTGATGGAGAGAAAGGCCGCTCCGGTGAACTACTCAACACTAAAATCACATGGATAGAATCTTGGCCAAATCTTTTGAAATTATGTCAGGACAAACTTCATCAACATTGAACTATCATTCAATGTGTTATACATCTTTACAGTGTATTGTAGTTTAAGCCCAGAGGGCAACTGAGCACTACACAGCTGCTTGCTCACTTCTTCCCCCTCAGGGATGGGGAGGAAAAATATAAAACAAAAGGCTTGGGGTACAGACAAGGACAGGGCGGGATGATTCACCCATTATGATCACAGGTAAAAGACAGACTCAACTAGGGAAGAAAAAAACCCATCAATTTAATTTGAACACCATCACCACTAATTTACCAATCAGAGTAGAACAGTAAGAAGTAGAACTGCATCTTAAGTACACTTTTCCCCCACACCTCCCTTCTTCCAGTCTCGTCTTTGCTATTGATTTCTCTATCTCCTCCACCCCGAGTGGTACAAGGGGGCAGAGGGTGGGTGTTGCAGTCAGTTCATCACCTACTGTTTCTGTCACTCCTTCCTCCTCAGGGGGAGGACTCATCACACCTTCCCCTGCTCCTGCATGGGGTCCCTTTCACACAGACAGTCCTCCACAAACTTTTCCAAAGTGAGTCCTTCCCACAGGCTGCAACTCTTCAGAAACTGCTCCAGCATGGGTGCCTTCTGTGGGCTCCAGTGCGGGCTTCCCTCAGAGTCCCGGCCTGCTTCAGGCACAGCCCCCTGCTCTGGCGTGGGGTCCTCCATGGGCTGCAGGTGGGCATCTGCTCCACCGGTGCCTCCACGGGCTGCAGGGGCACAGCCTGCCCTCTCACCACGGGCTGCAGGGGAGTCTCTGCTCTGGCACACTTTCCCCTTCTTCTCCTTTCTTTCACTGACCTCGGTGTTTACATAGGTATTTCCTTCACAACTCCCACTCCTCCTCTTAGCTTCCCCTTCTTAAATATGTTATCACAGAGGAGCAGCCACTGATGCTAATTGGCTCAGCCTTGGCCAGAAGTGGGTCCGACTAGGAGCCTGGGTAGCTTCAAGAAGCTTCTCACAGGGGCTACTGCTCTAGCCCCCTCTCCTGCTACAAAAATCTGCCACACACAAGCCCAACAGAGTCCCACTTCCATTCTGTTCTGTTCAGGAATCAGATACAAATCATCAGAGGAGATCTGTTTCCTGGGGCACCAGACCATCACTATGTGACACATCTCCTCTTAATGCAAACACAGATTCCAAATGCCTTTTGCAACTATGTACTCTTCCCCACACATTTTATCGTGATGAAAACCATTGATACAAAACCCCCCCACCCTAAAATTATTTCTTAATACCAAATGCTAATTAATTTGACTCTGCTAAATACAGAAAGAGCAAGTAAAACAAACATAATAAATATGAAACAAATACAGAGTACTTTTTATAACAGAATATTATTTCTGTACAGAAGCACTTGCTATTTACTTTTTCCCGTTTGTATTGGAAATGAACCACTGAAACTCTTTTTTTTTTTTTTTTTTTTCCCAGAGGCAGAGGCCTGGGTTAGAGTGTATTCATCTTTTGTGCTTACATACACAGCCTATTTTCAAGGTTGATAAATTTCCAGAATTGTCCTCGGATCTCTTCAAATTTATTATAGTTATTTTGTAGTCTATAAGTAATTCCCTTATGTGAGAGTCCCTCTGTTAACCCTGCAATCCATTCTCATTCTGTGAGCCTTGTCTTGCCCTTCCAATGCTTTAGTGAGGTAACTTTTGCTCTCAATTATTAATCTAAGAAGTGCTTTCCTTGCTAACTCTATGAAGTCCTACTGTGATTTGTATGATGTGTGTCCATTCAGCGCACAGACCAGCAATGATCTGTTGTATGGGACACCCTTTTTTTCCCCCCTCTTTTTTTTTTTTTTTTCAACATTATACAGCTTTTCAGATGAACACACATCTAGTCTTTGAAGAATGTGATTCAGGCATAAACAGCAGTTCCTTGGTTTTCCACAGGGCTAACAGCCCCTTTATCTAGTCCCACTGAACACAAAACAAGAAGCCTTCAATTATTTGGATGCAGTAGGTAAAATCAGTGGAGAGCACAGCTCACAGATGTGTACTATAGCTGATATAAACATTTGTAGTAAGACTGTTTAGCAGGGGAAGGCAAGGCTGGGAAGACTTTTTTTGGCATCTCTGATTTCAGGGATACTTAAGAACATTCTGCACTGTCTCTGCTTTACAGATTAGCAGATTAATTTCTTTTTCACAGGTCTTTTCTCAGGACTTTGGGACTGAGGAGAGAGTTCAGAGGAGTTTTCTGAGCTCATATCAAATTTGCATGCTTATTACCCCCAGCCATTTCAGACCTTAGCGCACTGTTCTTTAGAACAGACCACTGCTTGCATGAAGTTCAGTGACAGATTTATTTTATTTTCCACTGCAGGATTTCACAAGGGGCTCTGCCAACTAGCAAAACTTTAACTTTCATCATCAGGGGAGAACAACAACATACAGTCATCCAGGTGAGACTGTACGAGGTCTACAACATGATATTTCATAGGATTCCTCATCTCTGGACTTCTCTCACAGAGAGACCTAAATGTCTTTTTCTGATAAAAGCGCTGAAAATCTTTTGTATGTATACCTCTAAAATTACTTTTTTTCCCTGTAGAAGAGGATACACTACACAAGTGTAACATTGTTTGTTCCTTGTTTTTTCAAATCAACAGTTCCTCAGTGATTGTTCTAGATACAGAAATGAAGAGAGTAGCACTCACAGGAAGCAATTTCTTTACTTCGCATATTTACAAAATTCTATCCCATCCAATTTATTCTTGACTTGTAGGTCTGCAAGTACTGAAAATTGACTATCTATAAATAAATCTGATATTTTAAGGCATCCTTTCCTTTCCATTTGATCAGTTTATTATATTATGGTCAATGTTACATCTCAGATTATTTCATATTTATTTGAAAGGTAAATAGATGAAGAAATGAAAACTTTAACAAGTTTTAATAGATTCTCAGACAGAAATCTGTAATATACAGAATTGTAAAAATAAAAAAACAGATGGCAGAACAGCTTTTTATATATGATTGTTATACTTTCCCTTTGTTGCAACCTACCTCCCAGAGGAAACTGTGACAAAGGGCAATTAACTAATTTCACATAAAACCACCATCATATAATTTTTTAATGAGGTTCAAACGATATTTAAGAGAGAGGGAGCACTAGGGAACTATTCTGCTTTGGGTTTATATTTATAACTTGTTATTCCCAGGCTGTGATAACATTCTCATACTTGTGCTGTTGGGTCTTGCAGCTACATTTGCCATACTAGCCGTCACATGCAGTGTCACGCAGAAACGAGCAAACTGCACAATGCCAGATCAAATCATTCCACTGTGAATGATTCAAAACATTTGTGACTGGTAATGGCACCTCTTATCTGGACCCCTTGCTGGTGAACTTCTCCAGTCCTCTGTTTTATTCTGGTAGCCATACATGTAAAACTACCAGGAGATATTTTTGAAACACTGCAGTGAACAGTGTGTTACTGACTCTCAGTTCAAACCATCTTTCACATCATACCCTAACAGCACAGCTTCCCATCTGCCTCAGTGCCTACAGGAGATCAGCTTCTGAATTGAAATTCAGCTGGCTGAAACTAAATCTGAACAAGGCAGAAGTGAGGTTAGAAGGAAAAGGGTAACATTTTGAAGAACTAGCCAAAGCCATGACAATATCCTCAAACGAGGGTTCTGTTTTCTGACCATCGAGAGACTTCACAGCCTCAGGGTTAGCTGACATCCTCCCAAGTATGAAATCTGTCAGAAATAAATTCTCCCATCACGATGAGCCAGCAGGCTGTTACTATGAACATCCTCTCAGATGCTGACTTGGCAATAGCTTTGTACATATCCATGGCTTCCAGGATCCACAGTTATAGTATTCTGCACTGGCCGTGCCAATGATAGCCTTCAATGGGCAGCTGATCAAAACTTGTCACTCTGCTTGCTAAGCAAAATAAGTCAATTTTGGTACATCATCCCAGTGCTGTGAACACTACGCTGCCTCTTGAGTGAATGCTAAATCATATTCCTTGTTCTAATCCTAATCTTCAAAGCCCTAAATCCAGGTTACTTCAGGGATAATAATTTCTCACTGTGTGAAAAGACTTTCTCCGCAGGAGCTATCAGCTAGGCAGGCAATTATGCTGACAGAAGGAGCTTTGGAGCACTCTTCTACATGAGGATAGAAACAACCACAAAGGTCACCCATCTTCAAGGCAAAGTACAAAATTCATCCCTTCAGAATAAAATCAAATATTGTGAGCAAACACCACCAACCCAGCCACAACCCCCCATATACACCCAGTTCCAAGAAAGAACGGAGTGTAACTACAAGCATATAATATTACAATTAATTTAAGATAGGTTCTCTTTGTGAAAGATTATGAGGTATCTAGCTATGGGTCAGTCTGACCAGCAATTTATATGGAATTCAAGCTCAGTACCTCGATGATCTGACACCTTGGTGGAAAATATGGTATAAATAGATTAGACAATCTATGTAAATATTTTCATCTCAGTGTGAAAAGCACTGTGTCCCATTGCAATTGTTTTAATGATTCAGCTATTCAAACGGCATGTTTTGCATTTCTTGAAGTAAACAACCACTTAAATAATCCTTGATTTGTTTTTCCTAAAGGTATGTCACATTTCAGCCCACAGCCACTCAATAAAAGAACAAAGATGCATTTTCTGGACTTAATTCAATAAATAAACCTAAACTAGTTTGTTTTCTTTGCTTTTCATGTTAAATTAACAGGCTAGTAAATTAATGAACCTCCTTGGAAATCATACTGCACTTTTAGGCATGCAACTACAGATGTAGATGGGGCAAGCATCTGTATTACAATAATTAGCATTGAATTGGTACATCCTTACAATCATGCTGTGTGCCTAGGACTTTTCTCTTTTAGTGTCAATCTCTGTCCATAGAATGAAGAAAACCTTTATATTTTCAAGAAGAGAAGTAGTGGTAAAGACCAATATGACAGCTGGAAAACAAGTTTGAAAATAAGAGGGACAAATCTTCAGTTAGTGCAAACTGGCATACTTAAAGTTATTACCTAAACTGTAACTATAATGGTTTAAACTTTAATAGAAAGCAAATAATTTGGGTCTAAGAGAAACATACATGAGGCTAAATCTGACTGCCCTTTACCTCCCAAATCACCTCTTCCTGTCTGAAGTTCAATCTGCCATCAAGCCTGTTGACTGTTCACAGACTTAACAGTTCTATCTAAAATTTTGAAAAATTTGAGATGTACAAGAAAGAAAGAAAAAAAGAAAAACCGAATCATTTCTCACAGGCTTCAAAAAATCCTTGGTGCTGTGGACTTTGTAAGTATCAAGAACAGGGCAAACTCCAGTAATGTGAGAGGTTTGATTGTTTCCTTATACATGTATTAGTACCAAGTCCTTGTCAAGGTTAAGAGCTCTAAAGTGCATGAGAAAACTAAGGACCAGGGAAAAGAAAGGATTTTGGTTTGTTGTTTGAGGTATGCTAGTGACTATTAACAAAAAAATCCTCTAAAGGATATTGCAGATTAATAAATGAGTATTGAATATTAAATAAATAACAATTCCAGTTACCACAGGAAATAATTCTCAGATTCTAAAGAGACATATTCCTCTATCCTTTCTGTGGCTGCCTATGAAGCAATTTTTTTCACCCACAGCCAAGCTGCTTTCATTTTAAAGCACAAAAAATGTGATATTTCATGAACACTATACATTATTTAGATTATAAGAACAGATGAAAATTTTCCCATAATTTATCAAAGAATTTTAGGAGGTAGTAGTTGTTGTCCTTGTCCACAGAGACTGCCAATCACCCTGGCATGAAATTACAACTAATGATGTATCACTGGGTTACATAAAGGATGTCAAACATATGGACCATTGCTGCAGCCAAAAGATACGAGCAGCTTTCTGGAAGTATCACATAATATGCTTTATTTTTCTGATATATCAGAATGTCTGTGCTAGTAAGAAAAAATATTAAATTGCAAACACATATCTAGTTTTGCTTTAGGGCTCTCAAAGCTGAACTGTAGAATGTTCATGGGTTTAGAGACGAAGAGTAGTAATATTTTTTCATCTGTCTTTCTATCTGTCCATCTATGAACCCCTTTCTTAGATAGGTAGGTTTTCCCAATAGGGTATTTTACACTACTACCATTAGTAAGATGTGAATGCTCATCCACACGGGGCATGCTTACAAGCACAGAGGCTTGGTTTTAATCACTGTAAATGAAAGAAATGACCTAGTGGGTGGAAAAATGAATATGAGAAAGAGTATTTTGAAAGTACATGCTTTCTCTAAAGAAAGCAAGCAGAATCTTATTAGTATGCATGTTAAATTAATTTCATTTCACACTTTGAAAGGACATGGGAAAATTTCAATTTAACGTTTTCTAATGTAAAATCATACCACAATATGTGCATGTGTGTTTCATAGCCTATAAATAGGTGATTTGCAAATGGAATGTTCTCTTCGCAGATAATTGAAACACATAAGAGTCACAGTATAACATACTCTATCAGCACAGTTTGGAATAGTGTCAGCAGTGACACTACTTCTAATAACACCACAGCCTGTTTGCATCAGATCACTGAGGGACTCCGAGTTTACCTCTGTGGAAGATGATCTGCCTCACAGAAAAGCACTCGTGTCTGCTGCTGGCTGAAATTTCATGGCAGTGTATTGGAAGAAGGAAACATGCCTTGGTTTCTTGAGCCTCTGAGTCAGATGATAGCAAAATGGTAAATGTGGAAGTTTGCTGGTTAATTACTTGTGGCAGGAAGGGATAATGATTTTTCCATTCTTTTTCTGAGCTGTCACATGAACAAGGTAGGCAGCAACATACTGTCTATGTTAAACACAGCTGCACACTATAAAGAAAATTTGAAATAATTAATTTAATGGTAGACCTGATTCAATTATCAACAGAAACTAAGTCTAAAGCACATCCATGATTTCACAGATCAGCTATGGCAGGTCCCTGGTCTGAAAATCCAATACCATCAGTTCTGTCAGTCCTAATGAAAATCCTTTGAGAGACAAGAGAGAAAATGAAACGTAAAGATGCTAATTTTCTCACTAACTTGATTGAATGATTTCCCCTGTCTAAGAGATTTATGTTATGAAGGCACAGCTGTTCTTCATTTCACTCACAATCTACTTATGGCCAAATTTAAAGGGAAGTTTAGTGAACCTAGATAAGTTTAATAATGGTCTATGCCAATTTGTAATTTTAAGTGTTTTCAGCATGCCAGTGTTATCTCAATGTGCCTATACATTCTTAGCTTTACAGCCATTTATAGACATATTGCGTGACTTTATTTAAGTAGAAGCTAATCACCTCATCTCACTTTAAAGTCAGAGTTTAGAAAGAGGAACCTTCAGAGGGTGATTCATATCTTGTGGCTCAGGATGATGTGAACTGTTCCCTTTCTCTCCATTCTCTGCAGAAGATTAGACAAAAAACTTTCAGACATCCAAAATTAGATGCTATGAACCTTCACTTGTGCAACACTGCTGAACTGAGCTGAGTGGACATGAATCTAAGTTCAGTATAATCACTTTCCTGTTGACTTCATTGAAGTCACTACAGCTATATAGCAAACTAGGCTCAGGTACACAGGTGAAGCATCACAGGTGGATATATTGCACACATCTGTGCTGAGGTGCTGAAAGATGTAAGTGTATCAAAACTGAGCAACAAATAGCAAATAAGAAGACAAAGCAAGAAAGCAACAAATAGCTAATAAGAAGACAAAGCAAGAAAGCAAAAACACCCAAGTAAGCAAAGAAGTGTGATAATGGAGCAAAGTAAACCAAATATTTTCCCAGGCTAAAAATATTTTCTTTTAGTTACAGAACCCTTCTTTGTTTGAGGTGTTATTTAGCAGTCCCATTTCTCCTAAAATTACAATGATTCTTCCTGTTCTACACCCAGTGTAATCAAGTCACCTTTTATAGGAAGCAATTATTACCTGGTTTCTTTTCCTCACTCTAGCAATACAGAAGAGCTCCAATATGGACAAATTCGGCCATCTGAGGATGACAGAAGGAATCATCAACTGTCCTAGAGGCTTGCGGGAGAGCTGAGCACGCACACGACCAATGTGATCAAGCAATGCCCGTTTATTACAACTAAGAAAGCCCTTTTATAATGTTCTCCCGCACATGTGAGGAACATGCAGTACAAGTCCTCAACATTGGACAGTTAACTTAGCCCGCACTTTAAACCTTCTTATGATTGGATAAAAGGTGCCACATCAGCCTTGCCAGGCACCTGCCTTGTGGAACTTCCTCTTCCGTCCCAACCCCTTCCGGGGGTTGTTTGTCTCATCGAGTTTCTCCCCCCTCATTCAGGGTCACATCCTTATCGCATTCTTGCTTGGCTGAGGCTCTTATCAGTCTTGTTCTCACGCAGGATTGCTCACATGGCCATTCTCTCGCAGAAAGCCCTCTAGAATCCCAACCAAGGCTGGAACAAGAGGCACCTTCAAACTCTGCAGTGGTTTGAAAGATATTTTTATCATCAGGGAGATTTTCATTATAAATTAAGAATAATATTGCAATCTGAAGAAAAAGATCTCTCTTCTGAACTGTGTTCTTTGTACTGTATTTTCTTGAAAATTACCATTAGTTTTGTTTCTACAAAGCCCATGGACAACAAGCTTGTTACAACTCAATAATAATATAAGATTTTCGATGATCCAAAAAGAATAGTCTAGTTTTGCAACGGTACCTCTAGATTTTTAATTGTCAGAAAGCTCTAGGTAAGACTGAGCTGATAGGAATGTCTGCATACAAGATAAAATAGATGATGCCTCTCTAATGTTGCTATGCATTATGTGCTTTTGCACTAGTCCAGGGTTTGGTAATAGGCAAAAAAAAGTCTCCATTAACTAAGGTTGCACAGTGTACTCATATTAGCAAACTGTCAGTGGGATCATAGTAAACGAGTTGGGTTAAATTTTTTTTTTACAGTAAGGAGGATCAGGATGCATGTATTTGCAAGGGAGGCAAGGAGAGAAATAACTGTAAAGCATTTTGTCTAATTTAGTCCTTGATCCAAAGACACATATTTTAATATTATTTGCTTATAAAACATTATGACATTTTTGAGGAAAATTTAGTGTTAACTGAAGATCACAAAACTTAGCAACTAAACAAAGTAGCTAATTTGCAGGGGCTATGAATGAAAGACTTTTATGTTAAAAGAACAAGTAAATGGCTCTCTCTGAAGTCTATGAAGCATGAGACTTTGTACATGCTTATGTTCTTTCTTACACCAAACTTTGCAGCCAGCCTTGTAACTGTTTCCTACCTGCTTGGAGTCATGATAAGATCCATCAATATCAATTCAATAAAGCTAATGACAATGATAATAGAAAACTTCTTATTCTGAATCATCAAAAATCAATCTTTTCATAACAAAATTATCTATATTTATATTTAACAATAAACATAAACTCAGCTTAATAATAAAACATGGTCTGGTTTTAGAATAAAGGAATCAACTGTGCATACTTTTAAAATATATAGCTTGTATCTAGGAACCTTATCCATGAGAGACAGTCCAAAAAATTATTAATTGAACTCCAGATTAGGCACCTCAGAGGAGTATTCACTGCCAAGAGAAATTTGTCTCACTTAGACACTTGACTGTGTGATCATTCTTTCCACTGTCTACAAGGCAGATCTAGTGGCTCATTGGACCCTGACAGCTAATTTTTTTAAATGCCCAAGTTGGGAAAGATTAATTTCAACAACTGAGGATAGGTAAAGGACTACAGATAGGACTTTTGACAACATAAACAATAAGGCAAAACAGGACTGGGAAGAAAAAGATAAACATAAAACATTAGACTATTTATTTAGGCTATATTCCATAACCTTAATGGTATTCTGTAGAATAACGATATTCTGTAAAAAAAATGGATAGTGGATTCCATATAAAATAGTTTCCAAAGAGGTTCTTCATAACCACACAACCGAAAATGCTGCTCATATTTTCCTTTTTTTTCCAAGGATTCAAAGATCCAAACTAGATTCTGTATTGCTAATGCTCAGCATCAGAGAGTAAATTATTCTAAATGTCAAAAAAAAATCCAGATCTCCTTAGCACTGAGGTCTCAGATCTGGCAAAAAAAAATGTTAAAGGAATGGAATCTTGTATGTATATCAAGCTTCCCTGAAGCCATCAGGGGGTCTGTGTGGGTTTAAAGAACATGCATACCCTTCACATTCTGGAAATAGAGTTTTAACAGACTCCCTTTAACAATACCCCTAATGCCCACAGTTTTCTTATGGGCAATGTGATCATTAGACAGAGTTCCAATGTTGTCTGTTTCTCCACAGTTATTAAAATGACAAAATGTTTTATTAAAATAGGATTTCCACTGTGGGAGCTGAGTCATAAAACCAACTAAAGACAAATGGATGTCTAAGACTTTTTATCCGAATATCTTTTGTCTGCTGACTATAGCAAAACATTTGTTTAAATTTAAGCCCACAAAGGATAAATAAAATTTAAAAATATAATTCCATATATTTTGCTTATATCTTCAGATTATATAATTTACTTTTTGCCATATACAGTCTGCAAAATCTTTACAAATTTTATATGGAGAACCTATCTGCCATAGTAAAGCTGATAAGCCTCAAATAACATGTCTATGTGTTGAAAGATTTTTGCAATAATCCTTTACTTTCTATACATAAAATATTCTAAATGCAAAGCTAATATTGTTGTGGGTTTTTTTTTTTTCTTAGGATTACACAGAAAATTCTTGCAGGTTTTTTGGTCACTGAGAAGAAAAAGTACACGTTAAGAAATGTGATACTTTTTCTGAGATACAAGAAAAATGAAATGATATAAAGGTATCCAAACTTGGGACATCATTCATTTTTTCTTCCAGTGAAAGATAAGACTAAGAAATGGTTGTAAACAGGGAGATTAATTAAACATTGTGCTTTGTATTCCCCATTTCCTCATACCGTATGTAGTTTTATACAGCAGAATGAGGCAGGTATAAAAAGCTTTATTTCCTTTTTTTTTTTTTTGGTAGTATAATAGGTACTTCTGTATAACCTTTGTGACCTTCATCAAGGAATCACTCCTGGCCAGGCAGTTGAGACCATCTAACTGTGTATCCTGTCCCCAAAATCCAAAGCCTGAAGCAAGGTATTTTCTCTCCCACAAGTAATTTTCCTTATCAGGAAAACTGCTTGGCTCTAGATTGGGGCCCAGGAACGCACATGTGATGTGAATGTGATTTAGCCCTGTAGCTAAACAGAGAGTGAACTAGCTAAATGGTATATCTACACCAAGCCTAACCCTCCCTCTCCTCATTATGCGCCCTTGTAAATGTGCAATGGACATCATCATTCAAGTCACTGAGTAAATACAGTGAAGTGTGCTGCCTTGCCTTTGTTGGCGCATCCCTTGCAGCATGCCAGGTTCTGCTTGCTATTGCTGGAGCTCTTATTGTGAAGAATAAAAGCTATAAATGTCAATATGCTAACTCAAGAAACTAACCTGGGCAAACAAAAATACCGAGCAGCTAATGAACAAGACATACAAGATATCTCTGAAAAATAAGGGGATGAGACACAACAGAATACTGAAATACTCAGTCACAAACTCTGAAGCAGGTTTGACCACAGACTTAGGGGCTAATGTGTAGTGCATTTAAGAGTTAATAGTTTCCACTGAAAGAAAACTTAGGTGCAGAGAGGACAGTAAGACTCTGTACGTAAGTCCCAAGGCACAAGAATATAAATATAGAAGGAAAGGATACAACTGCTGTCAGCACAGTGATAGTGAACACATAAGATGAAGAATGTTATTTGAAGAAGGAACTTATTTTGTTCATTTGAAAGTATACACATTCAAATACTTCTTTTGCTGAAAACAAGAATATCTGTCATGACTATTTTTCTTCTATATTTTTTCTTGTTGAAATAATAGATATATCATTAAAGTTAGTTTGATTTCATTGCCAAATCAAAGGAGGATTTTTTCTGAACGAGTGAAGTAATATTGAAATTTTTACATCAAAGATCCCCAAATGTTATCTAAAACCTCAAATAAAAGTTTTGGTTTACTTTTGGCTTTCCTAAAAACTCTATTTAACATTACCTTTTTTTAAAATTTAGGTCAACTTTTAGTTGAACAGTGGCTTTTTAAAAATAAATTCCCTGTAATAGTTCCTAAGAAACAATGTAGAGGAGAGATAACACCAGGTTTGGGATGAAAGGAGAAGTATTAGGCTGAAGGGCAAGTATTAGTTCTTGCCTCACAGTCAGAGCTCTTTGGAGGGGTTAATAGTGAAGCTGATGGGGGAGATTCAGTTGATATAGTTTACTTGGATTTCAAGAAAGCATTAGCAAAACTCTTTTCCAAAGGCTTTTAAAGAAGCCAGGCAACCACAGGAAGAAAGTGTAGGTCTTTACAGAGGTAAATAATTGATTAAAAGATAGAAAACAGAAAACTGTGTCCTTGTCGCAGAGGCAGGACACCACTGGATACCTAGAGAGATCTGTACTGCAATCCTTGGGCTAGTCAGCCTGGAAAAGAGGGTGAAAAAGAAGGTGATGAAGTTTGCTGATGACACCAAGTTTAACACAGTTGTAAAGAAGGTGCACGAATTCTATGAAGAAATGGCAAAGAATCTTGTGAAAGTGAGTGACTGGCAAAAAAATGGCAGATGAAATTAGGTAAATTTGAAACATAGTAAATGTAAAGTGACACACTGTGGCTTCACATGTACAATATTGGGATCTGAGCTGTCATCACCACTTCCTGAGTGAGACCTCAGGGACCTAAGAATCAGTCTTGTAAACAACTTTTTAAATACCATCATCTATGACCTTAGTATAAAAAATAGGAGAATGTGATATCTGGAGACTACACAAAAGAACAGTGATAGAGAGGGTAACAGCAATATGATGTAGGAAGAGTTGGTGACCTTGAGGACTAAGTAATCCAATTGGGATTTAGTGACTAAAAGCAAAAATCTGCCATGAACTGGTTCTCAAAAGGAGAAAAAAAATGATCAGGGATAAATTTAGCTTAGAAAAAAAGCAACTTAGCCATCAAGGGATGCCATCCTGTGATAGCATTTAATGCAAGCTAATGGGGGAAAAAAAAATCCAACCAGTTTTGCTAGGGAGCTTGATCAGTTAATAAACAAGGTCAATTCCAAACTGATATCCTTGTGAATTAACTACCCAAAGGAACATGGGCAAGATTAATTTTGAGAGCCATCTTGTAAAAATACAAACTAAAATCCAGCATGACAGAAGACAGGAAACTTTCCCAGGCATCTGAGGATGTAAGGGAGATATGAAGCAGAGATATAAGACAGGCATATAAAGGCCAAACCAGTAATTCTGATGCCTTGCAAAGCCTCACAGAAGCAGAGGCATAACTTAGGGAAAGCTGTGAAAAGGGATATACCAGCCCCCATGGCCCCATTAAAGAGAAGGTTGCAGATATTTACATTGCCCACTGCAGCACTATCTCCCAGGTGATTTGTATGAATTGTGGTCGGGATGGGAGCAGGGGGACAAGGGGGTTCCTCTTTTTACGCTCATGCTGGTCACTGCCATCCCATACATTATGTTGCCATATGACAGTACTGCTGTGCTCTAGTGTAGTTTGTGTCTTATCAGAGTTTCTTAGTCCTGGGACAGCACTAAACTGATGGAGCTACATGGCTTCTGCAGAACTGATGTGTCTGGCCAGCTCAGCCTTTAGCAAGTGAGCTCGCATCTGCCCGTGTTCATCCGTGTATGCAGGCACACTGCCTTTAACTTGTCTTTTCTGTGTGCCAAGAAGAGGCCACTGCCTCCAGTTTATATTGGGAGAATTGAGGCTATAAGAGACAAAAAGCATCACATAAGGCTTATGGCCTAAAGAAAACTAAAAATTTGTTTTCAAAGTCCCATGGTGATATATTGACCTCCTAGTTTTATTCCCTCCCTCAGTGTGAGATGTCCCCTCTACATTGCTGAACTCAGAGAACTTTCCTATTTTTCTGTGGAAGTACATTTTCTCTACTGCAATGCTTTTGTGGTACCGATTACAGCCACCTTACAGTGTTTCTTCAGGGAGAGGTTTGGAAAGGAAACATTCTGAACAAGCAGCTAAGATATTATAATCCAGTATCAGCTTTCTATCTGTCAGGTGCAATCTTAATGGAGAGAAAGAGATAGAAGAAGAAGGAATTAGGGGACTGATTTTTGGGAAAATTAAATTATTATCCTGATATCATTGCAAAGTGTAACTGTAAAGGTTATATATCAAAGAAGTTGTACAGAAAGTTCTTCATGTTTTCTTTAATTTCAAAATGATCCTGAGGAAGATAAATGGTGTTGGCATGATCCTCTATTGTTGGAACTCATACATGTCAGAAAATAGACATCTTAAAAAAAGAAACATAGTAAGAAAACCCAAAGTAGCTAAACTGTTCTTGCATTTTAATGTGGCCACACACAGAGTTCCCAGTATCTTTTGTTCATGATAGTAAAAACGATAAATAACCCCAAATTTTCACTTTTCTTATGCAAAATACAGTTGTGGTTGATGCTTTAGAAAAGAGTGAATTTAACCCAATTACTTTATGGAATAAATGGCCAAACAGGGCAGGAAGAGGAGGAAAGAAGGAAAACAACAGATACTTGATCTTTCACAAATAATAAAATAAAAACAGCCTACAAAATTTCATAAGAAATAAAGAATTTTAGATCTAGGGTATACTGATAGCTCAATTTGACCCAGCTCTAGAAATGTAGTAGCTTAAAGGTTTAGTGGCACTTCAAAGGAACTACAAAATCTATCAGGTCACTTTCCTTAAAGTTTCTAAATAGCCCTACCAGCTCCTCAAGCCTCATATTTCACAGTCCATTCTTCATACATCACATTAAAAAAAAAAAAAAAAAATTCACCTGTTTGGCTGGGGTTCATTAGATGTTCCATGTACATCTCCTGGCTTCGTGTACAGTCAGAGCTTGAGCCAGGACCCATTTTGGTCAATACAGGGCTCTGACTTACTTGAATAGGGTTTGGATCAAGAGCACTGGATTATGTTAGTGAGGATCATAATTCAAATGATACAATTTATTTTTTATATTTTTTCTAGTACTGCTTATTTACAAAAATGTTTCAAAAGTGTGTATCAGTTTTTTGAGCTCTCCAATAAGGAGGTGCTTGAATGACTTAAAATTTGGTTAAATTTATCTTAACCAAATCTAACTTAACCAAGATTAATTATTTTGTCTTTATTCCATGAAAACTAACAGATAGAAAATATTAGTTTGTAGTATTAGCTTTTTACGATATTTTTCTTTTTAAGTGTAAAATATGAAATTTTGATGCCAAGTTTTCTGCTTTCTCCTTTTTCCAAATGCAGAGCACTGAGAAGCTAGTTGGAGATCTTGCAGAAAAAAAATAGGCAAGACTCTTACTTTTCAGACTGGTTGTTACCCTGAGCAGCTCTGGGTTCTGTAGAAAGGCAGTTTGACAGCTCCTGGGGACAGACTTCTTCTCCAGTGGCATACTTCCAAACCTTCTGTGGCTGCAAAATTGCATGCTGATGGGTCCCTTATGGTATAGAAAACCTAATATTGTTTTTCACAGACTGCAGAAGGAGCTAAGAGGGGAAGGAGTGTGACTGACCTGGACAGCTAAAAGAAGAATTCCTTAAAAAAAAGTGTGGAAGAATGAAAAGGCAGTCAGAAGAAGAGAGATTAATGAGGAGCGAGAAGAGGAATTTGTCTGTTCTGGTATAGTCAGTGAGTTCTCAGTGTGGGAACCATCCTCATGAATGCACCTGGTTGAGATCCACAGCCTTTGAGAAAATACTGGAGACAACTTCTGCTCAGACCATGAGAGGGGAGCGAGTGAATCCTTCCCAAAGGCCAGAACTGAAACAGCTTTTATAGCAGAAAACCATAGCAATTGCGTGCATGTTTATTTCTGAGGGTTGCAGAATCACTCCCTTTGCTGCGTGTAGACCAAGCACACTAAATGTTTCTGTCAAAATCACTCCTGCATGTGAGTGATTCTTCCCTTCTTCTTTTTGGGGAAACCATGAATACTTTTGCTTGTACTAGGTGTTTCGAATGTCCTTTAAGCCATCTGCCCTTTAAGAGAAACATCCACTGCCTTTTTCAAGCCAAAAGCTTTCTGTCTTCCTATTTACTCCTTTGTGGAGGAATTTTCTTCCTTCTTTTCCTTCCACCTTCTCCCTATTTCCTACATTTTATGGGTTATGTGCCTTTTCCTTCTTTCCAGTAACCATTTCCTCCTCCCACCTGCCCCAGTCTCTCCCATTCTCTGCTTCTGCAAGGTTTTATATAGTTCCATAACTTTCCCTAGGTCTGCTGTTCCACCCATCTCATCCTTATTGTTATCTTTTATTTTTCTCTGGGGCATATATCTTTCATGGTGCCAAGCTCATTTAGGATAATGGCAGAGATGCGATTGGAGGCTGTGTCATGCTGGAGGCTGTTTATGGATGCCTACAACTCTTTGTATTTTTAGGCAACGACAGACAAACAGAGAAATGTCATCACATGTAAGTCTCAAAAAAGAAAACAGAAAGTATTGTAAGGAAGAAATGAGGCTGTTGACAGAGTAGGTGTCTCTTTAGCTGTGTTTCAAATTCCTCAGCAGTGTCTTGGCTCCTTCATCCTCTAAGCTCCATTGGCACTAACCTTCCCAATGCTCTTAAATCTGTGATACAAAGGTTACCGCGCCCTAAATGACTCCTTTTATGTTTTCTATTGCTCAGGCTATTTTCAATGTTTTCTTCCTGTCATGTGTTTTGTATAGGATATTAATCACTACAGCAACCTTAACTGCAATTTGACCAAGAATACAATTGAGAAATGTGTACATTACACAGCAATACTTCTGTATTCATCACCTCCCAGATATTTCACAGCAGAAGAATTACAAAAGACATTTTAAGTGATCAAACAAAAGCCCTCAATTTATTTAGGGAAACAAACTAATTGCAATACAAATTATCTGAGCCCTGCACTTGTAAGGGATGCACTAGACACAATTTGCAAGGGTAACACTACAAATTATTAGAATTGTACGTCTGTTAGTGACTCTTCCACAACAGTGACTCAGAGCAATGCAAGTTATATCAAACAAGGTAAAACAGCAGAGTTCAGACTCATACTGCAATTAACAGAAAGAATGGATTAAAATTCTGCAGAAGAGATAGAAGAGGTTTTGAACTATTCAGAGAAGCCCCAAAATATTAACTTGGAAAATATCCCCAAGGTCTAAGGAATTTTATATTAGTAGCCAGTACATAAATTGGACAGTCTGGATTCTTAGCAAAGTCTAATTTATACTACTGTAAATCAGAATGAATCCATGGAGGTCAGTGCTAGTAAGTTATAGTGAAACTCCTGCTGTGAGAAAAGCAGCAGCCCAGGTTATGTGTGCCATAAAAGTGTATTGACTGGGTTTTGTCTGGGGCAAAAGTCCCTCTCATTATAAAATCATGACCTAATCCTACCAGTGACAGATTTCAGGGGATACATTTTCAACTGTACATAAAGCCCTGCATGTGTGCCCACCTGCCAAGGTGGAAGATACAGGGTGAGACATACATTCAGAGAAGATAGATCCTGCTAAGCCTCTCTGCAAGGTCCAGCTACTAAGAAGGACATCAAGAGTTAATTGTGTTAACATGGAAATTTAAGCACCAACTCAGAATACACTTTAATGAAAAATATTTAATCAGTTTTGAAAGTTTGGTGGAGATATTTTTTTAGGAAATTTAAACAAGAGTAATTAAGGGTACTAGTCAGATTTAGTCACTAGAGTAATTAAATAACAATTAATTCAGGTGTTAAATGGCCAATCAAAAAAGATGAGAATAGCTTTGGGGGGCCTTATCATTCATGAACTGACAAAGCATGTCCCCAGACCAATGGAGCTTCAACCCTGATCACTCTCTATACTGAAGGCACATAAACCTAGCGCAATATTTCATCATGTTCTACACACCACACATGTACGTTTTCTGAAGCCTCACCCTAAAGAAGGAATCAGGCTTTCATTGCTATTCCAACATAATTCAATTGTATTAAATAATTCCTTCAAAGGGGACACTACTCCAGAAGGAAAGTGAATTTATACTGGAGTATTTTCTTTATTTTCATGCTTTTGGAGCAAAACTATTATTCTGGAATATTTTGCTCTTTGAGTCTTGTGTGTTTTCCCAATCCAATTTCCATCTTTTACACTTTATTTCATAGGTTCTTCTTAGCTTCATCCTTGCAAACACTTCAGTGCTATTACACAAACATCTTCAATGACACTCCAGAAAAATAAGAAAGTGCTTAAGTGTTTTCAAGAATGGAGACCTGGTGAGTATCTCATTCAAGAGTAGTTAGAGCTAGACTTAAAGGAGCTAATTCCTTTTGAGTAAAAGAAATAAATGTTTTGTATCATGCTATATTTTAGGTGAATAGGAATGACAGCAATACAGTGAGGTATGCAGTTATAAAGCTACTGCCAAGGGATAGGAAAAATTGCTCCAGTCTATGTGTTTGGAACAGGAATATGCAAGTCATGTAAATCAGGATTGCTTCTGAAAAATCAATTAATTTGATTTTTCAATTTCTGCCACCTAAAATTCTGGTCTTCGCATTGATCATAGAAGCAAATCGGGAAAACAAAATATATCAAAATGTTTGTTGATTTTTCTTTAAGTTAGACATAAGGGAAATAACATATTTAAAACTTCAGGTGTTTTCTTGCTGTATCCCAGCAGAAAAGGCTAAGAAATAAACTCTCTAAGGAGTAAATAGTCACAACTCCATTGATATGGACTGCCTTGCCCTCCATTTATAACAGAAGAGGTAATATCACAATTTCATGAAGCCATTTGCTGCTGCTTATCTGCACACAGAGCTTACAGGAATAGCAATGAAGTCCACAGAAACTTTAGGTACATAATACTAATTTAGGCACATAACACTAGCATTTTCAAATATACATTTCTACTACAGAAGAATGTTCAAGCACAACTCTAATTGAATTTTTTAGTAATTATGTTTATGGATGCATAAAAAAACAACAGACGTCCATCTCAAGTTGTCAGGGTGGGTAAAACTGTCCTTGACTACATTGTTTCATGGACATTTAAAGGATGTACCATTGGTGGATAAGAGAAGATCAACAGATGTCATCTACCTGGACATTTGACACTGTCCTACATGACATCCTTTTCTCTAAATTGGAGAGATATAGATTTTATAGATGGACAACTTGGTAGATAAGGAATTGGCTTGATGGTTGCAGACAATCTCTTGATGTCCAGGTGGAGAGCACTGACGAGTGTCATTCTTTAGGGATCAGTATTGGGACAAGCACTGTTTAGTATCTTTGTTGGCAACATGGACAGTGGGATTGAGTGCACCCTCAGTGCCTCAGTTTGCTGATGATACAAAGGTGTGTGGTGTCAAAATGCTGGAGGGAAGGGATGCCATCCAGAGGGACCTTAACAGGCTTGAGAGGTGGGCCTATGAAAACCTCATGAAGTTCAACAAGGCCAAGTGCAAGGTCGTGCACATGGGTTGAGAAAATCCCAAGCACAAATACAGGCTGGGGGATGCGTGGATTGAGAGCAGCTCTGCAGAGAAGGACTTGGGGATACTAGTGAATGGAAAACTGACTCTGAGCCAGCAATGTGCGCTCACTGCCCAGAAAGCCAACTGTATCCTGGGCTGCATCAGGAGAAGTGTGGCCAGCAGGTCGAGGGATATGATTCTCTTCCACTCCACTCTGCGGCCCCCAGCATGAGGACATGGACCTCCTCAAGCAGGTCCAGAAGAAGGCCACAAAGATGATCAGGGGGCTGAGCACCTCCACTGTGAGGACAGACTGAGAGAGTTCTGGTTCAATCTAGAGAAGAGAAGGCTCCAGGGAGATGTTATAGTGACCTTCTGTTACAGAGGCTCTCAAATAAACAAGATACCACCAAATATTAAAAATTTATTGTCAACACAATTAACTAGCCCTTCACAAACTACAGGTTCAGATGTCTGAGAAGAGAACAGAATTACTTCCTAGAGTTTAATGACAACCCAAAACACTCTCTCACTCACCTACCAAGTGAGGGCTCTCAACCTTGAGGACCTGCTCAGGGCAGCATCCTGACTCAAGTCACTTCAAGGAATTTCCTCAAGCAGCATCCCGACCCAAGCGGGGAGTCCTCCACCACAGCACGCTGCTCCAGGGGATGAGCTCCAAATGGCTCCCCAGGGGACTCCACTGATACCCAGGTCAAATCTGTTCTGTAGTCAATAGAGGCTCCCATTGGCCAAAGGCCCCAACTACCATGAAGCCCTGAGAGAAAAGGCAATCAAGCACTGCTACACTTCAGCAGCCAAGAAGCCCTATTTTCATTGGGCGGGTGCACCTGCCACACCCTTCACTACTTAAAGGGGGCCTACAGGAAAGATGGGGAGGGACACTATCAAGGAGTGTAGTGATAGGACAAGGGGTAACAGTTTCAAACTGAAGAGGGTAGATTTAGATTAAAGGAAGAAATTCTTCCCTGTGAGGGTGGTGAGACACTGGCACAGGTTGCCCAGAGAAGCTGTGGCTGCCCCCTCCCTGGCAGTGTTCAAGGCCAGGCTGGACGGGGCTTTGAGCAACCTGGGCTAGTGGAAGGTGTCCCTGCCCATGGCAGGGGGGTTGGAACTAGATGATCTTTAAGGTCCCTTCCAACCCAAACCATTCTGTGATTCTATGTTAAGTAGTGGTTTTTTATAGCATACAGATAATCTCCTGTCCTCCAGATGAGATCTCTGCATTTTTCTATGCCAGAAAAGGTATAGATCTCCACATTCATATTTCTTAGTACAGGGTTTGTAAGAAAAGGCCAGTTTATTATATGCTTTTAAGTCATGATGCCATTCTAAACAGAAGAACTGCAAACTGATGCACCTGGTATAACTGCAGTTTTAGAGAGATTAATCTACCTGCATGAAGCTGTCTCAGTTTTGTAAACAGATGAAAGCTGGTGGACTTTGTGAACACAATATTTGCACATCTTTACATATAAAGCAGACATCAAAATGGAACTTAGACCTTATACTAAATTGCAAAAATTACAAAAATACTATAAATAGCCCTATGAATAGATTCAGCTACCCTCCAGTCCTACTCCCCATGACTCCAGACCTGGCTTGCAGAGTCAATGCCATTGAATAATGATAAATTTTCCTTCTAAAAAAAAAAAAAATCCAAAAAGCTAATTTTGCTTAGGATGGGAAAAATTGATAAAGGTGCAGAGCTGTAAGTCACTTCTGACAGATAACAATATAGATCACCTTAATTTAATAATCAATAAAGTCACAACTGAACACAGAAAGTATTTCTGTAGCTCAGAAAGATTAATTATCTTTTCTCTGTATAAGAGGATTCAGGGAAAGCCTGTGGAAACAAAATTCTTCTCACATTTTCAGAAACAATGATCAAAGTAAATTGGCAACATAACTGTAGTGCTTATTTGTGGGTCACTTCTTTTTAGGGTTTTGTGTTTGGGTTTGGGTTTTTTTTTAATAATTTGAACTATTCAGGAACAAATTTGTAGACATGGTGCTTAGGGAAATGGTTTAGTGGTGGAGTTAGCAGTGTTAAGGTTTATGGTTAAACATGATGATCTTAAGGGCTTTTTCCAACCTAAATGATTCTGATTCTATGAAATATGAGAAAGAAGATTCTATGTGAATACCCCGACTATCAAAACATTGCTTAACCCTTGTAGAGCTCTTCATGATATCAGAATATATGTCAGTTTCTGCTACAGGACTGATCAGCAATGTAACTAAAGTTCCTCTCATGGTTGAAATAAATGTACTCAGGCTTACACCTCTGACCAGTGGAGCTGATGCTGTCCAGGAAATGTTACAGGCAGGAACATTCTTATGGGAAAGTCACTGCCTTTTCAAAGTATATGAGAAATCTCTGGTACAGATGTTTTAGAAAAAGGTTTCTTTGCAGATCAAAGAGAATCAAGCAAATTTAAGTAAGCAATTTTGATAGCTACTGTTAACATTGCCATAATTGGATAGATTTTTGAGATGTTAATAGCAAAAAGTGAGCAAGTTACTAAATATACACACATATAGATTATTTTACAATTGTTAGGTATCTTGAATTTCTACAAACTCTAAGAAGTCTGGGAATTTTAAGGTAAGAATATAGTCCTGCATTAATATGTTAAGTCTCCCTTGAATCATGCTTGGAAAAAAAACATCACTCAGATGAAGTGTCTTAGAAGAATGTTAGTCCATAACTGAAGAAAAATATGGCCAGTAGTCCACATATGACTAGGTTATATATAAATGTGTCTGTTCCAAAGGTGACCACATTATCTGAGAACGGATAGCCCATAACACGAACAAGATGGATCTGAGAAAATACATGTTAAAAGGTAGCCCACAGAAATGATGTGTTAACAAAATTAAAGAGAAAAAAAAAATTAATCTAGTAGTTTTGCATAGGGATCAAAATATTACCATAATTTAAACATACAGGTAATCATCAAATTGACCATAACTCATAGCACAGGTTATGCTGCCTCTTAAATTGAGCATATAAAGCTGTAGCAAACCCCACTGAGCGGTGCAAGGGACCTGTCTTTTCAGAATCAGATATGTAGAACTGATACTGTGGTATCCTACACTGTATGACTAATTACAGAAGCATTGTCTTGTTAGTGTGAAAGGGAGCTGTATCTCAGAATCTGGTCTAAGGGTGGTGTTGGGTCTCGACAGGTGAAATCTGAATGTAACAGTTCACTTAGTTTATCTTTAGTGATGGTATATTCTGCTGTAGTTACTGTTTGGTAATAGTGACGGGGAAATGGAAGCTACCTTTTCAAGGCTAGGATAGGAGCCCTGTAGCTTTTTTTTTGGGGTAAGAGTGTGATAAGAGAGCTTTTTTTCTGCTGTGGGATAAGAGAGATCAGAGAGTGTGAACTATGATGTGCTGCATCCAGGGCTATGCTGTTCTGCTCCTGGAGAAGACTGGCCTGTGGCACTGAGCCAGGGAGGTTTCAGCATACCACGAACACCTATAAAAAATAAATTATACTCCTGTAATAAACAGAATTGTCCTTAAAAACGAAGTCTTGTGATTAAAGGTGTAACATATGGAAGCCTCACTTCTGGGCTGGTTCTCACTGATTCCCATTCTAAGCAACAGTAAGAATATATTATCGATTACACACCCCTTATATGTCTGAATAATTCTTCTTTTTCTTAACTTTAATCCAGGCTGTGTGAGTGCTTCAAGATGTGAATATAGCCCACAATCTGCAGAGATCCACTGATATTTCTTTTTCTGTTTTAAGGACTTTATTCTTCAAAGGGGGATCATTTTAATAGTCAGAAAAAGACAGACCACTCCAGTTTTTGTGGGTTTATCCATTACAATTTGACCACTTACTGCTACAGGAGAATATTTCAAAAGCAGAAATAGGCAGCTAGATGCTAAACACCCACTGAATGCCAAAGGGAGTTTGGTTCCTAACTCCTTCGTGCCTTTGAAAGTCTTCCCCAGAAGCTTTAAGTATAACAAATCAACTCAGTGCTGACTCTATATTATGTATTCTTGTTTTCACTGCAAACCTTAAGCAAATCACCTATATCATTCAAGAACACAGAATTTTCTCATTTTGCAATAGACTGTAGTTTAAAGCCAACAGAATAAAAGCCAATGACCCTTGGTGAGCATGCACACTGAAAAAGATACCAGGAATTCCTCTCCCCCTTGTGCTAGGGATCATGCTACACTCCCCATCCCTCCAAAGAGCCCTGCCTCTTTTCTGCTGTCCAGCCAAGATGAAGTAGTACATGCCATCACTGTGGATGGATGACTGGGGAGAGTAACACATCCACTTAACAGAAAGACCAAGGCCATCCACCTAATGTTAGGCATATAATTTCTGCAAGATACTTGCACAGCAAATACAGAACATACTCTCAAGAGGTGATCAGATATTATCCGAGGTCTCGCTGTCTCTCAGCTAGGTGCCTAAAATTAGGTAAAATGGGTCTTAATCTCTACATCTCTCCATCGACTGTACAGGCAGCACAGGCTCTGAATTTAGAGACCTGGAACAGTTCGAATGCCTCCTGCACATACTGTGAACAAGGAACACACTAACACCATAATCACCCACTTCCATATATTCTAAACAAAAAGCAAATAATAATAAAAAATTATTGAGCATCAAGTACCTGTAGAAAATAAAATTATCACACCACACATGCTTTGCTAAGGTCTTTCCAGATTGGCAGAACCTACTTCTAACAAACTCAGAATTGCTATTATTCCATTACCTTTTAATGACCCTTTTGATAACTGCATTTAATCAGGTGACCCAGTTCAATCTCATGGGCTCAAGACGCCTTATGATATGTCAGTTCCTTCCCAGGCACTAACGTATTCCACACAGACTCCAGCATGCTGCCATGAGAATGTGTGGGGTTTTTCTGAGGATCAGTGAATTTTGATCTACTTCCCAAAATCTTCAAAGAACTCTTATGCTGGTTGAAATAGAAAGACTCATGTTCCCAAGAGAAAGCATGGACCACAGATAATAATGCTCAGAACTTCCAGTTCTATATTTTTTCAAACAATAATCATCACAAATATTAATAAAAATCCAAATTGCTCATTTACCTAGTAATTTCCTTAAAAAACATATAAGACATTAAATTATTGCATGCTTAGAACAAATGCTAGTGAAAGTCCTTGTTCTGCTTTTCATTCACTTCATTTTACTACCATATTATGGAGGGCTCAAAATACAGAGATTTAGGCAAGGACAGGTAAACACGTCCTGTATGTAATGAAAGGAACTGATGATAACTAATTTAATCAGAAATGGCTCCCTGTGAAAAATGACAGTGATGCTATCTTGTCATCTGATTATTTCATATCTGCAGTCCAAGAGTTATGTTCTTTACAAAGGAAAAAATGGAGACTTAACAGGAAAGGGAAAGATGAATCTGAGAAGCAGGTTATTTCTGTGGTAAGTTCTCTTCTTAGTGCATAGAAGTCCTGCAGGTAGACTGGGTTACTGACGTTCTCAATAAGTAAAGCCCCTCTTCTGCATCTTTTTTAGACAGAGAGGATCTCTAAGTTAGAAGCCGAGACAGTAAAAGCAATGTCAGCCTAGCAAGTAGATGAACTGCAAAGTACTAAGGTGGAAGGATAGATCATCACTGCTTGGCATTCACTGTTAGAACAGCTGGCTCCAATGCTGTTCAAGAAGGGAATAAGATGGCAAAGAACAAAAAAATTCATTCAGTGAACAAGGCTAGATCTCCCTTAGTTTCATGCATGAAGGGTAGAAGATGGTTCTGCTTTCTTTCCATCTTTCCAAATGAAAAATTCATGGCTGATTAAAGCAAGCAGAGAGACACTTAAGCTCATTATTGATGAAGATCATTAATGCCTCTCTTCAGAAGGGCATTTTGCCAGCTTTACTTAAGCAGCAGTTAGGCTCTTGCTCAAAAACCCATCTTTGAATGATATTAGCAAAGCCAATTACTGTCCAATGTCAGGCCACACAATATTTGGGAAGATAATTGAGGTTATGCTGATGGGTCAACCTAGCAATGTTTGTATTTCAAAGATTTAGTTGGTTCCCATCTGGCTTGGTCAATATGTGAGTAGAGAAATGAGACTACATGATCACTTCCTAATCGCTATATTCTGGTGATGGGCTTCTTGGATTTCTTCCTGTGGAAGGAGATATTATTGACTTGATAATGGACTACTGCAGGAAGAACACATCAAATTCTTCCTTTGCAGGCACAAAATTCCACTAGCAGATTATTCTTGTCCCATGCCTATACATAGATGTTAGGAGTAATGCTGCATTGTAACTGAAACTTGAATGCAACTAATACTTTAATTTTATACCTCTTCTCAATCAAGATGCTAGACTTGTTACTTGTATAGGACATGATCCTGTCATCACTGAAGTCAATGGAAAGGCTGACACTTGGCTGAGGTTCCCAGTATGTGAAGGTTTTGCTGGATAATTGCAGTAAGCATTCGTGTGAACTCTATTACTTGCAGTAATTGTGAAGCTGCCTTTGAAGGAAACTGGAATACACCTTTTTGCTTCCTTGATGAAAGGTTAGAATACATACATGGGGAAGTAATCACTTTGTTGTATCTGCATGTATACACCCCGATTCATGATGCCTAACTCCTCTGTGGAGCCACATCATGAGATGGAAATAAGAATTAGCAGCAGATTAACACATAAATGAAATAGCACACAAGGAAACCGTTTGGAGACATTTAGGTCATTTAAAACCTGACTGTTAAGCAGTTTGCTTAAACCAGACCATCAGATTCTTTTCCAGTCAATACAAAGATAATTAGCAGAGAAAACCGGCAGGCACCTAAACAGAGTCTCCCTCTGCAGGCCTGCACAGACCCCTCACTGTGTAGGGAACTCCAGCATCATCGGAAGATCCCTGAGGTGTGGGTAGGTACAAATTAGGTGATTAAGGTACATAGGTAAAATTCATCTACTCTGAATAAATGTTTTGAGGTGTGATGGAAGTTATTTCTGCAACACCTATTGAGAATACATATGTGGGCTTCACAAGATTATTCATATCCCAGATGTTCTACTGGGACTGTCATCATTACTACTTTCCAGTTTTGTAGGCCCAGTGATCCCACCAAAGTGAATATATCTCTAGAGATTAAGTCATTTCAGTCAAAGCCTCTAAGTGTAATTTGTTGATAGTAATTATTTTTAAAGCACTTGATGATTGTGTACCTGGTTATCTCTGTATTCTCCCCATTTTCCTATCATGCCTGTTAACTCTTCTTGTGAAGACCCTGCTATTAAAAACTAAGTCCAAAAATTCAATGTCAGGATAGAAAGAATGATTCTATATTTGGAATTTCTTTAATCTGGCAATCTGGCAGAATTTAAGTCCAGACCAGCAGTCTCAAGGTGTGATAAAAAAGGATATGCAAGAGGCTTGACCAACTGTTCTTTGTTGATATGCTTGATTTTTTATTGTAATATATTTTGTTCCCTGTATATGTAGTGCCCACCACCACAATAATGGTCTAAACCTTATATCAGAGCAACATCTAGTAAGGAATGAAAATCTCAAGCAAGCTAGTTAGGAGAGGTGCTTATAGTCAATTTTTAAAGAACTGCTCAAAATTACCCTTGCTTCAGCTTTACTCCTCTTTTTCTTTTTTTCCTCCTTTAACTATTTACTCTCTCCTTTATACTTTTCTCTTTTTTGGACACAGATTCAAGAGTTTCTACTCTGTTTGCCTCCTCTGACCCTTCTAGCTGCTTCAGTGACTCCATTCTATTCAGCCATCTGATTTCTCTTATGATCAGTATCATAATTTATCACCATTTTTCTCATGACATGTACTCTCCTTGTCTTCTTACAATTTACGCCTCAGTTTATTTATGGATTAGTCTTTGCCATGTTAGAAATTGTATGATTTTACCTACATTTCCCATTATTTCACTTTCAACTCCCAGCTATCAGCTGATTCTTCTCTCATGTTATTACAACACTCTCAGAACTTCCTTCCAAGCAACAGTTTTCTCTGATTTAACCTTCTTCAGAGCCATATGAAACTATCCACTCTAAAATCTCTAAAGACGCTCTATCTAAATTTCATGAGGACACCATTTTCGTCCACTCAGACCTGACACACAGTTCTTAGAATACTGTATGTCCATGTCTTCAACAATTTGCTCTTCACCTGTTTACCAAGGTGGTATATTTGAGAACATACTTCTCATCCACTCTTCAAATTACTGTGTGGGTTTTCTGTCCTTGCTTTCCTTCTCTCGTCTCTCTACACCTTGTTTCTGTGTGATCTCATCAGCAAATACAAATTCAACTACCATCTGTTTGCTAATGACTCACAGATATACTAGTCTACTCCAGACTAATCTCCTTATGTCCAAACTGAAATCTCTGCCTGCCTCTCTGACATCTCCTCATGTATATGTAGCCATCATATAAACTCATCATGGATAAAACAGACAGCTTATCCTTTCCCATACATAAAACCTTTCTCTCTCAGTCAGTTATCTCAAAATACAAGTCAAGAGTGTAACCTAAATTCTTTTCCATACACAAAATATCTCTAGATTCTATCAAGTGGCTTTTAAAACTAAATGAAATGTATGGCTCATCATGAGGGAACTGCACAAAGAGAACTAGGTTGAAGCATGACTCTTGCAAATGCTTAGACAAATAGTGTAGGAGACCCATTGTAGCTCAAGTTACAGCAGTTCACTAGATGTTAAACCAAGCACTCTGTTAATACAGTAAGCATGTGCTCATAATTAAGATACTGCATATCTGTACATCATTCAACACCGTGGCCACTCTTAGGCAAGACGGCTCAAGTGAAGTAACTAAGAGTCACTATCTCAGACTCTCAGTACATGTGGGTATGTGGAGCCCTCCTGAAAGGTCTGACTAAAGTCTCCTCATAACTAAAACCCTATTCTTCTGTCTCAATAACAGAAGTATCTTTCCATCTTTGACAAATGCAGCCTTGCCCTTCCTGTATCCAGTAAGACTGTTGCCAGAGAGATTGTGTTCTGAGCTATTCTTTGCCTCCCTACACTGGTTCTTCCTCATCTCTCCCATCTGATGGGAGTTACTACCTTTAATTCTCAAAGCTTACTGACAATCTCTTACATTTAACTCATTGTCAAGATACGGACTTGTCTGTTTAGACCATAATGCTAGTTACTTTTACCCACATTTTAATAGGCTGCTTCAAACTTTCTCGCATAGCTTACCTCATATAATACTTTGCAGGATCTCCTTAGGCTCTACTAGAAAACAAATAATCACTTTTCCTTTAACTGCTTCAACAAAGTTCCATTTTCCCCTGTTAACTCTCTGAGACCAGAGTGGGTTAAACCTCTGAGCAACAGTACTGAAGTGGAATGACCTTGGTGTTGTCTCCTATAGGCACCCTGAAGGCTACTACCTGAAAATCCCTCCTTCTCTCAGAGGCAGAAATGTCTTTCAGAAGTCTCATCTTCCTAATGTCAATTAGTAATGTCACCTTAAGGACAGATAGGATCAGTGTAGAAAAGAAACAGTGAGCTGTAGCCTGTCTTTGAGGAACTAAGTAATGCTTGAGGGTATTTAAAACAGGCAACATACATCTCTCCCTAGAGCCTTGCCAACTGTTCCCCCTAAACTTACCACTCCAGAGGGAATACAATATAGTAGAGCAATTAATTTAGCCCTGGGGCCCCTCTTTAACAACAGTATCGTAACATCTTCTCTTGCTGACCAGTATTTCCTTGAAGTGTCCTGCCTGCCAGACTGTAACCATCTTTTCCCTACAACTCTTCCCTGTTTTCTCCTGTTTCCAGCTTAGAAGATTTTTGCTACTTACATTTATTGGTCTGTGCTGGCACAGTATATAAAACAATGATCTACTTGTAGCTGATGTTGCAGCTGTAGCTGATGTAGCTGTAGTCATCATTATTGTCAATCTTACAAGAGAAACTTCTAGTCTGGACAGAACATTACCACAAAAAGAAAGTAGAGTCAAATCTGAACCCAAGCAACAAAATTTCTAACTGTAGACAGTCTGTGGGTGGCATGGCATCCTTTTTATTCTTTATGGTATAACAAATTGGGGTTAGGAACATATAACCATTTTTTATTGTTCTAGCCTGGAAGACTATTACAACTAAAGAAATCATTAAATGTTTCAAGTCTGCAAACAGAGCTATTGAAAAGAGTATGAATTAAGTGAGAGTATTTGGAAGTCTGCTCTCTGTTTTTGCTAACAACAAGAGCTTGTGTGACAAAAAAAAAAAAAAAAAAAAAAAAAAAAAAAAAAAAAAAAAAAAAAAAAAAAAAAAAATTATTAAGTTTCTCATGGAGAAGACTTCTACTTTCTGACTTCCTCACCCTAAATCTGTGTTCTGCTGAAAATTTCTCTTCTTATAGGTGTTTTTTGTTTTTGTTTTTGTTTTGTTTTTTTTCCCCCAGTATACTGTTTTGAATTTTAAACTTCCATATCTTTGAAGTTAAG
Organism: Athene cunicularia; assembly: GCF_003259725.1. Classification (NCBI taxonomy): domain Eukaryota; kingdom Metazoa; phylum Chordata; class Aves; order Strigiformes; family Strigidae; genus Athene; species Athene cunicularia. The sequence goes on along the minus strand of NW_020799097.1, from coordinate 24,757,327 downwards.
ACTTCACAATAACGCTCTGGCAGAAAGCTACTGCCTTCTGTCTCCACTGTCAAGTACAAATTCTGGTTATGGGTTCCCCCAAGCATCCCTTCTTAATGACTGTATAGTACATTTTCAGCTATATTCTGAATCAGTAGTTTTTGCTTAGACACACAAATATTCCTTACAGAAAGATGCTTCTTCCTCCCAGAAAGCGACAACAGAGAAACATGGATTCAAAATTATTATTAACATAACAAGCTGAAAAATGAAAAGGGAAAATCCAGCCTTTCAGACCATTTTTTATATGGCACAGGGAAGCAAAAGGACAAGCTCTCAATTAAAAATAAATCCCTGTCAAGTTACCTTTAAATCACCCTGATTAGTACAAACAGTCTTGACATATACACTCCCCCATACCGTCTATAGGGAATAGAGAGAAATATTGCCTCTGTTCAAACTCATAAATTCAGAGATTTTATGGTAGTACATTAGGTACTTAAAATACAATAGAGAGATTACAGTCATTAGGTTAGATCATCTTCTGTAATTACTGTGTTTAGGTGCTGCAGTTCCATGCTGAGCTTGAGTCAGATTGGTGGAGATTCCTCCTGGAATGCCAAGCTTCAGTTCCACAGTCACCTCTGGCTCTTTTGGGTTTGGCAAAACTTTTGAGTCACACAGGGTTTGCAAAAGTCACTGTGGCAGCTACCTGAGTCTGTAGAGAGCCTGAAATGTTAGCTAGGGGGTCTGTGCTGTCCCATTTGTCTCAGTAAGGCACTAACTCAGGTCACAAGTGATAATGTGCTAAAAGCCAACAATGTTTATGCATATGGTCTACTATCACAGGATGTAAGAAAGGAGAGAAGGCATCTTTTGCAGAGATAGTGACTGTGGTGCCTAGTTATTCGGCCTTATCTAGGTGCTATGAGGGGAAGAAATTACCTCTTGTTAGCTCAGTAGAGAAGGAACCAGGTCCCAAAAGCTCAGTAAAGCTCAGAAAATCCTCAGAAGAACAGCAAGCCTCAAGAAACAATAAATCTAACCCGGGTGAGTCAAGACCAAGAAAGCACATATTGTATCATACTGGAGCTCCTGCAGAATCTGTTATGAGCGGGGTTAAAGAGCAACTCCTCAAATTAAGAGTGCTTACGTAAACAGCACAGAAAGAAATGATACACTCGTTACTGTTTTCATACTGGTTTCAACTAGACCAAGACAGGCATAAATGGGGTTTATTTATGACTCTTTAACTATTTCAACTCAATAGACAATACAATGAAACTAAACTAAAACCGATTGTGATCTCTTGGGCCACAAAGCAAATTGCAGCGCAAATACCTCTTAATTTTAAAAAATCTAAGCTTCAGACTACTTCAGGCCAGAAAGAAAGAGTCTCATCTTAAGCTTAGTGACCATTCCTGGTTTTCTGACAATCATCAGCAAATTCCCTCCAGTCCGCTGACCAGGAAGGAGTAAAGTGGAGGGGTCTACTTGAGGAGCCTGAGCAGCTCTGGCCGGGGAATGCTGCACAAGCAGCTTGGCTACATGACGTCTGGTACTGACAAGTATTAGCGTCATTTTTACTTTCACGAACATAGAAATGAGTCCTCGAGGCGTTTTTAAATTACGGATGAATACTAAGCCTGGATCCCTCCCCTGGAGGTGATCGGCACTGGCTCCGGAGCGCGGTGGGTTTGGAAGTTAAGGGCAGAGCGGCGGGGGAAAGCAGGGCAGAGTGCGGGCAGGGAGGGAAGCCTTGCCACGAGATGGCAGCAATGCTACATCTTTCTCAGCAGCTTGCCAGGACCTGTGTGGTGGTTGGTTTTCGTCTTTTTTTTTTTTTTTTTTTTTTTTTTTTTTTTACAAGCTTATTACAAAATCAGCCTACCTCGTTCAGTGTCCATTCACCACCTTCTCGCAATTTACAATGAGAAAACAACTTTGCATATTTCACCACGAAAGAAAACTCATCATAAGTGAATAATTGCAACCTTGAAACTACCTTTCCAAAGGTGTTCGCGTTTCTGCCTTTCCTTCCTATGAGCTTTTGTATTTTAATTACGGATATAGGTAAGCATTAATTATGGAGTCAGGCCCAGTGTGCAGTGGTGGTGGTAATCTTTACAATTCTGACGGGATTGAAAGCCAGGTTTGGGCAGTTGTTTGCTATCCCTTTGCTGGTAGGCCTGGCACAGGAACCGTTGTTGGCGAAGGGCATCGCCGGCTGGGGCCGTGGGAGCATGGAGACCTGTGACAGGTCTGGGTCACCGTTCCCTTCCCCTCGGCTTCAGGGAACCAACCCTCTGGGTCGGGGGTGGTGGTGGGGAAGCCTCTGCATATTGCCACGTTTGATGTTGAGGGTTTTTGTTTTGTTTGTTTTGGAAAGGATAGTTAATGGCAGAAATTCCTCTTGGCAACAGGAGCCATCGGGAATGGCTACATAAAGGCGAAGCAGTGTTCCTCCAGGAGACGTTGGCTCCTCTCCTTCCCCTCAGGAACAACAGCATGTTCTGATGAGCAACTTGGAAGGGCCGAGCAGGGCACATTTTGGACCTGAAAGCCCTGCCCTCTCCCAGCGGGGAGTTTCACCTAGGACGAGGGATTCCCACCCCAGCACACGCACGGCCCGCGCCCCACATGTGGGTGAAGGAGCCGGGAGCCGGGCGGGGGCAGAGCCGGGGAC
>NW_020799097.1:24735818-24754612 GCF_003259725.1 Athene cunicularia | reverse complement strand
CCGGCCGCCCCGGGACGAGCAGCGGCGGGGCAGGCCGGCACCCGCGACTCCTTTGTGAAATACACTGTGGCTGGTTCTGTCGTTTGACATTTAAGTGTTTTCTTTTCATGGCTGACAGCACATATGAAAAGCTGGAGGCTGGATCATGGTTATTCAGCGGAGATCCGACGTGTTTTGCTTACATACAAAGGCTTTGCCAGGAACATTTGGGCACTGCCTCTGATGCTGCTCTGCAGAATGTAATTATACCCCGCTTAACGTGGAGCAGTAACACACCTACTTACAGGCTACAAACTGACTTAATATTGAAGTCAAACAACAGGTAGAAGGGGAACCAGTGGGGACATTTGACATAATTCCTTCCCATTTACCTTCCCAGGCAATCGAGCACAGGTATCTATATTTAGTCAAATGTGATCCTGAGACTGAAATTACGTTTATAGTTTAGAGAGTGAAAGAACTCCTTCCTTAGTAACATGAAGAACCTATTCTTTCAGGAGCACATAACATTTTAATTAATTGATCCCCAGAACTCTTTGTTTTACCACCCCCTTGGTAGTCAAATCGTTTGGTAGACACTGTCATAGGAATTCACTCGGGTTTTGGTTGGTTTGGGGGTTTTACGAGGAAAAAAAAAAAACAATGCTGAATTTCTGGAGATGTTGCCACAGGCGTTCCCTTACATTTCAGTAGAATGAAAGGTGGGCTGCTTTCCACATTGTTCCTCGTTATGAAATGAAATGGAAACCCTTTGTTGCGGAGCAATTTACTGTAACTTTTTAAAACGGGAAGAAAGGACGAAAATGAACATACGTCATCGTTCATTGTGGTAGACTTGAGGTGCAGTTCTGTACGTTTGTTTGGACTCATTTTGTCAGACTGATTCATCAGAGTGTTTTGGAAAACATTTGGGGGATTCTTCCCTGTCCATTGTGCTTTAAGCATCAAGGAAAATTACTATGGAGTCATTTAAAGGAACCACTTTCCCAGAAACTACCCTATCATAGCAGTTATACTTCATCAAGACAGGCTGCAGAGTGTTCAGCTCTGCATGTTAAAACGGGCTTGTTTATAGAGCCGTTTGCTAATTCTGATAGGTTATATCCTAACAAATGCAAACATAAACTATGGATTTTCTTGAAACACAGAACACATCAGTATCATTTCTGTAAAAATTCGTACTGCTAGAGAACAAATGGTAGATTCAGTCTGAATTCAGACTAAGATTCAAAATAAAATGAAATATCTTTCTGCTGTGACCTGAGGTCCGTGGACAACTTATTTTTAGTCTAGAAATAGAATACATATTGCTTAATACTTGAAATTGTCCTGGTACATGTTTTTGGGATCATTTTTTGGACTTGCTGAGAGAACCAAATACAACACCTTCATCGCCACCTAAATGCCTCAAAGAAAATGTGCATAAGCAGGCTTATGCACAGAGGTATCATTCAGATTACTGGAAATAGCAAACAGAAAACATTTTTATTCATAAATTGAATCCAGACAGTGAAAGGACTCCTACATCTACAGCTTAGGATTTTGTTAAAAAAAAAAAAAAAAAAGATATAAACACCAAAACATTTTATGTACACTCTGTTTGCTGCTATTACTTTGTCAAAATAATTCCTATGACTACATCACACAAAGTTACCAATGTGCTTAAGGCCTAGTCCTGTTGGATGGCGAGTCTCTTAAAAGTCATGTATTTTCTCTCCCCAAAACAGAGTTTCTCAAACTGAGAAGCTGGTCTCTCTAGAGAGGCTCTGTTCTCTTCTAGAGAAGGCTAAAGAAATTTTAGGGAAAATGAGCTAAAAAAAAGATTTTTAAAAGAACATCGGAGCTAGATGTTGAATACCTAGGTGCGAAGCCAAGTATTCAGTGGATGCGTTCCGCATCCCCCAACCCAGCGAGGAACTGGCCACAGAAAGACAGAAGAGAGAATAGACAGCTCTGACCTCATAGTATTTTAATGTAAAAATGCTTTTACTTTCTGGTAAGATCTGTATTTTTTTCCAATTTTCCATCAAGATCCGTATATAATGTCCTTAACTCGGCACAGGAATAGGAAGTATGGTCAATTTGAATAGAATGTAGTGGAGAGCATATCAATTCAATGAAGATTGTCCACACACTCATTTTAAGCCTTAGAACTCATGGATTTGAACCATGAGATTTGAATTCCCAGTCGGCCAGTACAAGGTTATCAGTTTCTCTGCTGTGTGTGGAACATGATACTGGTGTGAGAAGCTGGAGATTATAGAATCATAGAATACCAGGTTGGAAGGGATCTTGAGGATCCTCTGGTCCAACCTTTCTTGGCAAAAGCATGGTCTAGACAAGATGACCCAGCACCCTGTCCAGATGAATCCTAAGTGTCCAGTGTTGGGGAATCCACCACTCCCCTGGGGAGATTATTCCAGTGGCTGATTGTCTCACTAATAGTATACAAACAACACATGCAGTCGTGAGCACACGTGAACTTCAGGATGTACTGAAGTCTGTGCAGGCACTTCAGCACCGTCTGTGATCTAAATATACAGGAACCATTCTGCAGATTGCTTTCTGTTTATTTTACTGACTGTCACTCCCATGTCGCTTTATACATACTTGTGTGATTTTGATCAGGCATAGGTAGGGTTTGAAGGGGGGGGAAGGCATTTGTAATTTTTTTTTTTTTTTCTGAAGACTGCTTTTTCTATATAAACATAGAATCTAGCTTTTCATCTTATTAGTACTCATAATGTGGTAGCAATTTTACATATGCATTGACATACGCAAGTTTTTGAAAGACCTCTAAGGGACTTTGGCATCACCACCGTTTACATTCATGAAAACTTTGGCCCCACCAAATTAGGAATAATCAGAAACTGTAAATATTTTAAACAGAAACCAATGCATTCAAGATTTACCATGCTCTCTAGAAAGGCTGAAAGGCCTTAGGGACCACCATTTTCAACTTTTTCAAAATGTAATCTGTACACTGTCACATTAAACTTCTTCTTGCAACCTTTCTTCAGAGAAGTAACTGCTTAATAGTGTGACTGTATAAAACCTCCAATGAATTTAAAGATAAGATGTAATTTCATTTTGCTGAAATCTGTATTGAACTGTCACATCTCTTTGACCACGATGACATTATTCTTCTAGTAAACAGCTTTAAGTGTAAGCACAGATATTGCAGTGCAGTGCCTGGCTGGCTGTAACCAGCAGGGGATGCAGGGTGGAAAGGGGAATTGCTGGTTTAACTACACAGTCCACCGAAGCAGTAGCATACACATGAGACATGATGTCTAATAAAACTTGATAATACAACTGGATTTAAATCAGGGTCACCGATAAGAATCTGGCCTCTAGTTCTCCATATGGCTGCAAAATTAGCCAGATGAGACTGAGCTAAATTGGATGTTCTTCCAATTTCTGCAGTGAGCAAAGAATAAGAATCATATGGAAATTCTCTTAATGTGTATGAATCACTTTCTTTTAGTTAGATGTTTTACTTTTCTACGTCAGTTGCAATTTCCTTTAAACGTTTTTTATCAACCAGTAACTTTTGAAATAGGGGAAAATGCCATTAATGCCTGAGGAAAGCTGTGAGATCTTACTTTGTCCTTACACATCTTTGTTCTGGCTGGATGAAAGACTTCATTCCGCTGTGTGACATTTCTATTGCACTTAAAGAAAATCTACACTATATTTGTTATAAGCATTTCTCAATGGAATAACTGCTTAAACAAATTGCTTGGATTATTGCTAGTGTTATATTGACACACAAAGGCAACATTTATCAGTTGCCTGCATTTAGTAATTGAATGGTAAATGGAGGCTTGCACACACTGAAAACTCTTACAAGAGTAATACTGCATCTTATTGCCAATAACAAGTCTTACTTGCTCAGAGACAATAATTTTTTTCCACCGTTCTTACTCATATAAAAAAAAAAAAGAGACAGTGACAACAGTTTCTTGCCATTTTTACCTGGAGGGCACATTCAGTTAAAAGGGCAAAGCAAGATTTAATCACTGTTATGTTGCTGATGATTAACCAGAATTCCTCTTGATTAATCAGAATATCATCAATGGTTTGCTTTTAGCAAGAGATAAGCAAAAAAATTACAATTTCTTGCAATTACAGTCATGCTTTAATTTCCAGCATAAAAATTAATCACAGTTTGTTACAGCTTTATAATTATTAAATTATGCATTTTAACAATACATTCATGCATATTCTGAAATAGTGATTCCACCTCTTTCAACTTCATTTTTTGAGTCATCACTGTCAAATAAAAGGTAACTTTATACAGTTGTGAGGGCCTTATTCTGCTACAGTGGAAACAAAAATTTCTATTGATTTCAGCAGTAGCTGGATTGGCCAATTTTGAAAAGATTGCTACTCCCAGTAAGGTAGGCACGGTAGATAGGGCATCTGAGTAGTGGAGCCAGACCCTGTTTAATATGCGCTCTTGTGGCTGAGAACTTCTGAGAATGTTTACCTGCATGTATGACTGAAAAGAAGGAAAATTGGATGAATCTGAGCAATCAGCCTTGATAATTTTGAAAGATTTATATATTTATGGAAATAATTTTTTTAAAACATTATCTTGGCATCTCCAAGCATGGTTTTATCTGACTTCTTTTTTTCCTCCTTTTTTTTTCTCTGCTTTTTTCTTAAAAAAAATCTGAAGGACAATATACAGAGGAACCTAGTATCATTTTAGTCTTCACAAGTTTCATGTCTCTCTTACAGTAGTATCTCATGGATACTGAAGTACAGAATCATGTTCCACATTCACTTCTCCGTTGCACAGTGACTTTCCAAAAGAAGTGTTTGCAGCACTGCGGCTGACACAGAGCTTAATAAATAATAATGAATAAAACTTTGTGCGCAGTGTCTGTTTTGCAAACTTGCGTAAAAAATGGTCAGCATTTTAAAATTACATTTTGCAGCACTTGCTTCACGCCTTATTCTCAATTTCAAGGCAATGACTTTTTCAAGAAGTTTTGCCAAACATGAAATTTTTCTTCTTGTCTGAAAGTTTTCCTTGCCTTTTTTATTAGAGAGCCATTTCTAAATCTATACTGGAGTTTTTTATTGAAATATTCTTACAGTTCTGTTGTTTGCACCAAAGCCTTGAGAGCAGAGAGCAAATCTGGGTATAGGGATATAACTTTCGCTCATCCTATAATTTGCATATCAAATGTAGCCAACATATAATACTTTATAAATCATTGTTTACTTGATTTTGACCTGTATAACTTGCCATATCGTGTTTACATACAGAACCCAAAAGAACACAAATATTTAAACGTACATTTCCCTTACACTGCTGCTGAAACACCAGCAACGTACAAGGCACTGGTAACAAAAGTGAAGCCAGCCTGGCTCTGTATTTGAAGCTCTGGTTCGAGGGTGGGACTAAGCACACTGGTCACCACAACCAGGATATTTTCTTTTTTAAATACTGGCTCAGCGGTAGCTTGGATTAAAAACATTTTCACTGTACTTGCAATGACTGCCGCTGAAATGGATGAGGGAGCTTGGCTCACTTTGCTTAGTGTATCCAAAATACATGAACAAGAGCTTGGGCTTTGGACATCATGCCTTGTATGAGCACATCACACAGTCTGAACTCTGAACTCATAGTGATCCACATCAGACTGTTCGTGTCCAACACAGCCAGAGATGCAAGGAGCAGGGAAGTGATTTTGTCACAAAGCAGCTGATGTTGGGAAGCAAGCAGCTAGGTATCACAGGAATACATGTGAGCTCGTGGAACCTGCCTTGCCCTGAACCTTAGAAAAAAGATGCAGGTGACTGTGAGGATAAGAAAAAGGGAAAGAAAGAGCAGTGCTTCTTGCACAATAGTCAAGTTTTTGAAAAGGCCATTATGATAAAATTTGAAAAAAAAGCGAAATGTTTAACTTATTTTTAGACTAGTTTTACATGCTTCTGGTTGTGAAACAAATGGTCATGACAAATCACACTGTTCTCACTAATGTCTGTGGGATATCAGTGTAGAATTTGACTGCTTCCAAGTGACTAAGTGCACTATTTTAGCTTTGCCCCAGCAGCCAGATTCTCTATTGGTATCCTGCTGATGTTTCTTATAATACATAGATTGAGTCATACCAAGAATTTTTTTGGGAAAAGCTGTTTTATAATTCACTTTTAGAACCTCAGCACACTCGAGTAACTGCTAATATCACAATCGGTGACCCTCTGCATTTGTAGACATCTCTCTTGAGAAATTAAATTGATTTTCAATATCTTAGCACATAAATATCCCCAGCTCACACTTTGACCCATTGTTTGCAGTGTCTCTAACGCTGAAGAATGTAGTGTTAATAGGTTTTATGAAGTCAACAGTGGCAGCAGTAGGAGCATTTTGATTGTGAGAAATCTCAACCATTTATGTCTTGCTTTCCCATTAAACCTATATAGGGGATGCTTTATCATGGTATTGAATTAACGTAAATGCAAATGCCAAAATTTTACTTTCTTTTTTTTCCATGTACATACTGTAGTTCACTTGAAACAAGTCTTACGGTTTGTAGAGAAAAAGCATTCTGCTATACAGAACTAGGTATGTTGGACATATATCTACTTGTCAGCTGAATAGTTTGAGTTGCTGTATATCAGATTCTGACCAGTTAGGACCTGATCCAAAGGCTTGGGAACTCACAGGAAAAAAAAAAATCTCATTAACCTTAATGGACTTTGAATCTGGCTTTTATTATAGCCACTTATCACACAGAGAACTTGCATTAAAACAAGGGTGCTAGAACCACCCTAATAATAAAAAAGAAAATTCAAACTCTTAGTTGTTATTAATGTGAAATGTTATGCAAACAATCACAGAAATTCCATTTATATTGAAGATACATGTTGTGTCAGATTATTTGACCTATCTGAAGCATATCTAACTCCACTGGCTTTCACTAGTTATATCATTTATTTGGTTCTGAGGAGATATTAACCTTTAATTGCTTTCTTTAGCAACATTTAGTAAACAGACTGATAGCATGGAGATGATCTATGCAAACAGCAAAGAAGGATTTCTTCAACTCATGTTGCCATGGCAATTTAGATTTTTTCTGTCAAATCTTGAGAAGCTCCAAAGTAATTTTTCTAAAGCAATGATTCAGGAAATATTCTGGAAATTGAAGTTGCTTTCTTTTTTCAGTTTAGTATCATTTAACACAGTGAGGGGCCTGACCCAAAAGATTTTAAAATCTACAAACAAGAACTATTGCAAAAAATATAACATCATGAAACCCTCTTTGAGTATCTCTTGTGATTGACACCAGCAGAGAAGCTGACTTCAGATGCATTATCAAGTGATTTAGATTTTTCTTATTAATTATATGATAAGAATAAATAGCATAGCAACAGTAATGGATAATGAAGAGTGGAGAGGCCAGCTTATAGTTGTCATTTTGCTCTTCATGACAGTATTTTTTCTCGCAGCTATTTTGAGGAAATTAGATTACGGAAGGATTATAGAACAAAGAAAGATTAATAATTTTCTTTTTGTTACAGCTCCAATTATAAAATTGGTTCAATGAATGAGGAATAAAATCAAAAAGCTGTTGTCCATGTAGTTAAATTACTATCCAAGATATGTGCCGTATACAATGTTATTACTAATCAGGCTGAACTTCCCTCTTTTGAGTTGTATTAAATAAAAAGGATTGTTTTGAAAATACCTTAAACTAGTCCAAACTCCTTTAATTTATTTCTTAAGAAATAAGTCACTGGCTTAAAGAGGTATTCCTTAGGTTGCTCTTAGCAGTGGGGGAAACATGGTAAACTAAAAGAAGATAACATGAAGTGCTGTTTCTGCTGGGAAAATAAGTTTCTCTGTATAGAAGACAAGAAAAGTAACTCAGTAATGGTTTTCTTTTTAAAATGTTCCTGGCAGATGATGGCTACTGAGTTGGTGTAGTTTGTTTACCGCTTTGCAATGGATTTGAGATGAGTCATATCACATTAGAAGGAAAATTGAGAAGTTGCTTTGTCAAAGTGAATTCAGTTTTCCTTTTTTTCATGTATACTCAAATTACTACTTCTCACTAAACAGAGACACCTAATTGATTTCTTTGGGTGTCGATTCTTGTTGTGTCCATAAATCTGAATTCTTGTTGCTAGAACTGGTAAGTCCAGATCTATGATTTCTGTATACTGGGTAAGGTGACTGAGATGGAGTCTCAGGTAACCTCATGCATCTGCTTCAAAGTACTAGCCATTTTATTGTCAAGCTAGTTTGGACCACAGTAATTTCAACCTCTATAGGCACAGTTGCTTTTTGCAAGCCTTTGTATCCCCTTGCCTTCACAGTGGGTGTTTACTGAGTAAAGGACTATAGGATGGGTCCTCAATATTTCATGTTGTAGAGAAATGTTTATTTCTGTCTTATTTCCTTACTGACTTTATAAGTCCACTTTACTTGTAATACATCTCAGTGTATCCACAAGAGCTGTTAAGGTAAAGTGGTACTTACTTATATGAATATTTGATAAAGAAACAGACTTGTGGATGGAATACACTTATGATACATCAGGTCATAGACATTCATCGTCAAAAACAACCTTCTTTTTCCAAAATGTCTGATGGAAGAGGAGATCCATTTATTGAATAAAAGAACGTGTACATACTGAACAATAAACTCATCTGTCTGAACTAATTTTACCTGCAAAAAAAGTTTTAATGTCAGTTTCAAGGGTGCTAGGAAGGGGCAGAAGGTACTGTTTATTTTCAAGAGCCTAGATTTGCAGGTTTATTTATTTTCGGGATGCCAAATATCTGCAGTTCCCACTGCTGTTAAGAGATAACTGCAGATCTCAGCACTTTTGAGCATCAAGGAATTTGTACTGTACTTACTTTTACACTTGAGAATCATCATAATCTGAATGTAATAAAGTTCTGTAAAGAGAATGGATAGACAACAGTATTCAGCATTTACTACTGTTATCTCCCAGGTAGTATCTGAATTAAGCAAAGTTTCCAAATCTACAATTTCTGTATTATTCTTTTAGGAAGGAGTGGTTTCTCAAGGGAAGTTGTGGTTTGTTTTTCTTTAAAACTGGGGACTGGAGGGACGGTATCTGTGAGAAGCTGCTGGAAGCTTCCCCCATGTCCAATACAGCCAGTGCCAGCCGGCTCCCGGACAGGCCCACCACTGGCCAAGGCCGAGCCCATCAGTGACAGTGGTAGCACCTCTGTGATAATGTATTTAAGAAGGGGGAAAAAGTTTCTGCACAACGGCAACAGCAACTGGAGAGAGGAGTGAATATGTGAGAGCCACAACTGTGCAGACCCCGAGGTGAGTGCAGGAGGAGGGGCAGGAGGTGCTGCAGGCACCGGGGCAGAGGTTCCCCTGCAGGCCGTGGTGCAGCCCATGGTGAGGCAGCTGTGCCCTGCGCCCCTGGGGGGTAATGGGGGGGCAGAGACCCACCTGCAGCCCGGGGAGGACCCCACGCTGGAGCAGGGGGATGCCCCAAGGAGGCTGTGACCCCGTGGGAAGCCCACGCTGGAGCAGGCTGCTGGCAGGACCTGTGGCCCCATGGAGAGAGGAGCCCACGCTGGAGCAGGTTTTCCGGCAGGACTTGTGACCCCGTGGGGGACCCGTGGAGGATCAGTCTGTTCCTGAAGGACTGCACCCCGTGGGAGGGACCCACGCTGGAGCAGTTTGTGAAGAACTGCAGCCCATGGGAAGGACTAAATATTGGAGTTTGTGGAGGACTGTCTCCCATGGGAGAGACCCCACGCTGGAGCAGGGGAAGAGTGTGAGGAGACCTCTCCCTGAGGAGGCAGGAGCAGCAGAGACAACAGGTGATGAACTGACTGCAACCCCTATTCCCCATCCCCCTTCACCACTGGAGTGTGTAGGTAGAGAAATCGGAAGTGAAGTTAATCTTGAGAAGAAGGGAATGATGGGGGTAAGATGTTTTTATGATTTGGTTTTAATTCCCATTATCCTACTCTGATTTGTTTGGTAATAAATTAAACTAATTTCCCCAAGTTGAGTCTGTTTTGCCCATGATGGTAACTGCTGACTGATCTCTCCTTCTTATCTCCACCCATGAACTTTCTGTTATATTTTCTCTCCCCTGTCCAGCTGAGGAGGAGCAGTGATAGAGTGGCTCTGGTGGGCACCTGGCATCCAGCCAGGGTCAACCCACCAAAGTCACATAGCACTGGTACTTTCAGGTATAATTTTGTAAAGCAGAAGCATTTTGTGCAATTGCCTCAACAGCAGTTTGCTTCTCAGATCTACTCAGCCACACTGCTGTTGTCTAGGTACTATCCCAAAAGAGCGATGTGCATGAGGATCAGGTCCCCTGGGGGGAAAAAATCAATTAAAAAAAGAAACAACTCTTTGATGCTAGAAAGATAATGTACAGCCTACTGTGAAAAAAATAAGCTATTGTGGTGACAGACTGTGTCAGGTGAGGGATGGGCATTCAGCACAGAGGACAGCATAGGCAGCCGACAGAAATCATTCTTGTATTTCATTGACACACTCTCCAGTAGTACCACTGAGGAAAATAAGCTGTCTCAAAAAAGAAGCTACATATGAAAAAGCATGACAGTATTTAATGGGGAGTTTCAGTCAGGACTATTTCATTTTTTAAAATCAATCCTTATTCTAATAATTTGTCCTCTTCCTGTTTTGATTTGTTAGGTTGTTTTTTTGTTTTGTTTTGTTTTTTTGGTTTTTTTTTTCCCTAGGATATTTTGTCTATTATTTATTCTTTCAATGAAAGTTCATTAGGCAGTGACATCTGTATAGCTGGATTTATTAATTTGTTTTATGGTAAATCAGTACATAGAGTAAATTAAATGGACAACATGGATGACACTGTGACAGGAAACTCAAGTATGGGAAATATTATTTCCTATATGACCAGAATCAAGCAAAAAACCTTACCTTCCGAAGCTTAGTCCATACCACCTTCATGTTGCCCTGTATTTGACAGAGGACATAGCCCAGATTACTTCAGTCACATCCATCAATAATTATTCAGGGTTTTTTCTGATCTCCAGTGCTGGTGGTTGTCTTACCGAAAAGCAATGCATAATCACCTTCCCTTATTGTCTCCAGTAACACAGGCTTACAGGTGTAGTCTTACTAAGCAGAACTGGTAGTACAGCTCAAAATTTGAAATGTCTGCTGGCAGTTGCCCTCAGTGGAAGCCCTGGTGCCACTACTGTGCAGGTCTGATGTGGCCTGATAAATAACAACTGGTGCCCTCATGGGAATGGTAGTTCAGTTGTTGAGGTGATACACAGGCTTTATGCTGCTGTGCTGAAAATAGCGGCTTTTATCTCCTAGGACTGGCAGAGCTGGCACCATCAGATTTGCAACATTAAACACTGTTTCTCTTTTCTTTCCCCTTACTGTTTCTTTAAAATTTTCCTTTTGCAGACCTTATCTTTCTTGTTCCAATCACTCTATAATTTCCTTCTCTGATGAAAGAGTGTAAGATGCCTTCTTTGTTACGCTCCAAAGTGGCTGTTTAGCATTCCCATGGAGGAGACCATGAGGGTCTAATCTGTGATGACTCCTGAACTGGGAGCAACCAGCACAAAGGCTGAAGATGGGCACAGGCCACTTCAAGACCTGAAAAACTAAGTCAGGGACATAAGTTGTACCCAGATTTTGTGCATGTCCCATGAATTTGGTTAAGTTTCAGTCTTCACATACTTAAAAATGCAAGAAGTGTCACATCAAATCAGACCAAAATAACCTCTCTCTGACAAATGCCATTAGATAATGCATAGAAAAAAATGCAGGAAACAAGATATAGGCAGCTTTATATTTTAGCAGCCTCTGGCCAATTTAGGGAACTTTTAGCTAGAGGTCGTATATACGTTCAACATCCATCAACAAATTTAACCTTCATGAATCTGTTCTTGAACCTATTCATAATTCAGACTGCCACACTACTTTCTGACAATTTGTTTTACAATTTAATTTGTTTCGAAGCTTCTACTTGCTCATTTCCCTTCCAGCTCCTTGTAAATACTTCACCTTGCACAGAACTTTGCATCTGATTGATACAAAGGGGAGATGTGAATCTGTAAATTACATGTACTCTTAAAAATTCCATATGGATACTTATATTAACTAAGTTCAAGTAATACTAATGTACGATTCCCAGATGCATTGCTCGTAATTTTTAACAATCATGATGTTGCAGTCAGTGTTGCTGATGTACTTAAAAGAATAATAGTCCGTATGTCATCATAAACAGCCACTTCCCTCTATCCCACCATCTCTTTACCTATTTTTTATTCTCGTCAGTAATATTTTGATTGTTTGCTTTCCAGTAAGTAGTAAAGACTGTACACGGTCATCATCTGAATGACAGTGATGTTCAACATTTTACCCTATAAGAGAGTTCTGGAGGGACAGCAGAGAAAACACTTAGAAAATTAGGTCCTGGTAAGAAATTAATGCAGCAAACCAGGTGCTTAGTGATTTCCTCTCCCACTGACATTGACTTCCATGGAGCATGTTAGTACCTCATTGAAAATATAAAGTGCACTGTGTAGTAGCTTCATCTTGCATATATGCTGTTTGCCCCTCTGTGGTCCACTGTATCAGCGGTCACGGGTCATATCTTGATGGTATTCTCCTTCCTGGGACAAAAGCAAAAAGTCTAGTGAAAACTGGTGGGGGTTGTGGCAAACTTTAATGATGGGATCTGGTGAAAGATTGGGTTTCTGTGGAGATTAGGGAAACACTGAAAGAATTATTGTGAGAAGAGGTTTGGGAAGAGGTCCATTATACTGAGAATGCTGAAACCACGTCATCCTAAATCAGCCAAATCCTATCCCTCAGGCCTAGAACAAATTACAGAAAATAAAAAAATAACATTGAAAATTATGCCCCTAAATAGAGGTTTATCTCAAACCCTTAAACATGCAAGATACTCTGAGCTCCAATCCATAGGTTTCTGGTTTTAGTTTCATGTTAGAAAATTTGTCACTGTCTGAAAAAGAATTGTTTCTCCTGTTCCCTATGACAGCAGCCTTCCTATATGTGTTTAAAGATGGCTTTGAACGGGATGTACAAATTTTGGCCTTCTGCTTTATTCTACTTCTTCCTTTCAGGACTGTCTGTAGAAAAGCCTATCAGTATCATAAAAACAAAACAAAGTAATGCAAATTAATGATTAGCAAATACATAACTGCCCATTATGAACAAGAGTAGCATAAGATAGAGCAAACCAGAATCGCTTTAATGTTAGAAAGTCTCACATGACTGTTCTTGCTTCTTCATTCTGAAAGACTCTATTTCATTTCCATAAAAGAGAAATTTCTGACTATTTCTTGATAGACTCTATTCAGGAAGGGAAGGCATTAATTACTCCTGTCCTGTGCAAAAAAATAATTGCTTAGCTTTTGACAGGAAGATAGGTTTCAGAAAGATGACTGGAAAAGGACTACATCCAAACAAGATGCAATGCATCTGAGGTACTGCAACCTTAAATTTCCAGTGAGATGAAAGAAAGATTGAGTTTGAGTAGGACTGTTTTAATGGAATAAAAAAATATATTTTTCAATCAAGTTTTGTTTTTTGCTTGATTAGAAAAAATCAAACATTTATTAAAATGAAAAAATGTCTGAACAGCTAAAGATTCTGATCAAAAAACAAATTGCATGTGCAAGTACTGTGTTTAATTAAAAAGTAATTGCTCATTTTAGGTAACAATAATGATGATTTGGGATGACATAAAATTTGTATAGTCCCGTGTTCATGTATTAAGCTTGTCTCTTTTAAGAATTACTCGATCATAAGAAAAAAAAGCCATATAGAATATCTCAACCACTTTCATCAAAGAATCAGATGGCATTCAGTTGCTTGAATTAGTGGAATAGTGTTTCTTCAGAGAAAATTGTTGAAAGAGATTTTGTTGATAAACTTTAACGATTCTTACTGTTATGTTTCTGGCATAATTCTTCAGTATCTTCTCTCTGCCTATAATCATTTTTGGTTAGCATACATACCTGAAAATTTCAGAAAATAAAAACCTGCTGATTATTAATGCAATATAATATAACCTATCAAGAGCTAGATCTGAGATGTGCTGGACTGTGCCCTAGGTTCTTCCTTGTTGGTGACGTGAAAGTTTCATGTAAAAGTTCCCTTTGGAGGTAGAAGTTTTGGGTTCCAAACGTTGCTTAAAGGAACTCAATATAAAATATTAAAAAGCTGCTGAAACAGTAACTGGATTCCTACTGGTCCCCTCTTACACGGAGAGCATTACTCGCTACATCAGAGTCGTGCTCCCAGTTGGGTTTCTGTCATGCTCAGTGTGTATTCAATTATTCTATGAAAAGTGGAACTGTAAGTAGTCCACCTGGAATACTGCTCTGGGGTTCATTTGGCAGGAAGCATCTAAAAGATAGGTGCCACAATATCTATTTTCAGCTCATTTCAGGAAATAATCAATAGCTTTTATCATTAGGGCCTTAACCATGTTGTGCCCTTCAAATAAAATCTATACAGAAATCTTACAAAGAGAGGTACTCTATTATCAGAGGATGGTTTGATTTATCCTGTGGTTTGTATTTATTTAAGTCCTAGGCAGAATATTTTTTCCTTTTAGTACAGAGTTTGCAGTGCCACTTAACTAATGAATTATCTGCACATCTCTGCTGACATCATCACTGATACTGGAGAGATGAAAAAATTTAGGTCTAGGTACAACACTCCCATTTGTATTTGCATGTATTAGTCTTCAGGTGTCCAGTTACCATAGTAATGAATATATTATAAATATATGCGTGTGCATGTGTGTCTGAGAGACAGAGAGAATTGCAGTCATTTGAATCTGTTGTGGAGATAGTCCCATAGTTATGTTTCACCATTCTTCAAGTTTTATCCATTTTTCTAATCTTGTAAAAAACATTCCCTTTGCTTGTGAGTGCAGCATTCATGGCAAGCTGCTGCCACACAGGAAGGTGTCATGTCTGAAATACTTCACCCTAACCCATTGAAGTTCTGCAGCTCAAGTCCATGACCTTGAACTCCCAACTAGGGATTTCTGAAATATTGGAGTGATATGCTGGCAGTCTATTGCCTTGCTTATCAGCTGCAACATTACATGGGTTTTCACCTCAAGGCATAGGGAGTCATGGTTATTGAGACTGGAGGCCACAGATGTGTAAATTTATCAGTAAGTCCATTTCCCTCAGGATGACACATTGCATTTTGGCTCCCTGTAAGTGGAGGAGTGCATTTGAAACAGCTTTTGATAGCTATCTTACTGTGCTAAAGTTTATAGTGGCTTGCAAAGCTCTTCCCCACCTCCATGAAAACAAAGTGACCAAAATACTTTGAATTTTACCACTCTCTACTGGTGACAATAGTTTGTTCTATTTTACTATGTGTGGTAAAGTAACACATACACATGCACAAAAACTCCCAACAAGAAAAGAAACAGCATGAAGTACACATTTCTTGCGATTTTTGTTTTTCTCATCAAAACCAGTTTTGAAAACATACTTTTAATAAGCTAACTAGCAACATGGGGGGAAAAAAAAGCTATTTATGGACAAAATTTAAACTGGATCTCTCTAAGAATGATTTGTGCAGATTGTAAATGGTCTAATGGTTGGACTAGATGATCTTCAAGGTCTTTTCCAACCTTGATGATTCTGTGATTCTATTGTGTAAAGAAGCAAGCAAATTTTCTTTCTTCAAAAGAGATTAAAGACAGTCCAAGAAACCATACATCAGTGAATTTAACAAGGGTTGTGGGGAAAATTAAACTACCATAAAGAAGTGTGAAAGAACAGCTTGAAAATCAGTTTGATTAAAGATAACCAGCATAGATTCAGGCAGGGGAGGTCATGCTTAACTAACCTGCTGGAGTTCTTTGAAGATATTACTGCCACTGTAGATAAAGGAAATTCAATGGTTGTAGTCTACTTGTAAGGCTTTGAAGAGGCACCACATCTGAGATTAATAGCTAAGAGAAATCATCATGAAGGCAAAGAAACTGTTGGGTGGAAAACTAGTTAAGTGTAGGCCACAAAGGGAAAAACTGGACCGAGTTTCCAAGGAGTCAAGGTCCTCTGTTGTTCATGATTATGTGTGTCTGAATGAAAGTAATGGGAAGAGAATTTGTAGCTTATGTGGGATCTAAAAGCACAGCAAGAAGCACAGAGCAGTCTTACCATATTCAAAAGGTGGTGTATCATCTATATAACTTGTCTAGCAAAAATAAACAGAATTTTGCTAGAAAAATATAATTAACCTAGGTGAAAAAAATAGAAAATACTAAATAAAGAAATCATCCTATACACTAATCAAGAAAACAAGTTTGGAATTTTTGAGAAAATAAACTGAAGTCATCAGCCCAGAGCAAAGCAATGTTTTAAAAGGTCAAGAAGATGCAAAGATGCTTTAGAAGACAGAAAATATATCAAAGAAAACAAAGATTATTGTTAGTGTACACAAAACCATATTAAAAAAACATCTCTAGGACATGGTCTACAATATTGTTAATAGTTGTTCAGGGAAAATATTATTTTCATGTTGGGATTCATTATAGGGAAACAAAGGATATAAGGTTCCAATAGCTGAACTGTGAAGAATGTTAAAGAACCTCGGGGTTTTTTTACTGTAAGTCGGGAAAATATATGATGGTTTTATTATAGTAGAACCTAGGGATTCTAGTCAAAATTAAGGTCCTATTGTGTTAGGTGTGCTAATGGAAGACAGCACCTTCCTGTGCCAAGTAACTTAGAATAAAACAGCTTAGCTATACAGACAAGGAAAAAAAAAAAAAAGATACAAAGGACACAGTCATTTATCCAAAGAAGGTCTGTGCCTGAACTGTGATCTAGGATTCATATTTTATAAGTCCCAAGTCAATATTTTATATAATGAGTTACATTATTTCGTTATAGGTATAAGGGTTTTGCTTAATATGGGGTAGAAAACCTAGGTGATTATCTTTTTTATACATATATATGTGCTTAGAAATAGAAAATTCTTATGCTACGTTTATTCAGGTCTTAACCTAACTCACTGATTCCACAGACCTCTACTGAAATCTAATAAAGATTAGATTAAATTCTTAAGGAATCTCCATATTCATTCTTAAATATTTGAATTCTAGAGTAAGAAATATTTTTTTAAGCTAAAATAATATATATATATAAAAGTTAAAAATTAACAAAAATTTACAGAAATGGCTATTTTTCTGTTAAGATGGACTTAATTTCTTCCTGACATTTTTATGTTCTGAGGTTTCTTAGGAAAGAAAAAAATTATCAGAAGATCACCATTTCCCCCTAGTTATGGAAAGTTTCTTTGCTGCATGACTCAGAGCTTTGAAGTTCATATATTCAACCTTTTCTTCTATACATATATCCACACATAGCTAAGTCTATATCCAAAAAAGGACTTGGCTGCTACAACATTAGGAGCTCTGGTGCCTACTTTTCAAACAATTGGCCCCCAAAAATGAAACTAGGAGTCTGTGATAAGCTTTATTTCTTGTTGGGGAAAACCTAGGCATCTTCATATAGACCATAAATAGGCACCGAGCAGGGTGTTTTTAGCAGAAGATACAATACCCCCTCTCTTCCTCCTCTGGGAGAGAAATATTTCACTGAGCCTTGCAAGAAGGAATTATTTCCTCCTAGATTCTGTCTTCCTAGCTATCGTCTTCTCTTCCTAAACCATAAGAAAAGCCATTGTCATTTTAATTTTAAAATATAATAACATGAAGAGTCTTAACTGGCTTTCACGCTCTTCAGTGCAATACAGTTACGGATATAGAACCCTCATTGCTTCAGTACCTACATCTCTTAAGATCGAGTGAACAGACCAGAAAAAGACTGCTTCTGGTAGCACTTCTTTATTAACCAGACAGGCAATGTAACGCCTCCTTATAATATACTTTCAGTGAACATGCCTATACAGCAAACTGCGTGAAAAATGCAGTCCAAGGTTGACCATTCTCTGCTCAGATGGCACATAGTGTCCTGTCTGGTGGTGGCTATCGAACCTACTCCTAAATCTTCATGTTCTTCTTTATGTGGTTCAGGCTCATGTAGAATATTCCTATCTTCCAGTCCAAGCAAGTTTTATTCAGACTGAATTTTGCAATGGGAACATAAGGCAATGAAAACACTGGTGGCCTTTGGTAATGGTTCTGAACCAACTCATCTACTGTAGCATTTGTAGTCACTGTTGAGGAGTTTACTGTGCGTGGGGGGGAGATGCTGTCTGAAGGCAAGGCAGTCCCAGGAGCCTGGGTCAAGGGCATTTTCTGTGTCTGTCTCCTCTCTTGTCAATCCTGATCATAAACCCAGACAGGGACAAAGAACACAGCCTTCCTTTAGGCCTTGTTTCACTTAGATGAAAACAATTCAAGATTGATGTGGAGGATCTGGGGGAGAATAATGGTATCCTACTGATCTGGTGGGGTTTCATGGAAAGTTTTGCACGCTAAAACATTCTTTAAGGGCTTTTTTACACTTTATATGTGGAAGTCATTGAAAAAAGCTCAAGCATCATGGAGTTTAGGTGCTTCTAGGTTGAGGCAGAAATAGTTTTCAGGGTACTGATTTGAGGACTTCTGTTCTAGTTATGTCCTAACCTTGTTTTCAGCGAGGAAGGTGCTACACTGCTGTTTCAGGAGTGCCGGACAAGGCCCCGAGCGCTGTAGCCATGCAGCATGCTGAGCCCAGAGGGGAGGCTGGCATCCAGGGATGCTGGTGGAGGGGCTGGGAGGCCAGTGGGCAGGCAGGCAGCTGGGAAGACTGGG
>NW_020799097.1:24682579-24735768 GCF_003259725.1 Athene cunicularia | reverse complement strand
CTTTCCTTCCTCTCTGTTACGAGATGCAGAGTCAGAGAGAAGCCTGCAGGTGTGACTGCTGTCAAAGATTCTTATTAGTCCACTTAGCTTTTGACTTTACTATAGATATGACTGGAGTTTTTGAAACTGTCTTTCTCAGGAATGAAGAAGTGTATTTTAAATTTTCTGATTAGATAATGAGTAGTCTTTTTCTGAACCAAAAAGAAATCCAGGTTAGCATCTTGCAGAATGGTTTTTATGGAACGCTGACAGCAAAAGCTGTTTCTTGAAAAGAAGAAAATGAGTACATTTACTTGATGCAGGGTGTTACAGCTGAGTTGAGAAGAGGCATACTATTTTCTGTTTACCATTTCTTTCTGTATGTATTTATTCTGTTAACATTGAAGTCAAGCAAAACCTTTTTTTTTCTTTATAAATGTCTTGAGAATATCACCAGTGATAGACAGCTTATTAATCATATGCTGCTTAAAACACACAGGTTTAATGATCTGCCTTAGCTATTTATATAAAAACAGCAAATGATTTTCAGGTCATGTTCCCAAAACATATTTACTTAAAAAAGAAAGTTGATTAATTGTTTACTGTGGCAAGACAGCATAAGTTTTAAATCAGATTTCAAGTAAGAGAGATATTGTTTATGTGACAGCCTTCCTTGGTTTTCCCATTTAAAATTATTTCAGAAATAAGTAGCTGAAAATCTTTTAAAACTCTAGTATATTTATTCACTTTACCTAGCAAAGTTTTTAAGCTTTTGTAACTCATGAAAGAAAAGATATCACTACAGATTTTTCTAGGCTTGAGAAGGTTGTAAAATCTTACAGTAGTTGTACATGTCAGAATTTCCATAATTTTCAAAACAGCATTGATCACTGACAAAGATCTGCTGTATGTTTTGCATGGCCTACTCCATATACAAAGTATGATTTTAGAAATGACTTAAATGATTTCCAAATTGTCTCAACGGTTCCTATTGTTGGAAACAATTCCAAAGGTTCCAGACACATTGTATTCATATAAAATGTGCAGCTTTTTAGTTTGAGAATGAAAAAAATCCACCTAAAAGCTTGAAGTGGAGCTATTGTTTGCTTTCAGAAATTACTACTATGACCCTGTACTATTTTCCGTGATTGATTTTATTAGGATAACACAACTCCACTGGATATTATTTGACACACTGTGACAGATACCAAACAATCAGAAAGTACAAAAGGTGAGATTCCAGAGAGAAAAGTATGATTATACAACTTGTCACTTTCTCATACACATTTAAAAGTTCACTTACTGGATAATAAAGCAAAAACCTTTTGACCACTCTCTACAGAGTACAGCAACAGTCTCCTGTAGAGCTCAGTGGACAGTGAAGTAAATTTTTTTAAGGTAGGATTTAATGGTTATAAAATGTTAATCCATCTGGGTGGCTTAGGAATCAAAATCTTATTTTCAAAGTGATTTGGACGTGCAGAGTAAGTCCCATTAAAGGATTCAGTCACTACAATAAGTAGAATCAAAAGACTCTTCCCAGGCACCAGACTCCCTACACTTGTGTAGGGAATATTAGATGCCTAAGGACAGAGCCCAGAACAGCGGCAAACTGAATGGGCAGCATCCAATGGATGACAATTAGAGAATATTTTGGTCCCTCAGAACATCAGAGAATCACACATCCTTTTTTACAAGTCAGGTACAGAAACCTCTTCTGAATCAGGGTGTCTAAATGTTTTCTTTACAGAAAACTAGTCAAGGTCACATTTTAAAGACTGGTGCCAGAAGAGGAGGTAATAGTACTGTGGTCTTTATACAATGTTGACCAGTTGCAGCATAGTCCAAATGTCGTTTCTTTTTGCTGCAATAGGACAATTATATCTATACTTCTTACTCACTTAGAAGTTGTTCTAACCATTAATCTTAGACATAGAGGTTGTGCTTCCTGACAAAACACTTCCAAAGTGCAGAAATAATTCAGGATATGCTGGGTCAGTGGGGCACATCTAGAAGCAGGAAGTTTGGGAATTCATGTGATAAGGACCATTTTCATTTTAACAAACAATTATGGCACTAAATTAAAAAAAATAAAATATTGGCAGTACTGATTCTTTGATTTTCCCATTCCTAAATAAATGTCCATATTACCAGATTATAGTTTCACATGTCATGCTCTTTCCCACCAGCGGACTGTTTATGTATGCCATACAGAATTAGACACTTCAAAATGAGTAGCTGAGAATAGATATCATGTTTAGGATGCCACTAAGATGAGGCGATGTGAAGTTGAATACCCCTGTCAGAGGGCTCATGTCCTTGCTGAACAGTGCTTCTACACCAGCAATAGCTAGGTAAAACACAGCATAAAGGGAAAAACTACGTTTATGTTGTCTACAGTCTGATCTGTTCAACTGTGAAACAAAGAGGTTCACTCAACAGTCAGGACTGAGTATAACTGTTAAGCAGGTATTCTTTATTTGCAGTGCTGGGCAGCACTGGGGATAGCTCTACCACAAGTACCACACTTACTAACAAAAGTGTGTTATAGCAAAAGAAAGTCCAGGGAGAGCCTCCATCCCCTGCTAGAAGCAGGAGGAAACATGGTCACAAGTGATGAGGAGAAGGCTGAGGTGCTTAATGCCTTGTTTGCATCAGTCTTTAATAACAAGACTAGTTGTACTGAGGGAATCCAGCCTCCTCAGCCAGAAGACAGAGACTGGCAGAACCACCTCCCCACAGTCCAGGAGGAGACAGTCAGTGACCTGCTGCATCACACAGACACACACAAGTGTATGGGAGCGGATGGGATACACCCGAAGGTGCTGAAGGAGCTGGCTGGGGTGCTCGCCAAGCTGCTTTCCATCATTTACCAGCAGTCCTGGCTGACCGGGGAGGTCCTGACAAACTGAAAATTGGTCAATATGACACCCATCTATAGAAGGGTTGGAAGGATGATCCAGGAAATTACAGGCCTGTCAGCTTGACTTTGGTGCCCGGGAAGCTGATGGAGCAGCTCATCCTGAGTACCATCACACAACACATGAAGGACAACCAGATGATCAGGCCCAGTCAGCATGGGTTTATGAAAGGCAGGTCCTGCCTGACAAACCTGATCTCCTTCTACGGCAGGGAAACCTGCTTATTGGATGAGGGAAGGGATGTGGATGTTGTTTAGCTTGACTTTAGTAAGGCCTTCGACACCATTTCCCACAGCATTCTCCTGGCAAAACTGGCTGCTCATGGCTTGGACGGGCACACGCTTTGCTGGGTAAAACCTGTCTGTATGGCCGGGCCCAAAGAGTTGTGGTGAACGGAGTTAAATCCAGCTGGCGGCCGGTCACGAGTGGTGTCCCCCAGGGCTCGGTGTTGGGGCCACTCCTGTTTAACATCTTTATTGATGATCTAGATGAGGGGATCGAGTGCACCCTCAGTCAGTTTGCAGGTGACACCCAGTTGGGTGGGAGTGTTGATCTGCTCGAGGGCAGGGAGGCTCTGCAGAGAGACCTGGACAGGCTGGAGCCATGGGCTGAGCCCAACTGGAGGAGTTTCCATAAGGCCAAATGCCGGGGGCTGCCCTTGGGCCACAACAACCCCCAGCAGCGCTACAGGCTTGGGGAGGAGTGGCTGGAGAGCTGCCAGTCAGAGAGGGACCTGGGGGTGTTGATTGACAGCCAGCTGAACAGGAGCCAGCAGTGTGCCCAGGTAGCCAAGAAGGCCAATGGCATCCTGGCTTGTGTCAGCAATAGCGTGGCCAGCAGGGACAGGGAAGGGATCTGACCCCTGTCCTCGGCACTGCTGAGGCCGCCCCTCGATTCCTGTGTTCAGTTTTGGGCCCCTCACTACAAAAAGGACATTGAATGACTTGAGCATGTCCAGAGAAGGGCAACGAAGCTGGTGCAGGGTCTGGAGCACAGGTCGTACGGGGAGCGGCTGAGGGAACTGGGGGTGTTTAGTCTGGAGAAGAGGAGGCTGAGGGGAGACCTCATCGCCCTCTACAGCTCCCTGAAAGGAGGTTGCAGAGTGCTGGGGATGAGCCTCTTTTACCAAGTAACAAGCCATAGGACAAGAGGGAATGGCCTCAGGTTGCACCAGGGAAGATTTAGACTGGATATTAGGAAGCATTTCTTTACAGAACGTGTTGTTAGGCGTTGGAGTGGGCTGCCCAGGGAGGTGGTGGAGTCCCCATCCATTAAGAGTCCGGTCAGTTTAGCGCTGAGGGATATAATGTAGTTGGGAACTGTCAGTGTTAGGTGAATGTTTGGACTCGGTGATCTTCAAGGTCCTTTCCAACCTAGATGATTCTGTGATTCTGTGAAAACTCTCTGAGTAATATACACAAAAAGCATACATTTATATTAGATTTCTTAGAGAAGGTAGTCTTATGCTAATGCGTTCTTAGAATTCATTTACATAGTGTGAGCATGAGTAGTAAAAATAGAGTGAGGGTCTTTTCCCCTCCTTAGGGGTCCACATAGCCTTTCTCACACTGTCCGTTAGTCAACTTTACGTGTTTTGTGTCCATATATGGTCATAGAGTTACTTCATCCATCCTTCAGCTCCTGTTTGTTCCAAGGAGGTTAATTTAGACCAGCTTTCAGTCACTTATCTTGACACGGGCGTTTTCTTAGGCACTTGTTTTCTTTAGGTTCCTGCTTTTAGGGATGTACTCAGGGAGTTTTTTCAGACTGTCCAATGTCTGTCTTACCTTTACTAGGCAAGGACTTAAAACATCTTACAAGTGGGTAACTGGGCAACAACTACAGACGGTAATTAGGAAAAAGTATAAATGAAATTATCTACATAACTTTAAAATACAGGAAAAATACAGGAAAAATAAAAGCTAATATAATACAAGTGATGTCTAATGTTAAAACTAAATGTCTTATATTACATGTCCCTGTACATTAGCAATTTCAATTGTACTTGTAGCAACTTCCCTTCACTGCTTTAACAACACTAACCAGATCTTTCACATAACGTAGATGGAGAAATATCTTATTTCTATATTCTTGCTTATTAGGCTTTGAGG
This sequence comes from Athene cunicularia, assembly GCF_003259725.1. Taxonomy (NCBI): domain Eukaryota; kingdom Metazoa; phylum Chordata; class Aves; order Strigiformes; family Strigidae; genus Athene; species Athene cunicularia. The sequence continues at coordinate 24,730,757 of NW_020799097.1, read as the reverse complement.
TTGTCAGTACTAAAATGTTTTTGAATTTGCCCAGAAACAGGCCAATATATACCTTGAATACTCTCATGCAGAAAACATGGTGCCTAAGGTGAGGTTGCAGCAGATTAATTCTTTGCCCCCATGGAGTCATTAAGTCCCTTTGTGGAATTACTCTTTTGATGCTCTAAAAAGTTTTAATCAGTCTTTAAAAATTTTGTTTTGATGCTTGATTTATTAAATACTATTTATTTTATCACTCTGTTATTTGTTCTGATTTTATGCAACATCAGCATAAGTAACTAAACCAAAATACTGACTTCTTACCGACATTTTCATGGTTGTTAATACTGCAGATTAATGGGTGTAATGGAGAATAATCAGGTCAGCTGACCACAGTAAGTATCATGTATTAACAATACCCTGGTTGATATACCTCAGATGGAGTTAAAAGTTTTTGTTAGATCTACATCTTCTGCATTATCTTGGTTTTGAGTGTAAGTATTCTAGGAATGCAAATTAGCCTATCTTTAGATTTTTAATAGAAACTTTCTAGTTTGTAAATTAAAATTGATAGTATGGTTTTGCAATGTGAATAGTCATAACACTCTAAGAAACTGCCCATTAGTTAAGATGAAGCAACTGAATACCTTAGTTCACCCAAATACGAGCTAAAGTCATAAATCAGTACAGATCTGCTTCTCTAAATCTCTCTTGAAAGTACACAGAGGATAGTGATAACTTGACTGATGTGGGAGTGATTTGCTAAGTTACTGTAACTTAATCAAGTGTTCACTTCTCAGGTTGCACAATGATCAGGGTATTGTACTTATCCCCTCATCATGTGCTCAGTGACATCCATATTTAGTAACAGTATTATTAACAAGAGCAACACATCATTATTGCACATGCAGTAACTTAGCTTTTCATATTTGATTTCTTTGCTGCTGTTATTTAAATGCGGACAGGCAGATTTCTGTGGGCACACTGCAATAGTGCAGGTTGCTTTCATGCAGCCTCATGGAAGCCCTGGCATGGGGTGTCACACGCCTATGGCGTGACACACAGCAGAGGAATAAAAAGCCTAAGCAAAACTGTAAGATGGCAGCTTCTAAAGCACAACAAGCTATCACTATGATTTTAGCAGGAATATATTTTTAAATCCTTTCACAAATCGAAGCTTTAAAAATATTTCTTTCTCCACATTATGATTCTTGGCACCAGTTGCTACACTACCTTATACTGGAAAGACAACTGTCACCACACTGATTTAAGTTTTCTGAAGCACAGCATTTCTTCTGTGAAGAAAAATCATTGATCTTTTCTTCCCAGTTTCCTCCCTCCAGCAGTGGCCTTGAGGAATGTGACTCTGATCTGCACCGTGAAGATCTGTACACTCACAGCTAATTACTGTATTTGTAATTCTTGACCATACTAGCCTTGCCAGGAAGTGAATTACAGTCTTTTGAGTACATTAATATCTGTAAGCTAGCCCTCCAGCTTGCAGGGCCAGTAGAAATGGTAGCGATAGTAACTTACCAAACACTCCCATTAAGTGCACAGTGCTATCTGATTGTCTTGTATGCTTCTCTTGTATTAACCCCTTCAATCACTCTGACAAGTACATTTGAACTGAGGGAGGGAGATGATTTTGACAGTTTTGCATAGAACAATGATGTAGAAAATCTAAGACTGCCAGAATGAAAAGCAGCACATAGTAATGATGCCCTAGGTTTATAGCATCTCTTAAAAGAAATAAGAGATGATCATGTCTTCTTTTGTTCATTGTTCTGAATACATTACTAGGCTGCTGTTGATTTTTCTGCACTTAACAATGTATGCAGTAATTGTTGCTGAAACTGTTGTTATTGTGATAGAGTTTATGCTAGGTGGACTCTTTGGCAGTAGCCCTTTAATTGAAGAATTGCTTCATTGTGATTTTATTTGATATTCTTTTTAGCAGCGCTGATCATAAGGAATTCAGTTAGTATTCATTGTAATAGCACTGATCATAAAGAATTCATTTGCTATTCAAATGGATGTCACAGGTGTTTCCATAGGACTTATGCTAACTGCAATTTTAGGAACCTTTAATGGATAGTTACACAAAGATTGGTTTTGAAAGGATCTCCTACCACTTCCCAGGTGACTGATTTAGCTTTGGCTATACTACAGTGAGCTCAAAAAATGGGGGAGAGGGGGGTGGGGGGTGTACACCAAGGTCTTTAATGGTAATAGGTTTCATTTTACATGACATTTTCTAGTGCCCAGATTCTGAATCCTGTATGTTTAGCAATTGGTCAGCCATAAAGCTTCATGTAAGAGAGATCCATTTTCAGACATAGTATTCACGCTTTTGGTGAGTCTCAACAGTTACAAATATTTTTGGCATCACTTCCAATGACAGAACAGGATACTAACAAGAAGATGTGAAGCTAAATTGTGCAAAGGAGAAAAAAGGTATATTTCTGACTAATGGTGATTCAGAATGTACTAAAATTGTGTAGATTAAACACATTTATAATCAGACTATTAACAAAAAGATTCACAACTGCATTAATAAGTCATATTTCATTATCCTAACACAAAAGATACCTAGTATGAGACATTAATATGTGTAATAAAGCCTTCTGCATATGTATTATGAACAGCAGTGCTTTTAATATTAAAAGTGAATCCATACGGGTTATTTGACATGTAAAATATTAACTTTTACAGCAAGAATGCAAATGAGAGCTTGAGCACTAATTATAGCTGCAGATCCCACTCAGGAATGAGGCTCTGTGTGACTAATGATTTTGGCAAAATGAAGGAATGGCCTGCTTCTCTCAAGAGGGAGCATATCTTAGCTCCCTCTCTTCTCTTTGTAACCCTTCTCAATTTTTACCATGTCTCAGTACAGTACCTAATGCATATGCTGCTTCCAGGGACTGGCTTCCAAAGACAGACCACCAGCTCCATGATTTTATAGCCAGTTTTATATAATTGTCTCTAGAAAGGAGGAAAGTTTATTTCATATGTATCCAGAACCATGTAACTCTAGGAGATATTCTATAAAAGATTATTTTCGTGAGCTGTCCCCATTATTATATTTCTATTTCTTCCATTAATAAGACAAAAGTGTTGGATTTTGGTATAGGATGGTGTAATTGCTCTACCATGAATCTTTCACAATATGTTTCCTCCATCATTTTTTTCCAGAGAATAGGATGTTGTCTTTTTTTAAACAAATCTAGCTTTTGTCATTATTATTTGCTTTTCCCGTGTGATTATTCCTCTGACAAACTAATCCAGTTGAGATGACTGTGACGACTACTACTGAAGTCTGTTATTGTTATTCCTGAAATGGCCAAAGGGGTCACTGGAAAGCAAAATGGAGCTGTTAATTCTTGTCAAAGAAGTCATATGGCTTTTTTTAATGGTAGGTACCTATGAGAAAACTGTTCTTACCAGAGCTACTTGGTGCTTTTCTCTGTGCGTAAGTGCCAGGCTGTACTCAGCTGAAATAACCTGTAACATGTTCAACTTTTTCTCAATTTTATTATCCTTTATTGCAGAAAACTTTAGATAAAGCATGGCTAAGAAATATGCTGTTAGAAATAGGATGACAAAACAATTATTGAATAGTACCATAGGTGCTTTAAACTATCATATAATTATCTTTTAATAATAACACACACACAATTAAAAGTAAAAAATTAATATTGTGACTTATCGCCAATCTGTAGCAGAAAGTCGTTTTACTAAAATTTAACAAAGGAAATTTTAACCCGAGTTTTTCTGACCTAGTAATAAATTCTCTTTGTTTCAATGCTGCTAGCCAATTTTTTTAAAGTTAAGCAATGTCTTATGTAAAAATCTAGGATAGCAGGATTATAGATGCTCATAAAAGGGCACAACTGTGGATATAATGCAGATTTCAAAGGATGTTGAATTTATAATACTCCTACATAATGAGATATAAGGTGGAAATGTCATAGCTACGTGAGTGACTCCTTCAGTGTTTCTCAGGTACCTGCATTACCTGTGAGGATGGGACAAGAGAAGAGGAAAGTCAAAATACTTCCTTCTTAATTCAGTTACTCTGGTAAGATCAGTAGTTTTTGAAATGTGAACCTAATTTCTAAGGAGTGTCTTGCTTTATATTATTGAAAACATTCTTGTTATGTGTGAAACAACTGGCATGAGTTCTTTATAAGCAAATTACTAAATCACCTTCCAGGCTGTCTTAATAAATCACCACAAGGCTCATTAATATAATTTTCTAGACTTCATCAAGGTGTGTCTACTACAGCTGCACAAATACACATGCCATTTTCACTAACAGTAATGATCTTGGCAAACAACTGAAGTCGACTGGGTGCATAAAATTTGTCTAGATAATTACATTTTTTGCTTGAAGTATAATTTTCCTAATTTATCTAATTTCCATTTTTTTTCTTGTTGCACTGACGCCTTCAAAGTTAAAAATAGGGAACGGATTGTTTCACTGAAATAAAATTCTGTGCATCTAAAAGATTAGTTAGTTCATTTATGTGTTATCAAAGTCAGCGGATTACCTTTTGCTGTATTATTGCTCTGAGGTGAGATAATACTAAACTCCATTAAAATAGATGGTCAAACTCTTCTTCCTTTTCATTTCACTCACAAGGTTAGGAACAGATTAAAAGAATTTAAGCAGGTTTTTGTTTCCCTTTCCCTCAAATAATTAGGTTTTTATATATTGTTAGGCATATGGCAGGTCTGTCAGTGATATTAAATATTAAACATTCAGTGTTCAAAAGCCAATATTCAATATTAATATTGAATAATATTAATATATTAAAAACAATATTCAGTGGTATTCAATGTATGTGTAAAATTATACAAAAAGCTGAAAAAGTTTAAAAAGTTAAAAAATAGTTTTTAAGTGGATTGGTGATTTAAGCTCTCTGCAGCTATTCCATTCTGTAAAATGTTCCACTGTTTATCAGCTGAAAGTTGATGTGGGCTCTAAGTGCAAGATTTTGAGAGGTTTTGAATGCCTGTGCTTTGAGTCACGTAGTGTTAAGCTCTCTAAAACATCGCATATGCTTAAGCAACTTTCTGACAGGTGAGGAACTTTAAACATCTCAAGTTGTACATCAAAAAGTAACATTTGAATTCACAAATCATTGAGTTGGTTTTCTGAAAACTCTTCAGGGCTTTTAGACTAGTGGCCTAAAGTCAGATGAAATAATTCCTTTAAAAAAGATCTCAAATAAGTATGTAACTTAATTCAAATATAATTAATACCAATTTAAAGTGTATATTGATTTGTGCCATATTGTTTTAGGTGGCTAGGTATATAAAGGAACTAAATTCCTAATTAGTGTTCGAGATTGGTATTTGTTCAGTTGTTTGGAGTTGTTTTCATCTCCAGACTGATTTCATCTAATAGCAAGTGGCAAGTCTGCACATACAATTGTTTTGTCAATATGAGTTCGATTCCTAGGGAATCTGCAAACTGATTTTGAGTGTACAGATCAAACCTAGTATAAATGTCCTATGTCTGAAAGACTCTGCAAGGTAAGCCAGCTTGTCATGGAAGTATGAACACATATACTTTACTTAGTATTTATGTGAGTGTCTATATTTCTATATGAATTGCAAAATTCATTACCCTACTGAAACATTATTTAATTGATATTTGGGGCTTGAATTATAGGTGTTTGTAGGTTGGAGATATTTGACATTATTTCACAAGCGAGAAATTAATTTTTCCTCAGAATGGAGCAAGCAAGTACACTGAACTTTGATACCATTAAACCTTGCAATATTCTGTAGCCTATAAATAGTTAAGGTGTATGCTTCAATTTGTAGGCATCATCTGCTCACTTGCAGTGGGACAAGTAATTTAGAAACATAACCCAGAGAAATTTAACTCAAAAGACCTACTTTCTAGTGGGAGACTCCTTTTGTTTTCTAAATATGCACATCCGTTACTGTATGATACAGTCTGACACTGCCAGAAAGCCTGTTTATTTGCTTCTAACTACAAAGAGTACAAATGCACATAGGCAATGTTAAATAGAAGCATACACAGCAGCATGATATAAACATATACACAGCAATACTAATGGTGGTTTTGTAAAACTTTTGCTTTTGTCTCAAATCAGTTCCTCTCATTTCACTTTCTACCAGTAGCAGTGTTGTTGGCTGTAGTAGATCTAGATATAGAAATGGTAAACTATCATGCAGTATAGCTCCTTCTTTTCATTGTCCTCTTTTAAGCATCTTTCAGAATAAACCACATGATCTTCACTAACCAAACTCTAGTGACTCTTGGAGATTGCTCCTTTCCACACCTGCAGGCCTCAAAAGCTGTGCCAATCACTTATCTTGACTTTTCCCACTTGCTTTTGATTGTGAGTCTACTTTTCAATAGAGTTTGAGTGTTACACTAAAGATCTGTGTATTGGTACTGCAGCTTTACTTTTGATCTTTCTCTTCTTTCTTCCAGCGGTTCCGTATTCACAGGAAGGTTGTAAATATGCCTTCTCATTTGTGGGTGGTATCAGCATGCCTATGTATTTCTGATGGTGTATTGTCAGAATGCCAGATCTTTGCCCAGCTGTGGGTTGAATTGGCAATTTCTTAGGAGCCTGAGCAGTGTGAATAAAATGAAGTATATTACAGCTGTCCTCATCTTAATACAGAGGAATAATCAGCAAAACTTGCAGCAGGTCCCAGCATGTGATATCTCTGATCAAGATTGAGTATCACACGCTGAGATGTGAGATAGGCTGCATCTTCTTATAAGTAATAAGCTTAGTTTCAAACTGAATCAAGAACTATCTGATATTGCATTTATAGAAAGCAGAACAGGGTGTTGGGAGACTAGGACACTATTCTCCATCCAGTCATAGACTTCTTGTCTATGAAGCCCCGTTAGACAGCATATTGAGATTTACAGCACTGAGATTTACATCTCAGATTTTGGATGACCTATTTGAGGTTTTGCTGTCCTGACTTCTAGAGGCACAGGGTACCATTTCAGTAATAAAATACCAACATCTGAAAACAAAGCTTAGCTGTGTCAGGCCGGACATCTGTGAGTGGAAGCAGCAAAACAGTGGCCATTTAACACAAAGATGTTAGCCTTATTTATCACATCTACACAAAAAAAAAAAAAAAAAAAAAAAGCCTATGTTCTCTTCAGTAATGTGGTTAAATCATATTTTTGTATGTTTATTTTATTACTTGTATCAATAATGCTGTGGAAGATTTACAGACATTTAAAACTTGGGGTGGCACCTACTAGCAACACTTACATGAAGGGTGTCGCTAATTTTGCAGTATTTCTTTACACCTCTTTTTGTGATTGGTTACATAAGCCAGGTAGATGATACAAGGAAATGCTGAACAACAACAAAGCAAAACAGTGATGTTGACAAAGGTAGCTAAGCCCTACTGATTATCTCCAAGGAAAATACATCCCTCAGCACTGTTGACAAGCATGACTTTTCTTCATACCAGAACTCCTAAAATCACATAAGGGAGAAAAATCCATGAGATGTAAAGTGACTAAGACTTTGACAGCCAAGTAACAGCTTAGAAAGTTAGTCCCAAAACAGAAAACAACAGAAAAGAATTTGAAGGCATGTTAATAAAATGTTATCCGGCATGTGAGAAATGCAGGTAATGTACCTATGAATAAACAAAGCTTTAATTTGTCTATGTAGCAGTATTCTTCCTCAAAGACAGCAAAGGTTCTGACACTTCAACAGATGGAAAGGGCTTGGCTGGCAATAGACATAGAGACTCCTCGAATGAGAACAGGATTTTGCTGTTTATTATGTTTCCTAGAAATGATGTTCAGAACAATGTAATCTGGAAGTATTTTGAAGTGACTCTTACACAGCTGTCTTAGCTGATAGCATAGGACAGATGGTGCAACACAGTCCAGCATACAAGGAGCTTACTTCTTTCACAACTTTATTAGCTAAGAGCTTTGAAAAGCAACAGTGATGATGATATAAATCAGTGCAATCTTGTAGAATAGGTAAACAAAATGGGACAGGCTTTCTACCCGTGGCTAGGTACCACCTTTGAGCTGCTGTGCCAGGGGAGGGACAAGGAAGGAGACGGGAGAAATCTACTTAATCAAATCTTTCTTCAGCACCCGCTTCTATTGAGTTTCATGCTGGGTAAGCTAATTGCCGTGCCTAGCATTGCCTATCAACTTCCCTCAGATGCTTGTGCAAAGAAAAGGACAGGCCAACATCCAGTTTTTTGGTGTCAAAGTCGTGCTCACAAACTGAGTCATCAGCTACTTGCTTTGTTAACACACTCTCATGTAGCAGTTAAAAGAAAATCCTTATTGTAATACCTACTGCAAGTAGCTAAAACAAAAGGATAAATTGTCAAGCTGATAAAGTACTGCCACCCTAATTAGACAGGTAAGTTGTTAGACCTTTGAAAGACATGCTACATCATGAATAGGGATATTTAAAATTATGTTATAACTAATTACTTTTTAATTTCCATTTGCATTTTAATGAAGATTGAGCTTAATGAGATAAATAGCAGAGAGATTTCTGTATCAAAAATACTCTTGAATTCTCTGTGTGTCAAGGATTAGATTTTCAGAGGTTTGGGGTACCTGAAGTCAGATAATTATTTTTAAAAATTAATTAGGCATTTATCTACCTTGGGTCTTCCGTTTGAATGTAGAAGGAGTTTGAAAAATGCTAGTCTGCTTGCATCCTCCTGGGTCTAAATGCCTTCAGGAAATAATTTCTAGAAGTGCTGAATGCAGGCCACAGAATTGAAAATCAATGGAAAACATGATCAGGCTTTGACAGTTCCAAAGACCATATCCTCAGTATATGAATATTGTCAATATTATGTAACATTGCATACTGCATGAGAAAAGATTGATTCTTTGTTGTTTTTTTTTTTCAAACTGGCAAGAATTCTAATGTCTTTATTGTTGTTGGATTTCTTAGCACAACAGGTCTATATAACAAACTTTACATATTTTAAATGGGTCAAAACTAATGAACTTCATTAAGATGTATAATTTTGATTAAAGCATGATTAATTTGTCTATTTAGCATACAGTGATCAGATAAATGTACTATATGGTGACTAGAACACTGCTGAAGGAATAGTAGCATAGATATATTTCTAAATGTTAACATGTCTATGTACATTATTATGTTCATGTTCAGTTGAACTCTGGCCCTTAGTACTGTGGGGAACATGCTTGTGTTGCACCTTCTCTTTCCTTTTATGGATTTCTAACAACATGCTCATTGTACATTAATAATTCTCTACAAGCTCATTGTACCTTAATCATCCTTTAAAACAGGACATTTTCTACAACAGGGTGCTTCTTGACATGGTCAGGCTGCCTATGCTGTAATGGATTTGTACCAATTTCCCATTCAGCTGATGTGATAAAACTTACCCATACACTGTTCAAAAATCGTTCAAGCACTGAGTATATTACAGACACGTGGTGCCAGAGTCACCTTCTCGGGTATTACATGGCTTTAGAGGGAGGTGGACTACAATAGGCCGGACTCTACAACGATGCTGGGACAAGGAAACAGATTCTCAGTCATTCTGTAGTCACTACCTACAATTAGCAAAAGAACAATTGGTTTTAGTCACTAATTAAAACACTTAGTACAGGGCTATACTGAAAAATCTGAGTATCTCCAGTGCTGTTGCTGCTCTCGTTTTGCAGGTGCTAATTTAATTCCTGTTACTCCTTGTAGCATTAGGTATTTCCCTGGCAGAGCAGTTGGCTAGACTCTTCTCAAAGCACAGGGAAATTGCTTATTGTAAAAAAGCAAACCAAAACAGAAACAACAAAAAGTGTTTGATGCCAGCTTTTCTAACATAGTTAATCCAGTGGGAGTTAAACTAAAAGGTGGAAGCTGATCCTCTACAAAAATTCTTAATGTAAATATAACTTAAGACATTAAATCTTATTACAATTTAGCAAAAAAGGTTTGATAAAGGGTCTGTCTCCTTAATAAAAAGTAGTTAATTGTAGTGTTTGAGCAAATGCTGCTTAAATCTTACCTTGCTTAAAACTTCTGAAACTTTCAGATTATCCTGTTTTCAAATCTATACTGTATTTATGCAACCTCATAGTCTCCTAATCTAATAAAACCGCAAGTGCCATTCATCTACTTAGAGCTTCTGGAGTGACTCACCTGTAGAACAGATTTTTCATATTTTTCAGGAAGGTAGAAGGATTACAAATATAAATTAATTATCCTCTCCTTTCTGTTCTGCATAGCAGGCATTCAGTCAGTGAGATACAATAGCAGACTTCCTGCAACTCTTCAACACAGTTCCGATGCTTACCGACTTCCTAAAGCATAACTGGGTCTGCTTAGTGAATGACAAAATTAACTTCCGAACAAACCTTCCTAAAGCAGCAGTTTTTTAAAAGTGAATATTATCAGGATGCATTTTTTGCAGTTATAAATCACAGTGTTGGATTAATATGATAATAATCAATGTTAATGGCCAGTTGTTTTGTTATAAATGGGTTTCTTGCATTAAACTTATTACTTCTCTTATGCTCCTAATTTAATTAGAACAAAGGGTATGGCTGTATCTGGTTTTTAATTTTCTTCAATATTTATTGGTTAATTATACTAATGAAGTGTTATTACTTTGTTTTCTTTTGTCTGGGTGTTTTGAGAGTGAACTGGTCGCTGAGACTTGTTTTTGTTTATTCCAGCTCTGGTATAGCATAACACTGCCAGTGTGCTTGGCCTGTCAATAGGGCTCCTCATACTGCATTTGCAGAGGTCATGCATTATAGATTCAAAGGTGAAATCTGTCCTTATTTTGGTGATGGTATTGATTTGCTTTTCAAAGCAGATTACCTTTCAGTGACACTGCATTTATTTAGCATATCTTACAAAAACACCCCCCCAGAAACAACAAAGAAAGAGGGACAATGTCTTATTTGGCACAAATAAAAATGTACTTGTTAACTAGACTAGGTTAAAAAATATAATCCCTATACGAACTAGATGGGTAGACTGGCACCTTAATGTTTGCTAAACATACATGAGGCATATTTGTCAGCTTTTTTAGACTGCAGACAGTTAAATCCTGTTTACATGAACTTCTGCATTAACTTTAACTGTAAGTGCCTATGCACAAGCTTACTAAACCATCTTATAAAACCTAATGCTGATATTATAATATTTCAAGCTTAATATTGGAGCAAGTTCTCACTGCAGTAATGCTGTTCTGGCTCAGCTGAGCTATGCACATCACTCCAGAAAGCAATATGCAGTTGTTCAGCCTCCTAGGAGACATCTAAGTAGATGGCTTAGTAAACTTGATCTAATCAAAACAAAAGGTGTTCCAAGTCAGCCATATATAAAAATTACCCATCAGGAGCAAGAAAAGAAAAATACAGTTACTGGATGGAGAACTGACAGTCAATAGTACTTTGTGTCTGTGGTTCCAATTTTTTATATGCCTTTACTAAGTCTGCATGAAGTCATGGTGGGGATTGCTCCTTTCTCTGGGGAGCCTGAGCACAACCAGGGAAAGAAACTTGTAGGGTTTAAGAGGTGCAGGGGAGACTGCCTGGAGGTGGGACACTGCAGCTCAAAGAACCGAGAAACTGTGTGAGGGACAGAGAACAGATAACCAGGTCTCTGAGATGATGAAAGAAATTTCTTGTAACCATAGAGGAGTGAGGTGAGTCAGGTGCAATTTAGAAGGTCAGTTAGTTGAGTAAAACCAAGCCTGGATGCCAGGACCAGTCTGCAAAGGAGCAGAGCAGCAGAGCTCTTTATAAACTGCCTTTATGATTATTCCACTATGACTTTCCTCTGCTTAAAAAGGATTTCTAGTTTATGTTGTTTTAAAGCCTGATTTTTTTTCATTTTAAAAGCCTTTTGATCTTATTTGGAGAGTTCAGTGTAGGAAAAGGTCTAGTAAGATCCATCATCTCAAAGTTTTTGCTAATTCTGTATACTGTTGCATGAACAGCTAACTGAAAATCAGTGCCTGAAATCTGGTGCAAAGACAAACGAGCTCCTAGTGCACAAGGCCGTTGACCTAAACTATGGGATTGGTTTGATGGCTCTTTAGTCTAAAAGAGAAAGGCATAATGAGAACCAATGTCTGAAAGCTGAAGCCATAGGGGAAAAAAAAAAAAAAAAAAAAAAAGGGGGCTACATTTTTAACTCTATGGTGATTAATCATGGGAACAAACCACCTAGGGAATTATTTGAGTCCCCATTTCCTATGTTTCAGATGAAAAGTAGTGTCTTTCTGAAGAGTAAGGTTTAGAAAACCCAAGATCTTAAATAATAGCTGAAGTCATACTATATCAATTATTAAGGAAAAAAAGAGTAGAATAAAGTATAATGATACATAGCAGGGCAGACTACAGGATCTCGTAGTCCTGACTGTGTCCAAAATCCAGCATCTTTAGGAATCCATTTACTATAAACCACAAAATGCTACCTTTCCTACTGAGATTATCTTGGAGCCCTTGTAAATATTCAAGGTCAAGAGGATACAAAAATCTCTTTGCATATCCTCTTATAATTTATAGGCATATGTTCCGTATCTTCACATGAAAGAAAGAAGCTTTGTATCATTATTAGCACATATTTTCCTGTAAACTCAACCCCTGCATATAGGCTACAGGCCAAGCAGGAAAAGAAAAGGTCTTAACAGCAGTAGTAACCAGGTTAATCCCTGATACACAAAATTCCATGTACTCACAAGTCTTAGTGGTCCCTCCTGTGATCTCCTCTGGTGAAAAAAAAAGGTCACACTATGCACAAGTGTAATATGGAAGAAATTTTTCTGATTTACAAGGGGATTTGGATCCATATACCTTGCTCCTGTATGTTTTGTTATCAGGGAATGGAGATTTTCATATTCTTACCAGGAATCTCTACAGAGCAGTGAGACACATGGTTCTGAATATGTTACACAGAAATTATTCTTAATTAATAGCTTCCTGAATTACCATATACACTCAGTAAGTGTGTAAGCAAAATTGCTGAATCAATACTACAGGTAGAGGATATCAGCGTTTTTGTTTTGTCTTTTTACTTGTGGTTAACAAGAATTTAAAGGTTAGATCGATTTTCCTTTGTTTGATTTTGCATTTAACTTTGTATGGGATAGGTTAGCAGAAGATCGTATCTTAAAATTAGAAGTTCCAAGAAGGCTTGGAAGTAGAATACATCACAAAGCTTGTAGATAAATTAATGCAAATAGCGGGAATTTGAAATCCCTACTTGAGAATCTGTCAGTTATTTTATAGAAATGAATGTAAAACTGAAGTTTCGCTCTGAAGCTTCACTAGCAAAGTTATACTTCCAAATCCTTCTGTATTAATTTTAGTTCAGATTTGGAAAAAAGACAATGCTATTCTTAACATTTTTCTGTGCTGAGTGGGGTTCTTCAGAAAATGCTTTTAATTATTAAATGTGAAATAGCCCATTTCCACACCAGTGCACTTGGAAAGGTAAGCATACTGGTTAATATAGCTGTGTTGCTCTCTGAGTAAAGTAGTTAAACATACCTTTTAGGATTATTTATCACTTAACAACTTGCACAATACTGGGCAGAGATACTGAAAAAAGCCTTTCTCCTACATTGAATGGTCTCATCTCACAAGCTCTCCAAATACAGAACTTCAAAGATAGAATGAAAGTGTTCTGTGAAGAATGATGACAGGATCAGCTCATAAAGTTTTTAAAAAATCATGCTGCAAATCTTAGTCATATAATGTTTCATTTCATTCCACAAGTGAGCAAAAGTGATTTTTGAAGAAAATATAGGCTCAGGACTTTTGTTTAAAGAGTAATACTGGGCAAGGGGACATGGATAACTGTGCAGCTTTCTATTTTTCAAAGCAGGGTTATCATAAGGGAAGAGTCTGAATGTGGAAATATGAAAATGAGCATCTGTTGTTATGAGAAATGTCAGACACAGAAGTTTAAAATATCTGATTTACCAAGATTTTCCTCCTTTCCTCTTGAAGAAAAAAAATGAAGATAATAGCTATCTCCTCACCTAGTATTTCTAAGATTTCAAATTTTATAGACTGTTTGCCTTCAGGGCTTGAGGAGTCTTTGTGTTAAGAATCCTCCTGATAATAATGTTTCACTGGGAATATAATAATTCTCTTTTGCTAGAGGCAACTGGCAAGGAAACTTCCTAAGTCAACTAAAAAGTCTCTTTTTTATTAGCCAGAATTTACTTCTAGATCTTCATCTTTCACTTTCTGCCTCTGATTAGCTGCAGGAACTGAAAAGGAATATATGGATGAAATTTCACAATAAAATATGCCAAATCTTTTTTTCTCCATTTAGAGATTCAATTCTACTAAAAGATTCCTTTTCCACACTTCTCAGCAAATGTGGAAATTGTAAAGTGGACAGGGTTATGTGTCTTTTTGAAATGCTGGGGTTTCAAGCCCAAACCCCAGATTAAGGTTGACATATGGGTGATTCCCACAGCCCTTCCCAAAGGGGGGGTGAGTTTACCTTTAGGCTTCCCTCCAGGGTGGGGCCGGCCTTGCAGACAGAGCCATTGGGTAAATGAGCCCCAGGTGTCTGCACTAAGTAAGCAAAGGTCAGGTGTCCCACTGAGGGATAAAAGCTGGGACCACTTGCAGGCAGGGGCAGTGTCTGTGTGTGGGGTGGATGTCCTGTGCAGAGTTCCCTGTTGGGGAAGGGCCTCCTGCCTCCCTGGGACTGGGCTCCAGTCAGGTCTGGCTTTTGGAAGTGTGGGCTGTATAGAGATTCAGTGTGTGGCTTCCTTGGTCTTATGTGTTTGGTTTGTTGACTCACTTGTCTCCCATCCCTTCTATGGAAGACTGCATGTCACCACTTATTCCACCTGTTGTTGGTTGTGTGGTGGTGTTGTTGGGGTCAGTGGGGTTGATGTTGATTATGTATAATCTGACTGACTTGTTTGTACCCCCAGTGCTCACCCATGTACTGGCTCTTTTGTATCAAATGAAATTTGGTTATTGGTTCATCTTTATGCTGGCTGTGTCCTTTATGCTAGGCCTGATAATTGGCAAAATACTTTTCTGCTCAGCCAGGATAGAATGATCACAGAATCATAGATTAGTTTGGGTTGGAATAGAGCTTTAAAGGTCAGCTAGTCAAAGCCCCCTGCAATGAGCAGGGACATCTTCAGCTACATAAGGCTTCTCAGGAGCACTGTCCAACCTGACTTTGAACAATTCCATGCAGGGGACATATACCACCTCCCTGGGCAACGTGTTTCAGTGTCTCATCACAGTCATCATAAATTTTGTTCCTTGCATCTAGTCTAAATCTACCCTCTATTAGTTTAAAACCATTACCCCTTGTCCTATCACAACAGCCCCTGCTAAAATATTTCCCCCATGTTTCTTATAAAGCCTCCTCTAAGTATTGAAAGGCCACTGTAAGGTTTCCCTGGAACCTTCTCCAGGCTGAACAACCCCAACTCTCTCAGCCCATCCTCATCAGGGAGGTGCTTCAGCCATCATCTTTTTGGCATCCTCTGGACCTGCTCGAGCATGTCTGTGTCCTTCTCGTGTTGGGAGCCTCAGAGCTGGATACAGTACTGCAGGTGGTGTCTCACGAGAGCAGAGGGGGAGAATCCTCTCACTTGGCCTGCTGGTCACGCTTCTCCTGACGCAGCCCGGGCTACAGTTGGCTTTCTGGGCTGCAAGTGCATGTTACTCGCTCATGTCCAGCTTTTCATCTACCAGTACCCCCAAGTCTTTCTTGGCAGAGCTGCTCTCAATCCCTTAATCTCCCAGCCTGTATTAATACTGGGGGTTACACTGGCCCTTGTGCAGGACCTGTAGGAGCTGAAGCTGGATATGCCAATAATTTGTCTTCATTGATACTGGAGATTGTGATATTGTAAAGACATATGATCTTTTCTGCTCCTTAAGGTTATGAAAAGAAATGAAATCTGTAAGTGCTACTTACACATAGTCTCTGATGAAAGAGAATGTATTTTTTTCTTATTATGTACATGGCATTGCATACATAGATGCTACAGACTGGATTC
Organism: Athene cunicularia; assembly: GCF_003259725.1. Lineage (NCBI taxonomy): Eukaryota > Metazoa > Chordata > Aves > Strigiformes > Strigidae > Athene > Athene cunicularia. The sequence continues at coordinate 24,714,728 of NW_020799097.1, read as the reverse complement.
AGAGGCTGCTAAGAAGCAGGACACACATACACACAAAATGTCCTATCCGTATCACTTGTTCCCACTTACTGACCATAGGATCTGAGTATTTACATCTTCAGCATAACTTGGTCACTTTTAATAAACAGGAAAATCGTAATTCACTTGTGTAACACATAAGAAAAGAGACCTAGATGAACTATGTAGCCACAAGGTTGCCTATGAAAGTGCTCCCAGCTGTTGGTGTTGTGAGATATGCTCCCACCCAGCCCATTACAAGGGAGGAGCTATCTGTGAGGGGGTGGGACAGCTCCTGCTCCACGTCCTCCAAATTTGTGCAGGCATAAATGCATGTTTCATGGGAGACCAGCATCATCAATCTGCAGCTTTGGTTATAATGAGTAATAGGAAAGAAGGCCCTGGCAGAAGAATTTTGAAGATATCATTACCCCCTCAGTGGTATACTTGGCCCTTTGCCCAAGAGTACAAATCAGTATCAGAGGAGGAAATCTAATCCATTTTTGCATTTCTTACATAATATCCTAAAAATTGTAATAGCTTCCTTCTCTTCAAAAAAAAAAAGCAAAGAAACAAACCAAAAAAACTCCACCCTGATCATTTCCAACATCTAGAATTAACAGACCACTCCTAATAACTACTAATCAGCTTCAGCTGAATATTAAATCTGGGTCTTAACACCAAGTTTTGTCCATAACTTTCCTCTTCTCTCGGCTCTGCCCCCCTCCACTCCACTGAAATCCACAGCAGTGTTCATCAGGTCAGAAGCTGAGATTTAAACCTAGGCTTAAAAAACAATATTAAGTTTAGCCATTTCTTATGCAAAGATAACCCATTGCTTTTTATTGAAAAAGAGATGACAGACTGGAAACAAAGAGCATGCTAAAAGATAGTTACAGATTGAAAAATATTTTTTTTTATATTAAGAGGATAAATAACAAACCAGTGTAGTGAAACATTCACCATCACTTAGCATATAAATCTTAAATATGAAAAACTCTTAATGGAGAAGCATTAGAACATTAGTCACCTCAAAGATCAAATTAGCAGCTGCATCCTTGAGTACTTTTCATCTTATTCATAGCTATTTTATAGGTTTTTGATAATACTTATATTTCTCAACCATCTTTTTATAGAACTGTAGACCACTTATTCTTGCTAATGTGTGTGTTGCCCCCATACCACCTCAACTGGCTGTGTGTGTTTATTCTTAAAAATGCAATTAATTTCTTCGTGGTGACTACTTGAAATTATACTTCCTTTCTCATAATTTATTAATGATTGGTTTTCTTTTTAAAAGGTTTGATAAAATATAGCCATGGTCTTACCTAGAAGGCACTGAAGTTATTTGTTTTATTTGTATGTACACTGGTATATATAGGTCTGTGTAAGTCAAGCAATGAGTACCTGATCCTGTGAAAAGTCTGGAACACGTAACTAGCATCGTATCTTCTTTTGACTATGAAAGTGGAGGAACGATGATTTACAGACTGATTTATTTACATGTGTGAACACATGCACTTGTGAACATACTTTTTTGGTATCCTGATACTGCTTTGCAAGGCATAAATTACTTACAATAAATTGCAAAATTAGCTCTAGAAAAAGCACGAACCATGTGTCTGAATCCACATGAGTTATGGCAATATTAATAATAATACTCTAGATGTATATAATGGCTATGACTCATAAGGACTGAGACTGTGTTTTAATGCGCATTTTTGAGGCACTCATCAAAATTGTTTCTATTCCTGAAGGGTGCTTTTGGGTGCCACTGTAATAAGCATTCAGCCCTAAATAAGAATATGCTGGGTTTTTTGTTTTTTTTTTTTTTTTTTTTTTTTTTTTTTTTTTTTTTTTTTTTTTTTTTTTTTTTTTTTTTTTGAGCTGTTTTATTTGCAGCTCAGACTGCTTGTAAGATGAAGACTGATCAGGGAACATACTAATTCACCACATCTATTAGGCACTGCAGTGCTGTCTTCTCTTCAGAGCAGTCCTGTCAGGGTGGCTTTTGCTGAGTTGGTCAACAGTTGTGAGTCTGCTGAACCTCCCATCTCTTCCCCCCACCTGCAAATCTTACAGGCTTGGTATCCGAACACTGGTAAAAACTACAAGTACAAAGTCACAACTGTAAATGTAGATAGAGTGAAAATATGTATTATTGACACTTAATACAGAGGTAAAATCAAGGTCAAAATTACATTAAATTAAGTAATTTTCTTCAGTTACATATTTGGAAAACAGTATCAACATTTTACAGAATTCTATTCTGAAACTCTTTCAAATGGAGGAGGTGCAAAGAGTTATCTCCCTTAAGTGAGGTCACCCAAGTCCCTGATACAGCTCCATCACTTCTTGCTCTCAGCTCTCAACTGCTTTGAAGAACAAATAGAGTGTTTGGAACAAACCAGGCTGCCGTCTGTAGGAAGTGTTTCCAGGCTCTTTTCCAGAAAGGGTGATGTTCCCTTCCACAGCCTCTTCCTTATGTTAGCCTGGGAAGTTTTGATTAAAGAAACATAGTTTGAATGGGAGATAAGGAACAACATTTGCCCTCATCTCTTCTACTGTTAACCTTTGTCATTCAAGGATTATCAGCAGTTGAGCTCCAGACGCTTTCCTTTTCCCCTTGCTACTTTTAGGATTGTGGGTTATAATTCATCTGAGTCTGTTGCTTTGTCAACTTTTAATCATTCTAATTACCTAATTATCTACTCTAATGAAATGATAAAGCCTTTAACAGTTCAGTCTTCCTTCTCCCTGAAGGAAATTCTATCTCATCCTCCGGGATGTTACCTTCTTTGTTTAAATATGAAGACAGAGAAATTATTTGGGGGCTGGGCATCAGTGCTAGTTTTGCCTGTTGAAACACTCTTTCCTTGCTCATTGTTTGCCCTTTATAATTATAGTTACTCTTTAGCCTTTGTTTACAGATCAATGTTTTTGTTAAACTTCCTTAACAATAAGTGGCAGCAGGGAAATAGGAAACAGACATTGCATAAAATCTAGAAACTCCTTCCAGACCAGGGAGAAACCTCAGATTTTACCAACACCAAAGGTGAACAGTCATAGCAGTGAACTACAGATTCATGCTGCATTTTGACTCACTAAAGCATACTTTCTGCAAGATCACTTCAGCATGACAAGTATGGAAGGAGGCATCAATCTATGAGATTACATTATATGGGTTTCATTTACCTTAGGCCAAGAAAGAGTGAACTTGGGCTTCTCCACTGTCAATAAATACTCCAGATTTGCATCTGCTCTATATTATAGCTCTGGTTTTGTCTTTTAGCTGTGTTTCAAAAGGAGTACTTTGTGAAAATGACTATAGGTACATGAGTATTCATTCAAGAGAAGATCTTACAGAAGAGATTCTGTAGGGACTAAGATAGCTGACTGCAGTGACAGGGGAGGTATCAGATCTGCAGTCAATTCCTCTTGGTTTTATTCCAGCTGACTAATTCAGGGTAGCCACTTAGTAAACAGGCTACATGATATGTTTCATGCCCAGTACACTACCTGGTTTGAATTCCCTTCTGAATTGCCCAAGCACCATGTGATGTCTTGTTCCCTTATGAATGTTTTTCCATGTCCTTTCTCTTGTCCCCAACTGGTCTGACAGAAGAGGGTCCATGTGATACAGCTGTGTTGCAGGGACAGTGCTAGCGAAAGCTTTTTCCCAGTTTGCCTGCTGGAAGGTACTTCTTACCTATTGAACGCATTAAATCAGGGAAAGTACCTTGCTTCTACATTAGCAAATCACCAAAGAGATAAGCATTTATGCTCTCAGAGGAAGACTGGAAGCAGTAAGGGGCATGGGATGTGATTCAGTTCCTCCCTCACTTAAAAGTGTGTCAATAGAAAAAAGTTCCCCAAAGCAGTATTTGAACATAGAGAGTAAAAGTGTAAGAGAATTCAGAAAGAAGGATCTGTGAGAAGGAGGATAAACAAGGGAACAAAGGAAATGAGGACAAGCCACTTAGGCTGTGAGGAGGAATTAGCCTAGCGGAAGAGTAGGAGAAAAACTGCTATGCATTAGGCATGTCAAAAAGCAAAAAAGGAATGGAGTTCTGCCCTTTGGAAAAGAAGTGTCAGGAAAGCATTCAAAAGAGTATGAAGTGAGTTAAGAAGAAAGAAACAGTGAGAGTTGACAGAAGGGGGAACTGAGAAAACTTTTAGGCAAACATACAGTAATTTTATGTCCTTCACTATTTCCCTAGGAGGAATGATACAGGCATAGCTCAAGCCTGTTATAGGCGTGATTCCATTCAAGTCAGGTCCTTTCTATTATTCTAGATTTGAATTCTGTATCTCTGCAGGCTTACAGACGGTCGGAGACATCCTATTCGTACAGTATCCTCACACACTCTCATTCACAGGGCATGGAACTTCGTGTCACTTTTCTATTCTTAGGATCTAATCTATATAACTTTAGAAATGTACTCTGTCATGTCCATTAAATCCATCCTGCTTGTCTGCTGTTACAAATCCTTTTCGTCTTTAAGACAGGTTTCTCATTTCCCCTTATAGGAAGTATGCTGCCAAGCTACTGTGGAAGGCTTTCCAACATGTTTCTGCCCGTGCAGGAATTGTTCCTTTTTCCGGAATGTTTAATCAGCATGTTCACACGTGAGCATCAGCCCTCTGTCATGCACAAATCTCTATCCCTTGGTTCAGAAGCCTCAGAATCACAAGGATCTCATCGGTTTCCACTTTACCTGTCTAGCCTTTGTCCTTACAAGGAGTAACTTTTCAGCTGGAATTTATCATGTCTAGGAACAATTTGGGGTAAACTTGTCTTCTTTTGCTTGAAAAGCTGCATATAATGGAACCTGATTTAGTTGTCCCTGAATTCAGCTGAATGGGAGAGAACATAATTTAGAGGGATTGCCACATAGCTCTTTTGAACACATTTATTTCTGTTTCCTGTCGTTACTGTTCTGAATCTGTGGTCCAGATCTTTAAATTCTGTAAACTGACATATTTCCTTTGAGACTTTTGTTGTAAAATATATGGAAGTATAATTTTTACAGTTTAAGGATCTGGCCTTATTTTCAGTATATCCTGGAATTCTCAGAAATAAGAGACAATCACAGCAGATCTCCTTCACCATTAAAATTTTAATTCTCTATTAAAAATTGAAATTCACAGTAAATAAGATGAAAACAAATCTTTGGATTTTGAAATAATCTGATAATTGTAATCAGGTTTACAATAGTGAAACTTCATGTAGACCCACCTTTCTTTGTTGGATATCTGAAAAACATTTTCTTGAAGATACTGTGATTTCCCCTGTGCCATGTATTACAAAAGATGTGGTTGGGAGCTTTGGCCCACAAAAAGAATTAACAACTGAGATGAAGCTGAGATTCAGATATTTCAGTTTTGATTGGAATCATACTTTCAGAATTCCAGTATTTTAGATGCCTTCTGAATGAAAATTCAAAATCACAGTGACATTTTTATGGGGAGAAAAAAAAAAAAAAAGTCTTGAGGAGAAATCTAGTTGGAAACAGAAAATGAATCTTTTTGACAAGTCTTATGAAAATTTTATTTAGTCTCTGTTTTGGGTGAAAATTGGTCCAAACATGACATACCCTTTTGGATTTGAGTAAGACAGATGGGGTCCCATATATACTCAGCATTTTTATAGATTCCATAATAATAAGAAGAGGAAGAATGTTTCAGAATAAAAAGAATGTTGAATATAGCTAATACCCACAAAAGGGTGGCTATACTGCTGTAGTATTCTGCATTGCCAAGGACATGCAAACCAGCAGATTATCCATAAATAAGTTAAAAATTGGGAATTTTGCAGATGTTTTTTGATTAATTCAAAAATATTATTTTATATAGGGGAAGCTATGCAGCTATTTACAGAATGAGGGTGTCTTACTGGAAATCAGATCAAAAAGTGCTAGGTGTGAGAGCTGACCAAACATGTAGATATGCTTTTCTGTGAGAAAATGCCTGTGAAGTGATATTTTCTTTGCCAAAATAAGGAAGCATCACCCCTATTCTCATCTCTGTTCTAACAGCAAGTACTTAAACTCTGAGGATTCTGTTTTTTCTTGATTGAACTTTCTTCAGGATAAGAAATGGAAACAGATTTCAGTTTCAATGCCAGTGATTTTGAGTTCAAATTCTATAACAGAGCCCTGGGACATTCATTACCCAGTGATGAAATTGTTACAGGTTAGGCAGCAACAGCATTTGAACCCAGTCTAATTTATAAACTGTATGATATATGGGATGTGACGTTCCTGACATTTGATTTTTATGACCTCATTTCTAATTTTGCCCAATATCTTGTTCTGTTATTCCCAGATTTGTTTCACAGTTTTGAATTGTCTTACACATGACTGTGTGAAAAGTGTGGCCATAAAGACAAATGAATGGCACAGCATTTTGTTGTCATTATAGAAATAACATGAGCTCAACACAGAGACTCTGAGTATAAGGCTAGTTTCTCATTTTCCCATTTGACTGCCTGGGCTCTACTGCACCTGTACTCAGAAGCAAGGGCAAAGAACTAGAGTGAAGCCTCATGTGTGTGCAGTGAAGATGTATGAGAACTGACTGGTTCACTAGATGTTCATGTGAAGTGCTACTTTAGTGCCTTTGGATTCATCAAGACATCTGCATAGGCTGAAAGACATGACATGGACAGATAATATGCCTTTCTGGAGCAGCAACTGTAAATCAGGTATCATGTCCTAAAATAAGATACCTGTGTTTAGGCGACACATCCTAGAAATATTGCCCCTCACTAACTCCATGGAGGGAGCCAGGATATTTGCATTCGTTGCAGTAAGATTAGATAACATTCCTATTTGTTGGCACTGCTTGCATTATTAACCCTGTGACTTAATGAGAGTTCATTCAGTCTCAGTTGCATTCTTTTCCAAAGTCTGAGGCATTTAAACACCCAAATCCAAATGAAGTTAAAAGGGAAGGACAAATTTAGAGAAAATGGTGTCCAGAACAGATAAGTGTAAAGTGGGATCTAGAGAGCATTTAAGCATGTACATGTATCCTAAAAGATTAAATCATCCAAAGAGAAGATTGTAACTGTACCTTAGGCTAGTTTTGTGGGTTTGGGGAGTCCTATATACAGGTTTGGCCTCCCAGAATTGTGTCTGTATTTTACTGTCACTGGATATATATAAACATGCCTAGGAAATTAGGAGAGGTTCTGGATTCTGTTCTTGGCATCAGGCAGTGAAACATATCATTATGATGTAAATTCTGCATTTGGACGGCAGGTTCCTTTGAAAGTCCCAAACTCCTGCCATAAAGGTAATTCTGATTTATATTTATTCACATAATTAGTTTTGGAAGATAATATGTTTATTTTCATTTTCATTCATATACATTTCAAAAGGGAAGAAATTGTGGGATTAAGATTATCCCATCAGGAAAAGCAATCATACATGTAATACTGAGCCACGATTGACCACACAGCATGATGGCTCTATAAAGAAGAGAAAAAAGAAAAGAATTTCAGCCAGTTGGGAAGTTGTCCCAGATACTGATGAAAAGATAATAATTAATGATAGGATTTTTATTCATTTATTTATTTAGAGACAGATGCATTACTAATTTTAACCTCAAAAGGACATTTTAGCCTTGCAAATTGTACAGATTTTTGGATGGTACTATTTAGATAACTCTGTAAGGAATGCGGACTTTGCTATTGGCATTTTCTTTCAAGGATCCTTTCAGTCTACATGAACTCACCCTTTCCAGTTTCTACTGAGATGAAAATATGAGATCTGTGGGTCATATTTTGATATTTTATAAGCTTATTTACCTCAATAACTATTCATCACTCAGAGCAAAAGATAAAATTTTGGCGTAGCCAGTTTCAGCAGAATCAGGGTTTCCCTCAAGCATTTTCCAAATCTGGGTTTGAAAAAGTCCTCACGTTTGTCAAATCTAAAACTTTCCTAGTATCCCTTTCATGCTCTATATGACTGTCCTTTTGTTGGTGAAAAGAGAATAGTGATATAGTTTATTGCCAATCTTTAGCCAGTATTTTAATTGCTTTTGTGACACTATTGACTTATTTTCACTCTAACATATCACCAAAGAATGTAAAAGGCTGCCCCCTGAAGTCACTGATGGATATGTTGATTGTCTTTGGATGGAGTCCTGCAAGGAGTACTGCACTTTCCTGTTAGAAACATTTTGACACCCTGTTATCTTCCTGAGTTGATCAGACACCTGCTGCTACCCCACCTGCCTTCTTGGCAACCAGAAGTGTATGTCTGCCTCTCTTTCCTAGTTTTTTTTTCCCCTCTCTCGCTGTGTAAGTATCAACAGGTGGGATCAATTGTGAGGAAGGATGTTGTGCCAATGCTTCATTGCTGGCAGGGAGGCAGGAGTTCCTGTAGAGGGGATAGCACGTGCAGGTTGAAGAAGGCTGCTCTGCAGAAGTTGGTGCTGTCTGGCACCCATGCCTTACTAGAGGGGTCCAACCAACTTTGGAGCAGGCAGGGTGCCATCCTGACAGATGGACAGAAGGGGTAGCCAAGACACCAGGTAGTTATGCAGTAAGTGTGTTTGCTGAGGGTTTGGTTGTCAGCCAGTAATGTTTAAATGACTGTTTGTCTTGAATTTATACACATTTGTTTAAAGAAATGCATGAAAACTAATCTAGAGCTGTGCTGTATTAATTTAAGAAAAAAGGAAAAATCTTCTGAAGCTGAGCAGAAGGGCTTGTAACCATAGCTGTATTGCCCTGATGGGTATGTTCACATGCTTCTGGTTGCAGTGACAAGTTTCTCTAGAGCCTGCTTTGTAACAGGAACTGTCCCCTAATAATATTGACACTTTTCTTGCACTGTAGGTGACAGAAATGTGCAAACTTACAAATGTTTTAAGGGTCAATCCAATATTCTATCTACTAATCAGAATTTTTTTCTGGAGCTGATAGAGCTTTTAAAAATCCTTATACTTCAGTGTAGTTAAGTGCTCTTTTCGGGCAGAAATAAGAAGCATGGCTATGCATGATATAAAGAGCACTTTTAAAATCCATTGACCATGGTAGCATGCAAAAAAAAAAAAAGCTTCTCAAATTCTGTGTGAAGGTTTGAATCAGAACTTAAATTATCTGCATCAATCTACTTCTTAAGCAGGCACTTCTGTTTTGAGAGCATACTGAGAGCAATCATACCTGTTTGCAGCTAACCCTCTTTTTCTAAGCAACTAAATAGCAACTTTAACACAAACATTTGAATTAATTGCTGGCATTTCACTGGGACAGATTGCCAAGACTTTATGGATGAGATCCAGCTTTGATACTGTGTAAAATATCAGACTCGTGTCACCTAGCAATGTCAGGTCACTTAAATACTTCTCCATATGAGGAGTAGACAGAATCCTCATTGCACCCTGTATAGCTCTAAATATGCAAAATCGTCCTTCCATTTGATAGAGCTGTCTTATTAGTTGATATCAAGAACCGAAAGGCTATGCCATTGTTCCATTTCTATCTTTTTCCATCTCAGTATTGCTGGACATAACACTTATAATCATATCAGTGATTTTTAGGCCTTAGGTGAAGCCTGTAAAGACAAGGTAACTCCTTGTACAGTCCTTATATAGTGGTGTCTGTTTAAAAAAAAACAAATCAGGCTGCTACATGGACTGAATAAAATTATGCCATTCATGCCAATCCTACTAAGTCTTTATTGGTTTCTCCACGGCTGCAGCTTGTTGTTATATTTAGTGAGTGACCACAGGATCTGTCATACGATGAACAGTCAAAATGAAAGGGAGAAAAATAAAATTGGATTTCAGCAACTCCTTCTGAACTTGTAAGCTCTAAAAAATGTGAAATTTGGCAGGAGTAGTTCAGAGATACATTACCTTTTCCAACACAGTACTGTTTAATGATTTTGCATCTTTTAAGAAGTATATTGTGTGTTTTATAGGAAGCAAACAAAAGCAGTTTACTGGAGAGTAGAGGACAAATAGGTTATCCTGATTAATCTTTGAGATTGATTCAGTAAGGTGAGAAAGAAGCTTTGAAAATCCTACTGCTTTTTTTTTCTCATGTTTTTTCTAGATCTTATATACATTGTGTCAGAGTAAAAGCCTGATACTGAATTCTACACTGGGAAAACTATTGTGGCATTTTGACATGTCTCCTTAAAAAAAAGGATTCACTTCAAAAATGCTTTTTAAGAAATTAGAGGTCAGGTTTCTCTGTACACCCAGTCTGACATAACACTGGCCAGTGGTGCAACATGCTCATAAATCCACTCCAGCTGGTCAACTCTAATGTGTTTACTACAAGCAGCAGTAAATCAGATCTTGGTCATTTTATTCTTGGCATAATTAAAATTTTTGATCTTTCTTTTGATAACTGAGTTATAAAGAATTTAAAATATGTAATTCAGCAAGGGCTAATGGATGACAGTATATGTAGGAGTGGTAGATATGTGTATGCCTGAAGAAGATTTCTTCAGTGTTTGCAGTCCAGAAATCTAAGCATGAAAATCCAATAGCTGATCAGTCCCAAGCCTATTTTCAGGCTCTTCCAAAGTGTTTAGTGGAGGAAAATATGACCTTACAGAGCATCGCAGTAGCTGATCTTTGGAAGCTCTAGAGATATCTTCAATTTTACAGAGATAGAAGCTATGTACTTTTTTGTTGCCAGGTTTACCACTGTCTGATGACAGACCACAATTAATTTACCACCTAATTTGTTATTTGCCTGCTACTACCATCAGAAGTGTTAGTGGTGGTAGTTGGTCAGGAATTAAATTTAAATAAACTATACAGCCTACAGAAATTCTCTCATTGATGTACAGATCACCAGCTAACAGAGGCAACTGATTGTGTTTAAAAGTAAAAGGAGGTAAATATGTTTCAATTTCTGCTTCTCTTAACAGTGGGTTTGCCAAGTCCAGCAGCAGTCTTGTGCAAAAGCGTTTCCACATACTTCTGCCGTGATAAGAAGTGATAGAATGATTACTTCTTTGTAACTAAAAATGTGATGATTTTCATAAAGCCACCTATCTTAACATCTCCACATTGCCATATTTTCATGGTCTGGAACATTGCCTAGATAGGGCTTCTTTCCAACTCCTTGACTTACTTCCTGTGCATAAAAAGGAACTGGGACAAAGCACCCTATTGATTATGAAGCTTAGAATAGAAAATACTGTATCATATAAGGTTACGTTATCATACAGTATGGTTGGTAACAGTTTCTTTGAGAACATTGCTTTAACTCATCTGTAAGCTGTTTCCTATAGCTCTGTTCAGAAGCATTTATATTCCTGTGGAATGAATCAGTTTCTAAATCATAGGTGACTGATTTCTGCTATTTGTATTTGTTGTAGCAGCAGTATTTTGAGGGGAGAAATCATTGCAAGTTTGAAATGCTGCTTTGATAAACATCAAATTCAAGAACTTGAGCCACAGAAGTGCATTTAAGAGCTAAATGGGAAACAGTTGAAATTTTATCTGCAAAGTGATTGCTAAATGGAAACCAAAAAGGTCAGCTGCAATTCACTCTAGGGAGTCAAGATTCACACACTAAGTGGTGCTGCAGGTGCTGTGCTGGACAGTGAAACACAATGTTTTTAATTAAATCATGGGTCTTCCTGAGGGAATACTGCATTAAAATCCAAGTGAATCTGACATAATGGCAAGATCTACATTCCTGGTTCTTAGTCAAGTCATTACATTAGTCTGACGATTAGATCAGGAGGGAGGCATTTCAAATTACAGCAGCAGTTTTACAGAGTAGATAATTATGGCAAGTTATGAATGACAGAAATTACTGCAGCTAGTTTTCTTTTTTTTTTTAATGTGTGTGTGGTTTTTTCTCCTCTCCCCACTTTTTAAATTTTTTTTTCTCTTTTCTGTCTCACATAATGCTTTTTTTCTTTCTTTTGAGGGTTCCTAGCATCAAAATGTTATATAGCACTTTGATTACTATTTGGTTATTTTTGTTGCTTTATTAAGCAAACCATCAGTCATAATTTGTCTGTGGCTGTTCCTGACATTTATATTTAAGCTACAATTATTTTTGTTATATTTATGCTTCTAATCTCCAGCTATCCAGTTTCTTTCACTGTTGTAATATCTAGCTTTATAGTGGCCACAGAAGTTACCTATGCAGGAATTTCATGGGATGTGAGATCATATGTACTGTTGAGTATGGATTTTTATGTAATTGCACTAGGACAAATAATATTTAGTCCTGATGTGATGATTACTTTTGATTTGACAGAAATATAATTGAAAATTACATGTAAGGGATATAGTTTTAAAATATTTTCATTAATGCATATTAGTACTATTCCTAAAGTTTAAAATCTGCTTATAAACCAGAATAAAGTAATTAGGGTTGTTAATAGACACCTGCACTTTATAGTTTTACAATGTCTCCTCTAGAAATGCAAGTCTGGTTTGCAAGATTATTTTCTTTCATATGTCTATTAACTAATGCTGAATTAGAGTTGATTTGAATTAGAGTATATATAACAGCCTCACCTAATTACTTCATCTAGATCATTTCTACTGTGGGTTCAGATGTATTCATTATGACTGTGTTCTCAGGGCTGTGAGAATAATAATATTTCTCTGCAGCCAGACTTAAATAAAAGAGTATGGAGATCAATTCAGGTTGAATTGCATTTATTTTTAAAAATTCCTACTAATATCATAAAGCATGTTTCAGTCAACATAAAACATTTCCTTTGATCTAAAATGAAATTTTTGATAGAGAAACCTACTTTCAAGATGAAACAGTCTTGACTTAGTGGTCTGTCCAATAGCTTGGAAGATGTACATCCATCAGGGATGTAGTATCATCAGACTTGGTTCTTTTTCTGTAAAGAAGGCTAAAGTCCATGATTTCGAGGAGTGGCAGTGGAAGACACAATGTTCAGCATCCTCCTAACAATGTTTTGATTTTGTTTAAAGAGAAACAGTATGGTGCATGCATTAGGAACTGACATGACAGAGTCAATGGCAGAACCATTTTCATTTTAACTTCCTGATTCAGTGACTATTATTTTTCACAAGGTAGTGAAGAAACTTCACTGTATACTGTATCTTATCTATTAGGGTATTCTAATTAATAGCATGATTCAAACTCCACCTTCACCAGTCAGAGAGGGGCCTGGGGGTGCTGACTGACAGCTGGCTGGACAGGAGCCAGCAGGGTGCCAATGGCATCCTGGCTTGTGTCAGCAATAGCGTGGCCAGCAGGGACAGGGAAGGGATCTGACCCCCGTACTCGGCACTGGTGAGGCTGCCCCTCGATTCCTGTGTTCAGTTTTCGGCCCCTCACTCCAAAAAGGACATTGAATGACTCGAGCGTGTCCAGAGAAGGGCAACGGAGCTGGTGCAGGGTCTGGAGCACAGGTCGTATGGGGAGCGGCTGAGGGAACTGGGGGTGTTTAGTCTGGAGAAGAGGAGGCTGAGGGGAGACCTCATCGCCCTCTACAGCTACCTGAAAGGAGGGTGCAAAGAGCTGGGGATGAGTCTCTTTAACCAAATAATAAGCAACAGGACAAGAGGTAATGCCCTCAAGTTGTGCCAGGGAAGGTTTAGACTGGATATTTGGTAGGTTTCTTTACAGAATGGGTTGTTCGGCATTGGAATGGGCTGCCCAGGGAGGTGGTGGAGTCCCCATCCTTGGAGGTGTGTAAGAGCTGGGTTGACATAGTGCTGAGTGATACAGTATAGTTGAGAATTGTCGATGTTAGGTTTGTGATTGGACTAGGTGATCTTCAAGGTGTTTTCCAACCTAGATGATTCTGTGATTCAAATGGAAGAAGCGCACATTTGACCTGGGATTTCTTTTAGATAAGCACCCTCATCAACAGAAAGCTTTAAGATGCAGTTTCCTCAGCTGTTCTTTTTGAAATTGTTTTGGTCTTTGGAAAATACTTAGAGTTTTTTTTCTAGATACAGGGGACATGAGAGGTTCAAATGACAAAATCAAATGGTTTTTAATTACATAGGTAGTATATCTGTCAAATTCCTTGGCAAAGGAGACTGGGAATGCAAAAAAATACCTCTTTCCTGGCATGAAAGAGGTCAGGAGTACTTGAGAAGGGAGCTCCACTTGCAGCTATTAAATGGAGAAATTACATCTAACCCAGGAAATAACCCCGTCCTGAAAGTAACTGGAGTTCTGGAGAGTGTTAGGGGAAGATGGCCATATACTTAGTCTTGTATTACTTTTCCTACACATTTGTCTCTAGCTACTGTTGGGAGAGAAGATCAGCCAGATGGACCCTTGATCTGAAGTGTACAGCAGCTCTTACGTCATTGAGACTGCAAAAAAGAAGGAATTGCATATATAAAATGGACTAACGTTAACATAAACGATAGAGTAGTTTTTTTCGCCTATGAATATTCTGTGGCTTTGTGGGAAAGACATCCTCCTAGAACATGTATACAATAGAAAATGGGGTTTTCTGTGTCCTTAATATAGAGGCATCACCAAAAGTGTTGACGCCAATCTCCTGACATTTGTTCCAATTTAACAGTGCTTTGCATTGAATTGCTTCATGCTCATCTTTCCTCTTTCCTAGCTAGTTTTCTTTTTACTGATTTAATAGCTTATCTTAAATGTTAGTGATCGCAGAAATCATTTTATTGTTGTGTTCTCTTCAGGAGAAGTTGTTACATATTTTTATACTAAACGTTAGATTTTACAAAATGTATTTATATTAAAAAGTGAAGAGAATTAAGTAATTTATCAAAACAGTTAATTTTATTTTGAAAGACCAGATAAATGATTTTTCAGATTTCATTACACTAAAGGGAGCTAGAGACAGGAAAATTGGGAAAGTAGAAGTAGAATGTGAAAAGTCATATGGGGAAAACGTAGCTTTACGTAAGACAAATAGAAGAAAAGAAAAATCTAAACACAGTAATGTCAAAGGAGACATTCAAGAGACAGTGAGCAGAAAATCGGAAACGATTTTGCAAGGCCACACTACCACAAAAAGAAATTGAATGCCATTTTGCTATCCATACACTGACATATCAAGCAGCATTGATGGAAAATAGTAATTTCCCCAAAACAGGGAAAGCCGAGGGACTATTGCAGAGGAGGAAAGTTTTTCTACTGCTAGATTGATTCCTGGATTCACTGCTGAATTGTTTCAGCTGCTATGATGATTTTAAACCACTGGCCATTGAAACTGCGTGCTTTTTCCTGTCTGCTAGAGTAAATCTTCATTATCAGCCAGTTTTATGCACTAGTTCTCTAGCAGAAATAATTCTTAGGGGTCTGAGGCAAACTTCAGGGGAGAATTACCAAGATACTCTCACTGAAAGGGGTAGTAAGAACTAGAAAGCATAAAATGGCTGGTGGCCACTTTTCATTTAGGTATATACATTATCTGGGTTTTTCTGTAGCCTACTGAAGATAATGACAAACACCAGTTGAATTTGTAATGTATTTATTGGCTGATAATATAAAAAGAATTACATATATGTGTCTTGCAAACAGATCAGCGTAGTATTCAAAAATAGATTCTATTATCTATATTGATTTATGTAACTCCTTACTCTATTATTAGCCCTGACTGATATAACTCTTCATTACTTATGGATTTGCATTTTATTCAGTGCTCCTCTGCCAGCAAGTCAGTGCCAAGAAGCAAAGAAAATGTCACGGTGAAGTTGTTTGTTTTTAGGGTTATTTTTTTCATTTTCCATATTTTGGAATACTTTCCGTCTGTTTCACAGTTCCATGAATAAAGCTCAATTGTATAGTGTGAATGTCACTTGCACGGGAAAAGTGCCAGCACTAAAGACTGAAGTGATGAAGTAAAAAAATAAGAACTACATTAACCACAGATAAGTGGTTGGATTTGAAACATCTCTTGCCCTGAATGGCCGGTGCAGGTCACTTTGGCTATCTGTCCAGTTACCAAAATGAATCAGTCAGAGAAATGAGAGTGCATAGAGAGAGAAAAAAAAAATCTATTCAGCTTAGTCCATAAACACTTTGGAGACCAGCTGCAGACGTGGTAGAGCTATAAAGGGCTTTCAGGAACAATGAAAGTCTTGTATGCTCCAGCTTACTGATCAGAAATGTTCAGCACCAGTCCTATTTACAGTAGCAAGCTCTCAACCTACTACATTAAAAATGGGAATGATATTCCAACCCTACCCTTTGATGGAATTTGGTCAGATCAGAAGTCCTGGAATGTATGTCCAAATTCTGCAAAGATACTGAGTTTATTCCATCAGAACTTGGATTGTTTCCATGTAGACTTTACTCAGATAAAATCTGTAGAATGTGATGTATAGAAGAAACCCCAACCTTAATGACATGGTAAACTAATCCAATAGTATTTTTTTGCAAAAGTGTTCATGGGTTTTTCAGAAATAAACCCACGTTTGTATAAAATACAGTTTGCATTTGTTAATATTACTATTTTTGAAGAAATATGACTGTGAAAAACGTACAATGTGACTTCTAAAAAAAGTGCTCTGTAGATAGTTGATTTCAAGTATGTACCTAGGGGCAAGATTTCACACATGAGTTTCCAATTTAAGTTAATAGAAGTCTTCACTGTGTACATCCAAAAAAAAAAAAAAAAAGTGTGCTGGTTATGATACTCGTAACATGTATTAATACAGCTGTAACAAAGAACAAAGGTGATTTGTTTTAGTAGTTTCTTTGTGGGTAAATATGATGCTGTACTATAAGACTCCTCCAGTTTGTGATAATTTCCTCTGTTTTATGCTAGTCCAGTAGTACAAAGAAATAACGTGCTAACTTGTAATAGATATAGACTAAAAATAAAATGCCAAAAAAGAAAAGATGTTGCTTAAATCTTGAAACAGTATTAGACATAGAATAATTTGATTTTAAGCATTTTTTTCAAATCCCAGAACACTGTGTTCTTGATGTAAGATTTTTTTTAACCACAATAAGTAGGTTGTAGGCTTTGCGTTGGAGATACCATATGGAAAGCACTAATTTAATGGGAAATGATAAGCTGTGAATTGGGTTCATGATTCATGAGTCACAATGCACAATAACACATGCCACTAATTTGCTAAAATACAGTATACATGTATGTATATTAATTTACACATGTGCATATATACCAAATTTTTGTTACCTAACTGTTACAATTCTAACGTATATTCTTTTTTTGTGTGTGTAAGAAACAGCAGTCTCATGCATCAGGACAACTGGCCAAATATTGGTTTTGGTGCTCACAAGGAATAGTTGTGAATATGATATTTATAATTGAGAGTATGAATAATTTTTATCCACACTTCTTCATTGTGTAGATTATAAATACTTCCTAAGTACAGCCATTGGGACATATTTTTAGGAAGAGTCTTACAAGCAGAGATGTCAGAAGGCGGATCTGAGATGAAAGAGTTTTCTGCTGACATTTCTTGATAAACTGAAATAAACATACCTCATTTAGAAATATAGAGCAAAGTATGCCAGTGCAGCCATACGATTGTATTGATTAAAACTGATGCATGCTTTATAATGAAGTGTTACATCCTTTCTCTACAAGTAAAGAACAACAACATTGTGATTAGTTTGTCCTGAGTGATTTATTATAATCAAAGTCCTTAATTTAGTCTTCTGGAACATGATGTAGACATTATCAAGCTAAGGAGGGGCTTTTTGTTTTCTAGGAAGAAGTAACATTGCTGAAGGGGCCTCTCTGTGACTGAGATCCGAGGTATAATAATAGCTGATAATATTTGTGAGAGATGGAGACTCTTCAGTGAAGTTGCATGATGAATCACTAATAAAACTCAATTAGCTGTTTAGACGCTTCCTCTTTAGTCATCACTCAGAGAATGGAAGTCATGAGAGCTGAGAGTGCATCACAACTGGATCTACCTCAATGGCAAGAGATAAAATGATTCTGGATCTTTGTTGAAGTCATGAAGGACAGTAACATAAGTGAGTGAATTTTAGTATAGGTTTTCTTTAATGAACCTATGCAGAGCTGAAATCAATGGGTAATAATACCTTAGAACAAAAGATAAGTGGTACTGTGGTGAGTGGGAATAGCACTGAGGGGTACCAGTACAGGGGTGATTTCCTAGCTAGAGGCAACAGTATCGTGATTAGAGGCAATACTGCAGCTAGCAATGGCATCCAGGAGTAGCAGCATGGGGAGAGGGGATGGTTCATCAATGGGCTTATGATTAGAGATTGTGGCAGTTAGAAATTGTGCTGAGACAACATCAAGGTACCTCTATATGCACAGGCATCACTTCATGATAAAAGATGTACAAGAATCTGTCTGCATGCACGCTAGGATGGTACCAAGTACTGAAAAACCATTGAGTCACATGTATTAGAAAGGTACAGCCTAGAAAAATACCTTTCGTTGTAGATAAACATAAAGTGATAGATACTGCAAAAAAGCAAAGGGCAGCCAACTTACAGAATTATGGTTTCTATTCCAGAGCAAAATTTCAGAACTGTAACAGGTAGTTTAGCATGCAGTATTAGGAAAGCAAATGAAAAGCTAGCAGTTATTAGGTGAAGAACAGAGAACAAAGCAGAATAAGAAGTTCTCACCCTCAGGTAGGCATCTGCTTATAGCCACTGATGGGAGTCAGGATGCTGAGCGAGATGGGCTCTAGGTCTGACCCAACATGGCTGTTCTGTTTTCCTATGCTTTCAGTTGGTCAGGGAAATAGAATCAATGGTCTGATGCCCAGTGTTCTGCAGGGCTGTGCTTTTCAATCAGATAAATACTAGCTTGATTTGGTGCTGCTTTGTTTCCCCAAACTGATGCTGTGCCACTTTTGCTTTTAATGCCTTCAGGTTTATCTATATACATATGGATTTGGCAAGAAAGGAACTGACTGTTAAAAGAGATGACAGAATTGTAGCTCCCTGGCTGGCTGGTGTCCACCACAAACTGGCCTGATATCTGCAACATCCATGTTAAAAACTAGTAACTTTTTCTAACAACTGAAGTAGTGTTGGATAAGAAAGTTTTGAATGCTATTCCAATTTATTTATTGTAAAAATAAACAGAACTCTTGGTCTTTAATAGTAACTTCCTTGAAACTAAATGTGCCTTTACCGAGAAATACATTTTAATAACGCAAGAGCACAGTGTCTAGACAGGAGACTTTCTAATTTTCTTTTGCATAAATGAGTACAGTATTCATAAAAATCTAGATTGAGAGGAAATACGTTATGGCCTAAAACATTTAGAATTAATCTACCTACCTAGCTCACAAGAGCTCAGGTAATAAATATGAACCGTTTCAATAAGAATCAATATTAATGATGATTGGCTTTGTCCGGATTTATGTTTCAAGTGTATTCACTGGTATGCACTCCTTGACATCTCAGAGGAAGGGTGTGCAGGGTAAGTGGAGAATTTAATAGCACCTTACTCTGTCTCTACTTGTTTTCATGAAACTTGCTAGAACTTACTATCGTTGATTTCCTGACCACTTTGTTAAATTTGTTTAAATTAATGCAGTAGGCCCAAAAGTTACCAGGAAGAGAGGGGTAGATAGATTTTGGTAGAATTTTGTATAAGCTTCTTTCCTTGAGGAAACCAGGCTAAAAATCAGACATTTCCTTATATTGCCTCATTCTGAATGACCCTTTGATGCAGAGGTTATTCCTTAAAAATATGTCAGAGATGATAGGAAAATCATAAGTACTTCTGTTCACATTCTTTCATTTGTACGTGTTAGATGTTATTTGACTTCATGAATAGTCCCTCAGAGAGCATGGTAGCATCAACCATTAGTATGACACTGAGAACCTGCCTTAATGAAAAGAGAAATGACTGTCTGCAACTGTCTAAATCCTATCAAAGAGATTTTAGGGGTGAAACTCTTGAACTGCTGATGTAACTGGCAAAATTCCTGAAGATTTTTAATAGGGCCAGGATTTCACCATAGAAATGTTGGCTCTTCGGTTTACAGATAAATCACAAAGTATTCCCATTCATGTTTGTGTTGGCTGCTCCGAAGTATTTATGAACAGATTAGGATAGAAATTTTCTGTACTTGTTGCCTACAAAGTGCCTGCGAGCTTTTTATTTCAGTAATTCACTGTCCAATTTTTTATGCTGTGTTTTATGGCCATCTTTTCTTCACTGGATAGTTGTTTCTTCTTAACAGGAGATAAATAATTGATGAATAGCAAATAATGCACTTCTTATGGGAATCTGAAGCACTGTATCAATTAACAAGATCTAAACAATTAGTAGCCAGCAGAATTTGTCAAGGGGAAAAAACTACATTCCATGAAAAGCAACAATTTTTATTTAGCTTTTTATTCACAAACCATATTTATTCACAAAACTTATTTTCATTACCTGATTATTTCTGAAAATAAGTATGCAATACTCTCCCTCTCTTGTATTTTATTACATCTGTTGGTCTGTAGCTTTTCATTTTACTGCTCAAATCTTGTGTTTTTCTCGTCTTTATGGGCTCACACACATTTGCTGTTATTGCTTTACATACTTGTAATGTCTATGGACTCACATTATATATGATCTCAATTTATCATTATCTGCTGCTTTAAGTGTGATTTATTCTTCTAAGTGTGGAAGATAAAGTCTCCACAGGAAAGCTATATCTTATCTGTAAACTGAACTTTTTTGTTGTTTATAAGGTTCAAATCATGTATTTTTGATAAGTGTATATTTAATAAATGTCTGTAGGTAACATTTTAATTTTACATGCCACTGGCTTTTTCTGGCAGCCAGGTAGTGAGACAGATGAAGAAAAATAAGATTTGATTTTCAAAGAATGGTAGATAAGTAAAAATAACAACTGACTGCCAGTGATGTCTCTTCAGATAGTAATACGCATTATCCCCTGGCTGGATTATTGCACTTAAGACAGTGGCTTTACTGAGCCCCTAGGGAGACCCTCCAGTGGTTCAAGACAGTGGTTTTGCCTCTGGTGTCACACAGAGCACGTCAGATACGTGTCACGACCCTCCCTGTGCTTTTGCTGACAGCAGCAGAGCATTTCATACCCTGAGATGGTTTACAGTCCTTTTCCAGTCGTGTCTGAAGGGAACTACAGTGTGCGAGCAGCAGGCGAGGGAGAGGGGAAAATGATGAGAAAGGGTTCTGCCACGCCAGCCAAGCTGGGCCTGCACCTACCATTCCACCTCCTCACGTGTGGCCTCTGGGTGGCAGGTTCCTCTTCTAGCATCTTCAGCAGAAGCCTGGAACTGCAGACATGGCTTTTAGGTGAAGAATATGAAGTAAAGTATGCTTGCAACTGAGGGGAAAAAAATCGTGGCTTATTTAACTAAAAAAATCCAAACCCAACAAGTTGGAATGAATACAAATGTCAGCAAACATGACCTTAACTATTTTTGAAGCCAGCCAACTGCATGGCACTCTCTATGTGGTGATAAAAAGGGCAGTGGTTTTGTGGCTCCAGCACTGGGAGTTAGGATTCCTTAACTCCTCTGCTGACTGTAGTTTAAGCACGTTTCTTGTTGTTCTGTCTGCAAAAATAAGACAGTGATATTATACTGTCACTGAGGGGAGACCATGACAGCTACATTGTCTCAGCTGTGAGCTCCTGGGAGGAGAGAGGTGAAGCAGGGGACCAGTGGCTTGGGGGAGCCAGCCGGCCGGCAATGGCAGCGTTGTCCTGCCGGCGTTCTCCCCACAGCCAGCCACTCTCCAGGTTGCCGTGGGGATGGCTTGGGCCTCGCGTGGCAGCGGTATGGCCACTGAGGTGCCCAAGGGCAAGCCTGGCCCAGGCAGGTTGATGCAGAACAGCCTCAGCCCAGCAGCTCAGCTGCTTCCCTGGTGTCATGTCCAACAGCTTGTCCTCTCCAGGTCAGTGTTCTTTCTCCTGTCTGCTTTGCTTGGTGTATAACTTAGGCTTTCTCTTTATTCGGATACAATGTGCAAATGGCTCAGTGTTTGTACAACAGCCCCAAAGGGTCAGCTGTCCTATCTTTAGTCACTCTTTTCTACCTTGCCTATGTTTGTAACATCTGTGTGGTGAAGCATAGAGGGGTGCTTTTACCCAGGTATGGTGGAGCCTATCCCCACCAGAGGAAAAAAAACCCTAAGGCATGTTTCCTCCTTAAGCCCAGGGTGAACACAGCCCCCCTGGGACCAGGCTTGCCAACAAAACCTCTGGGAAGAGGAACCTCACAGCTCTTGCTCCATGGTGGGTGCTGGAGGAGTGGGTCATCTCAACCCAAAAACCAGGAGAGCTGCCACTGGTCAAGATGCCGTTGTGACTCTGCATTACTTCTGTTCAAAGTGCCTTCACTGACTGAAGAGTCCCTGTTGTCTCTGACTTCTTGGAGCCTGTCAGTTAGCTGGTTCTGTGTCCATTAAACACAGACTTTACTGATATCAAATAGTGCAGGTATTTTACTCTGAGTGTCATGTAGTGCTAAGCCTTGCAAGTGTTTATTACATCTACACCGTTACTTTTACCAGCTATGCCTGTCATCTCATCAAAGAATTTTCGACAAGACCTGTTTCCAGGAAACTACAGCAGTTATGCATCTAGGCACTTTTGAAAACATGCCAGGTATCTATCTGAATCTTTGTGCACCATATATCTATGAAATCTGGCTTTCAGTCTCCTATTACAGTGCGAGGAATATTGTTATCTTTGCTGATCATGAGAATCATCTAAGAATATGTTACTTGAAAAACAAAATGAAACTATGATTTAAGTGCATCGGCATCATCTAATAGCTATTTTTCATTAAAGATAACCTGCTGGAAAACATCTTATGTTAGACATTTATTGCATTCTATTTATACAGTATAAAAGACTGCTGAGGTAACTAATTAAAAAAACACTCAAAACCAACAAAAAAAACCCAACTTCACCAAAACCCCAGCCTTATAGCAAGTGGTTTGGAACTGCCTCAATTGTTTTCTATATGTGGGTTGGCTAAACAAATCAAAAGGAAGCATTATTTCCAAAATACATGCTAAAAATAGAGAAATGTATCATAAGTACCTGAAGTTTATGAAGTTAATGCTGTAGATCAGACTGAATTAAACCATCATTTTCAAAGTATTTGACCACATGAATAATTTCAACTTGGTATTTAATTATAGTTTAGTAACCCTTTAAGTCATGCTTAACTTCTTATCACTCCTGAAATATTTAATTCCCATTCAGCGACTGATGTGTTACAACTTGGTGTGTTTGCAAAATGTATTTTTCAGTCTTGCTAGGTCAGACCAAAAAAAATACTGGCATCTAAGTTCAGAACTGCAAACTTAGACCCACTGTTCAGCCAGCACCTGGTCTTAGTGTTCGAAAAGCTACAAATTCTTCCCCTTTTAAAGTCTTTCAGGAACTGCAGCACAGCTGCAGAAGTATCCAATGGGTTCAGCAGTGTGGTAGGAAGACCATTTGAGACCCAGAAGATGTGTGTGTGGGGTTCCATTTTCCATTTAAGAACATGAGACACTTACTTCACAGTCACAAGGTGGTGTTCAAAGACAACTGCACTTTTAACTATACTCCTTTCTTCTAAAACTAAGCGCTCCTAGCCCATAGACTTCTGTGTAATATCTTTGTATAAGCAGAACTGGAAGATGTAAGAGGCGTTTTCCTCCACAGCCTGAAGTGGTTCAAACTCACATTTCTCAGCTTCTACGATATTTCTGTAGAGAAAAAAAGAGGCAAGAAGGAGCAAGATTGTACAGCCTGATGGTTAGATGCTTGCCAAATACTGGGTCACATTCTTCCTGCTGTTATCCCTTATGAAGCCTTTACTAAACAGTCATTGCATAAAATACAGAAATGGACCTTGAAACAGGATTGGGACCGATAGCAACCTCACTTCCCCTCTGTCTGTGTCCGAAAAGAGATGAGTGAACACTGTAAAAGAAAGGATCTCTGCGTCATCTGGCAGGCCTGCATGTGCATTGTCTCTCAGGGAACAAAGTACCTGAATATTAAAACTGTTCTGTATGAACAGAAAAACCAGTCATGCGTGTACTCTCCTGTTTTTTTGTTAAGCAAATTGTGTACTTTGTAATAGTATTTCCTAAGAATCAGTTCTCTTTCAGTCCTAGGTATTTAAAAAGGATGAAAAATGTTTCTTAATAATGAAGCCTCTTTTAGTGAAAAGAATTCTTACTAGGCTTTATAAGTAACAGGTTCCCTGTTGTAGCACTAAATATGATTATTTTGTGTGTGGCCTTCCCCTGCAACAAATGCCCATCTCCCCTGTAACGGCTCACGGTCCTTGCCAAGCATATTTATACACTTTATATCCAAATACCTCCTGGGGATTTCATCATGCAAGACTTACAATATTTTCAACATAAATTTAGCATAACCTAGAGCTCTAGTGTTTTCTGTTGAGATGCTGCACCAGCTGATTGGAAGAATGTGATTGATAAGAAGGGTTTGCAGCTACTAAAATGAAGCGGTTGTAAATCCAACTTTTCATTGCTGCTTTCCATTTTTGTTGCCTTAGATCTCCTTTGGAAAAGTCACATTTTTACCAAATAAAGTATCTTCTATTAAATTTTTTTTACAGAGCTTCTAGGTGTATTTAAACCATATGGGTACTGTGGATGAAAGGTGTCAGGTTTGCAGCCAATTAGTTTTAATGCCTGCAAGTACAACTACTTTTTAATTTCCTTTATACATTTCAGACTGCAAATTCCCATAGAGAGGACAAATCTACTTTAATCAATAGATACGAAACAGCAGAAAAAAATCATTACCACCTGCTGCTATTCCATCAGTTTCATTTCCTTTCTTAGGAGACATGAGTGTCCAGTCATGTAGATCTTCACCTTTTAGTTCAGTCCATATCTAAAGGTTTCTAAACAGTTCTGATAAAGATTTCATTTTAGGTTTCAACTTCTTTTTGTTTCCCTTCTTTTGCTCTGCAATAGCTCAAAACACCCCTTTTGCCTGACAAGGCATTTATAAACTTAAATCTTTCTCATTATGCACTGGGTTTAGACTCTCTTCTTCCTTCAGTTTCTGGAGGCAGCCTATCTTCTTCAGAAAGCCTTTCCTTAGAAATCTCTTCTAGCTTGCCTTATGTTGCTGATTTCTATCCTTTGGCAATCACTGCCTATGTCAGTGGCGACTATATTGCACGAGAAAAGACTAAATATCCACACAAGTTGTGAAAAGGAAGCATCCGATATGGCAATGTTAGAACTTGACAAGAGCAGTTTTTTCTTTTTCACTTATTATCTCTCTTTTCCACAGTGTCTATCATCATTTGTTTATCATTAGTTGGCTAATTTAGGGCTTAATTGTGCCTGAACGGAGATTTTGGACAGAGGGGAGCTGTGAGTGTTAACGTGATTCAGGGAGAATTAATACATCTAGCATTTCTGTGGTGTATGCTCTCAAAGCTTCCTTTTTTTAGCAATGTCTGTGATGTTCTCTAATTCTGCTGGAAGAAGTGGCAGCAGCCATTGCTTCAAACCATTCCCACTTGATTACTCTTCATTTGAAGGAGTAGGAGATGCATATTGATAGTTATAATCATTTCTGTGGCACAAGGGAGGCACAGTTGTAAAAAGTAAGCACTTTTGTAATGCTGGTAGAGAGGATAAAAGAATTTCACTGTGTCCTCTGGTCAATATCTCTTAAGCCCACAAAAGAAAATTACTGCTATCTGTCACTTAAATTTTGAATGGACCCTGAAATCACAGGTGAGGGACAGATAATGTGGCTGAAGGTTGGTGGAATAAGGGTGCTTTTGAACCTAATGCACATTGCTATCTTTCCTTAGGTACATGTATTTAATATGTGGATACTAACGTGAACATTTGTAATATATGCTACATAGCCTGTGTAGAAAAAGGTGCAAAGCCTCCTTTTTTTTTTCTCCTTTGATAGAATTATTTGCAAAAGAAATTAGAATTTTCATAACCTTTTTACCTCTTTGGTGTATGCACAGGAAAGAATGATAGGGAGCAGTTATTTTCATGAAAATGCTTATGGATAATTTCTTTTAGAGGAAAGTATTTGATATGTACAGTATATGCTATCTGATGGTGCTCTAATTTTGTTGAAATATGTTTAAACTAAAAATAAACCCCCTTTTGCATATACCTGATTAACAGTGGAAAAAAAGGGCTTCCTACACATGCATGGGTTGCTGTTGAAAGGTTGGCCTTTTTGTACAAGTGGAGGGCAATAGTTCTCATTAGCTTTAGAGAGCAGAGCAAACCATTTTAAACATAATAAACATCTCTTCTAGAGAGAAATACTTGCTTCTGGAATAAAAATAGATATTAGGATATTGGTGTACTGGCAAGCTAAATATCTAAAAGAAAAATCCATCCAGCTCAAAATAGCAAGCAAGGTTTCTCTAAATCAGGAAAGAAGAAATTGTCTAGTTTGGGTGGAATAGATACTGAAAAAGCTGAATGAATCCTATGGCTGAATGAACTGTATTTTGATTTATGTTTAAGATTCTGTTGGATCTTCACTGAGTGCCTTCACATCCCTTTTTCTTAAGGACCAGAAGGATAACATACAGAATCTCTTTTTTGTTAAGACATACTGTTTGGAAATAAATTAGAAAGGCCTGAAAGGAAGAATATATCTGTATGCTGCGTGCAGTCATTAATCGTGAGAGAGGGAAGATGAATGAACCAAAACAAAGATATATTTTTTGAAGATGTTAAATCAGTAGCGTGCAAAAGGGGCAATTAGTAGTATTTTCCTAAGAGCAATTTAGATTCAATTGCTGCTGTATGCTATTTTTGTTGCATGTCTCTAAAGCAGTTTTAAGAAAGCATATATTCTGTTAGCCTGCATTTTTGAAACCAAGGTAGAAAAAGGAAAAAGACTATAGCCTGTTGCAGGCGTAACACTCAAAACATTCTCATGTGCTATTAATAGTTTAAGTGGGCAGGAATCTCCTATGCACTGCAGTTCTTCTCTATTTTATTGTTAATTTGTATTTTATGACACTTCATAATATATGCTCCCAATAACAGGAAAATAGGATTTATTTTTCTTTTTAGACAGAATTAGTGTTGGTTTGTGTGGTAAACAGCAAAATGTTCCCCTTGTCTCCATGCTCTAGGTCTCTTACCACATTTAAAACCATTCTGTTGAGCATTATCTTCATTAGTTTAAACTCCGGCTTTTCTTTTGCTACAGTGAAAGCTCTGTGCTCAAACTGTGTGAGGTTCTTAAAGATGGCTCATGCCTTTGGTCTTCCGTGTTCCTATTTGCAGCTGGAACTAGTTGATTTGAATATCTATGCCACCATATTCAGAATATTATACAACAGCCATTAAGACTTAAAAGTCATATCTTCTGCATGGACAGGAAATGGTAATGGTCTTCTCCTATACTAAATTCACTTCTAGTAGTCCCTCTTATTGCTTTATGACATTAAGTCAGCAGTGCTGTTTATACTGATGAACATTTTCTGTTTACAAAAGCTTTGTATTTGATAGTCTTCTTGTGTACCTCTCCACTCTGCTTCACAAAAAGGATTTAACAAGTTATTGGTAGAATCCCAATTACCTGGCTTCTTTCTTCCTTTTCAGAAAGATGTGACTGGCATGATGTCCACCCATCAAAACCTGTCTTATGTCGCTATACCTTCTGTGCTATGAATTCATAAAGCTATTGTACTATCAGCACTGCTCAAATCTAGTCTGGCCATCTTCTTATCAAGGTCATTGATTGCATAAGAAATGACCAGTGTTTGAGACTGAGCATAGTACAAGGCTGAGTTATTTTCAGTATAATGTCAGTATTTCCTTGACTGGGCCAGGTTAGACTAAATTCAAATTATTGGAAACTCTGTGTTGCTAAATGTGTTGGAAAAGGAGTGGCTTCAGGCTAGACCCTCAAAAAACTTAAATGGGACTGTTAAAAAGGCAATTGCAGGGCTAAAAGTATACCTGGAAATCTACCAGACTTTGAGTACTTTTCAAAACAAAGACCATAGACATCTACCTTTAATAAGATGTTTCAAGCTGTGACTTGGGAAGCCCCAAAACAGGTTCCTGCTGGCACCACTGCCCACACTAGCTCATTAAGAGTTTGGACATGTCTAAACTAACCCTGTGAGTTGCATTTGTGATGCTGGGTGCCCTGTGCATATCTACAGATCTGCTACTTGGACTGGATGTTCAAGCTTCTTTATGAGTTCAGCCATTGATTTCCTTTATGCCTGGAGGAAACATTTGGATTTCTTTTAAACGGTTTTAAGTAGTGAAGGAGGGAAAGCACAGATTTGTTTCCTTTTCTTGATAAAATTCACGATGCAAGTAATGGTGGAGGAATTAGACAATGTTAGTGATAAATAATGGTCTAACTTTGGTATCAGAGTTCTGCAGTAAAGAAAACCTGCCCATATGCACTGGGGGTGGAGAGAGAAGGTTTTATAACAGATTTAAAATTAGAAAACAAAATGGCCTGATTAACAGCAGTAGGAAGAGTTCTGCAGAGGATGAGGAGAGAAATTAACGGATGACATTCAAAGGCAGCTGTGAAGTATGAGAAGCTGCAGCACGCGGAGGTAGTCAAATCTAGCAGTACAGAGAGTTCTGAATGATCTGTAATGCTGGAATAAATCAGTCTGGGTGGGGGGGATCTTTCAGGTGGGGGATCATCTCTGAAAAGTGGATCACCTCTGCTTAGATGGTAAACCAGTAGATTCCTTCCTGAGCTAGAACAATATTAGTATTAGAAGCAGGTGTTATGTAGAGGATGTGTACAAAGATATTTCAAGCAAACTGATGATTTTAACATGCACTGGGCTTTTTTGGAAACAGAGTGAGATCCCTCCCCCTCCATTTTATACTTCAGAAAGCAAATGTAATTCAGCTATTGCTATCTTCATCTCAGAATGTATCTCTCCATATCTTCCACTTATCTTGAAATAAGGGAAGGGTAAAGACCCTTGACAAATGTGCTTTCTAATGGCTAGATTCTGGACACGTGGTGCAGGGAGTCTGGAGAGGTTGTGTTGCAGAGCTGCATTAAAGAAACTCTTGATGCCTTAGAATCCTTATTGAGGCTTTCCCTCAGACAACTTTCCTGTAAATGATCCACTACAGTGATAATGTGGCCTGCGCGATTTCCTTTCATTGCCCCGGACCTGCCCTCACTGTCAACAGCACAAAGAGGCAACATAGCATGCCCATCTCCAAGAAAGGTTGTGAAAGGAAAGTTGCAGGCGATTACAAGCCAAAACGGAATGTTTACAGACACACTACAAAGGCATCTCCATTTCTAAACAGATGATGGCCTTCAGTGGATAGACCCCCTACTGATGAATCCTGTCTTTATAGCAGAACTGTACGAAAAATAGTATTTTTCTGTGGTAGACCAGAGTCTGGCTTCTAGTGAACTGTTCTGATGTATGTGATTGAATGGAATCTGCCTCTCTGAAGACGAGTTCTCTCTGCTAATGACAGGAAAAAACAGTAAGATTTTTTTTTTTCATTATAGGTATGACTGAGTAAAACAAGAAACTAAATCACTAGTTAGAGAATACTGAAGACTACTATGAAATTAACATCTGTTCTTGATTTCCTCTAAGGCAACCATATCTAACACCTAAATATGGATCCCTTTAATCAATTTTCTTGGTCATGAGCATATTCCTTCTTGATATCCAGTATTATTACTTTCTGATTCATAAAGAAATAGCCACTTCAATTATTCTGGCTATGAAATTAAAATTATATTAATCCATCCATTTATTCCTCACCTTAGAATCTCCCATTCCTTTCCCTCCCCTGTTTTCTCTCTGCTAACATCTAAATTTCATATACAAATGCTGATACAACTTGATTTTAAGACTTCAGAAGTTCTTTTTGCCCTCAAGTTACGTGAAGAAAGAATTCAGTTGGTGCTGATTCATGAAGGCAGATGGACTTATTTTCAACTAAGACTGGTAAATAACTGATCTCAAGGCTGAATGAAAGTACTAACTGATTTTACACAGTTTCTGTAGTTTGGCTTTTGTTCTGCTTTAACCTGTGTTAGAACAAAATATGAGAGAAATATGATGTTTTTGTGGGGCATAAAGACAAAAAGTAGGTACTTCCCTGTTCTTTTTTTTTTTTTTTCCCATGGAAGGTGCTATTAATTGCTGTTCATTAACTTCATCCTTCATTCAGATGCATTTAGAAAGTTTGCCTTTTCCCTGATGCATTTACACTACCTTTGCACCACTATTTTATGATTTTTTACTACTATTTTATGAAGAATCTATAGAATACTAGTGCTTACCTTTGAGGATCCCAATATGTTCAGTTTATATTGTGACTGTATTATTTCAGTTGGATTTTTTCTTCTTGGATACCCTGAAAGTTCAACTCTTTCAGTTGTTGAATTGTTGAGCCTATCTAACCTTCCAATTTATTTTATTACTTGACAATCAGAGCAGTTGTTGTGTGTCTTAACATAGTCAGTTGAGACAGGATACCTAATTCTTCAGTAATGTAAAAGGTTTTGCCATTTTAATGAAATCCTGGTTGTACTCGTGTAAGAATGCACGCATTTTCATGTAGAACATAGATATTAGTAATTTCCTTCATTTTTAGACATTGAACATTTTATACAATGAGCATAACTACTTTGTTTTATAATAAGGTTACATACCTTTTGCGAAGATGTGCATGTCTAACTTTGGCTTCTTAAGTGTCACCTCAGTTTTTGAATTTTAGTTTTGTATTTTGTTCGGATACATTCTGTCTGCATTAATATG
Organism: Athene cunicularia; assembly: GCF_003259725.1. Classification (NCBI taxonomy): domain Eukaryota; kingdom Metazoa; phylum Chordata; class Aves; order Strigiformes; family Strigidae; genus Athene; species Athene cunicularia. The sequence continues at coordinate 24,684,037 of NW_020799097.1, read as the reverse complement.
CTGCTGTCAGCAAACCCTAATTTTGAGCATTTTATTATTATGAAGATTTTTTTTATTACCAGTAACAGGAAATAACTCATAGTTAGGTTTTAGAAGCAGACTGTTAGAATAATTGTAAAAAATACAACTTTTTCAGATATCCTGTCATTCTTTGTATTTTTCAGGAGAATTGTTGCAACAGTTTCCTTTTAATTTTGTAGTTTTCCATGTTAAAAGAGTACAGAGGAGTTTGGCAGCAAAACATGTCATGTCAGATGCCAGGCTTGAGTCAACTCATTTTTTTGACTACTTGAACTACTTGTTTTTAGGCCTCCTGGCTCAGGTTTTCTGAAGATTCTCTGGTATGTGGTCCTTTGTTCCTGAGTTTTAGTGCTTGAACCCATTAGATCTGAGGAAAGGTTTCTCAAAACATTAGAGATAGGACTGTGAGTGTAAACCAGCACTGTAACTCACTGTGAGAGAATTGCAGCTGCTGTCTTTCACTGTCTTTAATTTCTATCATACATGTGAATGTAAATTCCATTTACTTTTCTTAGTATTGAATATTTTTTTCACTAAAAACTTACAAGCACCTGAGGAAATAAACTGATATGATCCACTATCTACATGTACTTAGTGAAAACTGAAGGACACGTATGTAAACATCCATAATGTGTTTAAGAATAGGGAGTACGTAGGGCATACATAAATAATTTGCTTAGCCACTGTGATGAAGACAACAAGGTGTTTGAAGGAAGCTTTATTACATAATATGCATCTTTATAATTTGATAATGATTTCTCTGCAGAATATTAATCCATACTGTAGACATCAGTATGCAAGTACTCCAGAGTAGTAATGACCTCCATGCATTGATTCTCTGAACATCAATTTCTTGTATTTGCTGTGAACACCATTTTTAGATGATTGTGTTTAGCACAGCTGTAAGCACCATGATCATAACGTAGTCATGCTGCCGTATCTTAGGAGGTAAGACCGTACCTCAGTCATGGATAATGTGGAACTTTTTTTTGCTGGAAGCGAACTCCTCTGTGTGTGGTGACAGCTGTGCTATTGCCCACCTGCAGTACTTCCCAAAAGTCACCCATATTTCCTTGCTTGCCATCAGCTCAAGCTGAACTGAACTTGCTATCTACTTTTTCCTTCCTATCTCATTTATTTTCTATTTCATGAAGCTGCATAGGAAATATTTTACCGACTTCAGGTGGCATTTCTGTAGCTCACACAGTATTACTCAAGGAAAGTCTTTAATCAAAGGTGACAGGAACGTCAAGTACGAATAGAGAGGTCTGCTGGGGAAACAAGCGTTTTGTCGTTGTAAGCAGGCTAGAGAAAAATCCCTCCGTTTTTAGAACAGGGTATGAATTTGGATCACCGTTCAACGTTAATCCCTGAACGCGAAAGTCCGTGCGAAAGAGGAGGCGAAAGAGGAGGTTGAAGCGGGAGGGCGTTTCTCCC
>NW_020799097.1:24634016-24682529 GCF_003259725.1 Athene cunicularia | reverse complement strand
GCTCCTGCCCGCCTTGGGCGGTAGATGGTGCTAGATGAGAAGTGAAGGTGGTGCTCGGCGCCCTTCCCCAGGCAGAAGCGGCAGCTCCAAATCAGTCTAAAATGCTCGGCGGCTTCGGGGTTTTTTTCTTCACACGTTGGGATCTTTGGGGTAGGAATACTGAAAACTGAGTTGGGTGACTTGAGGGTGGTGACGGGCGAGAGGTAAAACGTCAGTCGCTTTCCAAACACTGTCTCTGCAGCGTCAGAAGGTTGCCGCGAATCACCAGGGCAAGGCCACCTGCGCAGTGGGAGAGGAAAGAAGATGCAGGCATTGCACAAAACGGTACTGCTTCAGAGCAGATCTGTTCCAGAGAGCACTGTCAGCTTGTATGCCGCTGGTTTTGTTGCTTCAGTCTTCAGAAACCTGTATGATTAATTTAAAGAATATGTGAAGGTAAGACCTCCCAGCAGACTGAGGAGAAAAGTTACATACATCAAGTCTGGATTCTAATTAGCCAGCTGTACTGGAACACAACGAAATTTCTCTCAGCCTAAAACCTTCCTGATTAAATAATGTAATACAAAGGTATGCAACTGGAATGTATATTAATGTTACTCACATTCTCTTAGGGTCAGAAGTAAAATCGCAAGAGTTCCTTCAAAACCACTGATGCCAGTTGTTGTTCAGTGGCACAACTCCAGAAAAGAAAATAATCTGTATTACTTTTATTACTGTTGGTTTTGTTCCCCCTCCTCTCTCTCCATTTTCTCTAGAGGAGAAGTACTTATTTGATACAATGTTAGGGGCATTTGCACATCCTTGGCAATAAAATTAGGGATGAAATGTGCAAAACAGTAACTTAGTGGAGGAGATTTCCTTACATGATTTTGCTTATAAACATGTTCATCACCTATAAAATCAATCTTTTTATGGGCACTGAAGGATAAAATGAAAAGAAGCTGCTGCTTCATGAAGTTAATTATTTCCCTAAGCTTTGTAGCTTTCTGATACTACCATACACAAAGCAATCATTCTGAATTGACAGTGTTTAGTGAAAACAGGAGTACTGCTAATCTACTGTAGTAGCTGCTTGAGAAAATATAAGACTGAAATAAGAGAAATCCTGCGTGTGTTTTCCTTGAATTAGGGTGTGTCAGTACTGGCAGAAGTAAACTGATAATATTGAACGTAGGCATAATGTTCAAAACCCCAAGGCTTGGACATTCTGGAACACACCACTTTCTGCATCATGTTTAATATAATAGCTGTTACCATGAACTAAAATGTGACTTAGCACTGGAAGAACCAGTCTGACTCTGTGAGAATAAGGTCATGACTGGATGCAGTTCTACATAGGCACCAGTTCCATAATGCCTTATATTTGTACTGTTTGAATACAGAGTTCTGTGCAACCCACGTTTCAGGGCCACATCTGAAAAAGGTTTTGTAAGATTATTGTCAGTGGATAAGATGTGTTTCTAAAACTCACTAAGGCAGCTTTGAAGAAAGATATGCAAGAGGTGGCACTGAGTTGAGATTCCCCTTTGTAAATGTAAAAAATTATAATGGGCAGAATGAATCCTCAGGCTGTGATTTATGCTCTTCTTTTGGAAGGATTCTTGACCTATTTCCCATGAGAAGAGCCTGAGAGGCTTTCATAGTCTGCCCTGCTTTTGGGGTAGACTTATTCCAGCTTTCTGCTTGCTTCTTCAGCTTGCAACATCCTACTTGTTTACTTGGGAGAGAAATTGGGAAGGTATTTGTGCTTAAATAAATATTTTTTAAATGTATCAGAATTTGTGAAAAAAATTAAAACACATCTGTGAAATTTTTTTCCCATTTACTGAAATATTTTTTTTTCTGATAATTACAATGTCAAGTACACTTGCACAGCCCTTCTCAAAATAAGATTTTTCTTAAATAATTTCAGCAATTGTTCTTCAGAAAAGGGAGTTATGCTTATAAGGGGGAGAGGGAGGAAGGAATACAAGTCACAGCTATAAAATTGATATTCTTTAACATGCTGACTTGTTATGACTCCAGTCTGCATTATATGATATTTTTGCTGGTAAGATACTACACTGTTAGTGCTGCATAATGCCAAATGTAATAGATAGCACTCAGCATAACCTAATGGAAAGGTTCCTTACCAAACTGGGCTTTAAAAATGGCTATATTACATGTAAAGAATCATAGAGGAGAGTGGTAGATGAGGAGAAAGGAATATGACATTTGCTTTACCTCCTGATATAAATTGATTAGGTGACTTCTAATATGCTGCTTGAATAATAGGAAGCCTAAACTTGGCTACAGTGTGGGTAAATAGAGAAAATTCAAAACTATAGAGTCTGTGGTTTTTATGTGTGTGTGGGAAAAAAAAAAAAAAAAGTAGATATGAGATGGTGTCTTATGCAATGCCTTAATAATTCCTTGGAAAAATATTGTAATATTAGTCATATCATTTCTCTGGTCTACTGTAAAGCTAAATTGTTAAACTGAACTTCATGAGTAGATTGAAGGTTTATGCCAGGTAGGATTTTCAGTGATGGATGGTTTAGATGGTTCACGGAATCATCTAGGTTGGAAAAGACCTTGAAGATCATCTAGTCCAACCATGCTTTGATTTTAATAAATGTTGTATGGCTCATCTTTAATGTCTGATCTGGGTGCAACAAATTCTGTGGGAAATGCTTGTAGCAAAGTACAGATCAATAACCTGTTTAATAAAACAGTAGGAGGAGACAACTGCAGCTAATAAGTGCCTTACCCACTGGCAGCTCTAGGTGGAACAGCAATTGTAGCTGAATGGTGATTTTTAGCTAGGAGAAACTCTAGTGACTTGTTTCTTTAATACTGAGCAGTCCTTAGAGCTATCCTCATTCTGTGTTTCGAGAATAGTGAGCACACTGAGTAAGCTTTTATGACTTATTGGTATTCCAATTTATGAGTATCTTTCAAGTTGTCTGTTGCAGAATTTACAATATTCAGTCAGTAGGCTTGCCCTGAAGAACCAGGCACTCTTTCATTTCTCCATGTAAGTGCTGGTGTTACATGAAAAATAGAGGTCTGCTTATATTGATGAACTCTTTGTTTGTCTATATGCTACGCTGAACATTTTCAAACAAATGGAAAACAATAGTGCTGTGTCTTCCTGTTTTCTTGCACTAGTCTACAGTTTTAAGTTCTTAGACTTGATAGAGACATGGCAGAGAAACTATGACATACTTTATGAAGTCCACAAAACCAGGATTTTCTTCATGTTCTTATTGGATGTTACTAAGAGGCAGCCTGCCAAAGTAATTTGAAAATCTTGTGCAGTTTTCTGCAAGGGAAAGTTTTCCTGCTTTGTTTCAGAAACATTTGTTACAGTAAAGCTATCTGTTAAACTGCTGAATTTAGGAATACTTTCTGGGCTTGAATCCAGATGCATACCTTTGCTATCTAGGGTTGGATTGTAAGGCAGGATCTTCTTATATACCCACCCTGGAACTGTATATTTTGACCAAATCCTTTAGCTGAACAACTCTGAAATCAGAACTAAGGTTGTATATACAGCACTTACATTCAATTAAATTGATGTAGCCTGAGGTGATTTATATCTTGGAGCTAGCAGACACTAGCAGGTGCTACATATGCATGAAGTGCCCTGGTGAAAGATGATGTTGTACCTCCGAAACACTGATGAATTCTCTACAGCGTTCCTCTGAGCTAGTGTGTTGTGCCTTTTGCTAGTGTAGTGATGAACAACAGCTCTGAAATGTTTCAATCGTGTTCCACGTCTTCTCTATCCCATCTTCCATGCATGTTCTGCTCTTGCTAATGTAGAAGATAAACCAGTAGCAAATCATGGGTCTGTGGATGTTCTCTTAAGTTTGACTTTTGCCATGGGTTTGCAGTAGAAGAAAGTAAAGAGCCAAGGTGCTCTGATTCCTCTTCTCATATCTAATTCTAGAATTTGTCTTCCGTCTCTCCTTTTATCTTTACCTTTTCAGTGTGGAAATATATCTTTTACTCTGTTCTTTCTACAACACTGTTGGTTCTGATAACGAGATTGCCACAGGAATCTGAATATGCTTTTAATCAGGTGCAATATTATTTTTATCTTTCTCTTGAAAACTGATTCTGCATGAATTTTGCCTACATTCTTCTAGAAATCATCAGCCTCTTCTAGAACATGTTGACCTATTTATAAAGCAATAAAACTCTAAATGAAGGATGCTTAACGCATCATGAAATGACTCAGACCATCCTTTTCTCAGTTATGCATGTAATTCTTCCCTTTTAAGCATACAACTTTTGCATTTTGATTTTTCAGGTGACTATAGACTTCAGAGATTCAGAGGTCAGAAGAATCAACCTGGTTCAATCCATTGTGTTAGAGAATAAAGATGGTTTAGGTTTAAAATCATGAGAGCCTCTCAGGAACCCTTCTTATAAACATATGTAGAAAAGAATTTGGATCCTTTCATTATTAGTCTTGTTAAATCAGACTTCATATCCAGAAAATCTAATGCAATAACAATCATATGAAGTATATTCCGAGTTTGAGGTACTTTTGTGCAATTCCACACTGGTGATGGTGGTATATTCTGTAGGTAGGCCAGTCTCTGGAATATATGAAAACTAATATTTAACTGCAGCAAACCAGCAAACTCTTTTACTCTTTTAATTTTTTTTTCTTCCCTTTTTTGTTTTAAACTAAATACCCAAAAAGGAATAAAGGAAAAGCCACACTTCAACCTTTAACATGTAATGGGAGTCTGAAGCTGAGATTTCAGTGGTGGTAGACTAGAAGTTTGAAATTTCAGTGGAAAGGCTGGACCCTCTGATTCTGACTTGTGAACTAATTTAGACATCTAAATGGAGGAAAAACTTGGAAATTTGATTTTATTTTTTTAAAATCTCTTAATATTGTATATGAAATATATTGAAGAGTATAGTAGAATGTTTAATATTGGTCCAATACAGTTGTATTACTCTGTGCAGTTAATGTGGGCAAAGGAAACATGCCTCTTATTTGGAACCTGGGATTGTTAGTCTCATTTAAGTTATTACTGTGGTTACAATCAGGCTAACACTCATAGTCAAAATGATCTAATTATTGCAAAAAGAGCCTGACTAAAACTACAAAGTTTTTTTTTTCCAGGAAAGGGAGCACAAGGTTCAGCAGTGCACTGTCTTCTCTCACTGGCTCTTATAAACTGTAAGTGCTACTTTTCAAAACTCAGTAACTTTGTATGGATATATAAAAATAGCCCAAAGTACAAGTCCTGTTATTTACTAGCATTTTGCATCACAGGTTCTTCACCAGGAGGAGTATGATATTGATAGTGGAGGCTTCTTCCTTTTTATTATTGGGTCAGTTTGGATTATTTTTACCCTTTACTAACATCATCCACTTTTTCTTGCTTTGTTGGCCCACAATTCTTATTATATATATTGAATAGTTGTTCTTTGTTGTTACCACAAAAAATTTGCTCTACTAGTTCCCAAAGGTGCGTTTACCTTAGTAACCAGTAATTGCTGATTGATTATGTGTTTAAAGCTACTGTGTCCCTAAAGTCAGTATGTGCCTGTACCTTCAAGGTCACTGCTATCATTCTGTGCTTATACTCCAGTATACAACTTTATCATTCTATGGCCACAAGTCATTCTACACAGAATAACTACTACTGCTTATTATTATCAGCTAAAGAAATATATCACATTTATAATGTTTGCAGTCATACCACATAATTACACTAAAGCTAAAAGCAAATCAGGCAGCAGCCACCTGATCATTGTATAATTAGCTGTTAAAGCTGAAGCAAGCTAACAGAAGAGCAACTGAGACAGTCTGAAGTGTCCCGAGACCTCCATTATTAAGTTAATGCAAGTCTTTTTGCCTGTTACTAGTAATGGCAATACCGTATTTTGGGACTATGTCTGATATCTTGTTACATAATATATTTAAGGATGGTTAGAAAGTATTTTAAAATAAGTCATCATGCTACTGTATTGTAATATATTTTTTTTCACACATACATATCACATTTTAAAAAATTATAATTCAGTCATTACATTTTATTCCAAACTGAAACTCAGCATAGTATTTTCCAAATCAGGATGAATTACTATTAATATTCTCTCATACATTTTAGTTCATGTTTATTGGCCACTTTTAAGTAAACGAGGCACAAATTATGAACTTCTGGATTCAGAATGTATAAGAATATTCCATATAAAAATGTAAGATGTTAGTATGTAATGGGACTTCTATTTTGGGCTATTTTTATATATCCTCATGTATATTTTTAGTAAGTGATAAAACAGTAAAGTTACTGAGCTTTGAAAAGCAGCATTTACAGTTTATAATAGTGAGAGAATATAGTGTCTTATGCATTACTGAATCTTGTGCTCCCTTCCTTGGAAAGGAAAACTATTCTTGAGTTATCAGAACATTGGTTTTATTTAGTAAAATAGTTAACATGCTACTTTGATTAGGAAATAATTTTGGTTTAAGGTAGGAAAATTCCCATAACATTCTCTTCAAAAGAATTGTATTTTCAACTAGATTTTTAGTAATAATTATAAAAAATTAAATGTGCAAGCCATAATGATGTGAGCATGCATTTACATGAGTAGGTGTCTTCAGAAAAATCGATAGAAGTGTTCTCCAGGGTGAGCTTCAGTAGGTCAGATGATTGAAATATTTTAAATTTTGTACACACAATCTACAGCCACATATCCCATATGACACCCACTTGACACCCCCCCATGTACTGACACATGCAGAAGATGAACTGACATGAGCATAAAGGACATCTCTGTGAGTTTTGGGCTAGTAGGCAGAGCTGTGCCCTACGTGTAAAGATAATCAAATGTGCAATTACACCATGTTTTCAAGTGGTACCCACATGACAATTATATCAAATGCATTGCTAAAAATTACCACAAATGCAAAAGGAGATTGAATTATGGTTGCTATGGAAACTGTAACATGCAGCTTCCTGACTTGATGCGTGCAAAATTTCAGCCTTAATATCACACTGATACACATTTTTGCTTCTTTTTACACTTGAATAGGTGAAGATGGAGTTTGTGTATCATAATATATTCATTCAAATTATACTTCTCTGGCATGCCATCTAGTATTTTGTGTTAGTTGCACTGTACATGTAGCAGTTTATGAATGCTTTACTATAAAATATAAATGCTGCAGAGAAATATTAAATGTTCTAAGCATATGTATCTTAAAAAGGAAGGAAGATGATTTACCTGAAAAGCATATTTTATAGAAGGGTCAGTGGATGTTCATGGATATACAGAAAAGCACCTCACATGGAAAACAAATACCTTGGAATAAGTCCAGTGAAGAGGGTGACATTTATTTGCACAGATTCTTAGAAGCCTCAGGTTAGGCTGATTATCAAGTGTCATCACTGGATTTTACATGCAGTCACCATAAAGTGACATATACTTCCCCAGGTAGATAGCTATGGCACATTAGGTATGAAAACCTGTGTCATAATAAAACTTCAGTGGAGAACTAGTGATTTGAGAATCTGATGATGACCCCATGCAGAAGAGCACAGTTGCATAGCCATAGCTGGGGTCATAGTGTTGAAGCAGGCAGCTCCAGCACCAGACACGTTTAGGCCTGCATGCAGGGAGCACAGGGTGATTTCCACATTCCCAGCTCTGACACTGAGTTTTGTGCTGTTACAATTATGTCATTACTAGTACCTTATGCAGATAATTTCAAGCTTGTTCAGATTGTCTATGTTACAATGCACTAACATGATTGTCTAACATGCCCTGAAGTATTAATGCATTAGAAGACAATAAAATACTTAGGAACCATGTCATAATGTGAGGTTCAATGTAATTATTGTTTTGCAGGATCTCTAGGGCTTGTGGCTTGATGCTTGGAGAGTAGAACACCTTTTGGTATCAAAAAAAAATTAAGTAGATCTTGAGAGAATGAATGAAAATATCAGAGTAGTGGGGAACCATAAAATTGTATTTGTTCTTGTGAGTGTATATGCAAGCACAATACTGGAGTTCTCAAGACAGAGGTTGATAAATAATTCAAGCCTGGACTAGGGTTGTTTGAAGCAGCAATAGTGGTGTCCTGGTAGTAGTGTTTTTGTAACATATAGTATAGACAGAGCTCAGGCATTTTTAATCACTCTGTATGACTTTCATCTCAGCAGTGTTACACAGCAGTGCCTAAAAAAGTGTGTCTGAGTATTGTCTATAGAATAGGTTTTAGGAGATGTGGCTTTACTGGACCTTTTTTCATTAGCAGTTACATGTCCGAGTAAGTCTCAGTGTCAGTCGTCTCTGCAAGTAGCAGCTGACATGTAAAAGCTGCTTTAATGCCTGTCAAATTTACCAAAAGTAACTGCACAAAGTTCTGAGTATTTAGACTTAGCAATAGGAGAACAGCAAAGCTGCATAAAGGAACCTCACTTATATGAAATGTGATTTCATTAGCATATAGATTTGTATTTTTTTAGAGCAAACCTTCTAAAATAACAAGCTTGTTCAATAACAAATGAAGCTGAATATTAGCACAGGATTTTTGGAAATGTTCAGAGATCTTAGATTTGGCTGATTGTTAGTGGTATTTTGAAATTACTTTCACTCACCTCTATTTTATCATATTTATGTAATATCTCTCCTTTCTTTATAGCTCTCAGTTTTCTGAAATGAGTTCAGGATAATTGTATTTTGGAGTTTTTTTCAGAGGCCACAGTATAGTGTGTTTTATGAAGTATATTTAAATTCTAACAGTTAATTTTCTGTGTGACAACAATTTATTTTTCCTACTAGGTTACAAGTGTGTATTAAAAATTACAACATTCAGAATGATGTAGAGTTTTCAAAATTTTTTTTCAATATTAGTTGTGTACTGTTGATTTCTATTTATAAAGTTGTATTGCCAATTACTTTTAAATGCCTGGGTCATTGTAATGCCAAAAAAAAAATATTTACTATTATAAACGTTTTGGTAATGGTAAAAAAGGGTGAGTTATGAGATTTCTTCAGATTTATTCCTGCATATATTTAGATTTTTTTCTAGTTTGTTTTTTCAGCAAACATTTGAAATCCAACAATTTTTTTAGAAAAACAGCACAGTTGATAGATGTGTTTGTGTGAATGCAAAGATCTAGAACTTTCATTACATTTAACCTAAATTAGAGCTCTATTAAACTCTTTTTTGAAGTGTTTATTAGTAAAGAGTTAACTGTAATAATGCATAGTTCATCATCTCATTCCTAAAACATTGTAGATTTTAAAGTAAAAGTTTGCAAATAAGATCTAGGTTATTACTTGTTAAATTATTTCTTTAATATTTTTAATAAGAAACATTTTTAGTAGTAAGCTGATTATGTCTGCAGATGAGTGCCAAGGAGATGATTTGATCCTGATTTTCAGTGGCTGACTGCATTTATAGTCATAAGTTAATGGTGTCACCTGTAACTCCAACGAGCTCTGATTTATCTGTCTTGGCTCCTGATAACAATGAACTTGCTGTGGTATAGGCTTAGGTGCCAAATAAATATATGTGATTGCACATACTTCCAAAGCTGAATCTCATATAATATTTTTTTTTGGTCAAAAGCAGTAAGTCAGCAGCAACAAAGTTTTCTTTCAAATCTGTGAGAAATATGAGTAAAAATTGTAGGTAAGAAACCCCAAATATTTCTTTTTGCCCTGAAGTGAGAGGCAGGAAGGATGCTGTTGTTTCATCACAACTACTGAATACATTGCCTCTGTTCTGTCTGATTTAAAACTGTTGTATGTTCCTTCCAACGGGACCTCTCCCCTCTCTCCCCTCCCTCTCCCCCCTCTGCCTTCACAGTTCATCTTAGGACTTTGAAATTTTAACATCAGTAAAATGAATGGATATTTATGGAGAACTAGCTTAATAGCAATGTTTAAAATCAGAGATTTGCTGATTTCTTTTTCCCAGTTTTAAGATAGGCAAAATATAACACATCATGTGGGATCTACACTATCTCACAGAAATCACATCAGGTAGTAATCCTAAATCACTGCAGCTCCACTGTGTCTCATCTGAACTACTTGTTTGTAGGCACCACCAGATGCTTAGCTGTTGCTAAGAGGTGGAGACACAGCATCTAGCCCTCCTGGAGGTTTTGCTCCTTATTAATCTCCTCCTTTCTCCTTACAAAATACTTTCTCTCCTCCCCAGGATCTGTGTTAGTTTTCTTGTCTATTTGTAGCAAAGACTGTAAAGCACTTGTGCAGCTGTTCACTTCTACTGACTGAGTCTTGTTTTCTCTTTTCAGTTGAAGATTAGGATTGTTTGTGTTATGGTTTTCAGAAATGCACAAGTAATTTATAGTTAAGTACTGTATAGTTACTATCTTAAAAGAATTATTTTAATGTTGAGTGGCAAGGAGAAAGGTGTTCTTACTCCTAATTACCACAATTTCCCTTCCCCACAAGCTAGATGAAGAATTTCTGCTTTTTTGTTATACTGGTACAAGAGGGACTAAAAAGCAGTTGAGGAATTTTGTCATAGTTTGAATCACAGTAGCACAAAGCTGTCACAATGACTTTCTGATTGTCTCCTGTGTAATCTTGTGTATAGGTTCTGCAAGGAGGAATTACAACTGACATGGCAGTACACATTTCCTGCTGTATAGCAGCTCTGCCTATTCTGCTGAGACTCTCATGAGAAGCAGTGCCTTGTTACGGGGCCTCATTTATTCCCTGCAGTTTGAGATATGTGTTCGTGAAAAAATGGGAGGTTGGAGAAACATCAGGTTCCTTTTTAAAATGATTTCACAAAAGCTCAATTAAATGGTGATTTGATCTTATGCGGCACAAATATTATTTGCCTGACAGAAGTAACAGTGGGACTTCAGGTTGAGTAGCACTTTCCTGCAGAGGTTTGGACATGTTTCCTAGGCATGTCTACTGTAGAAGACTGAGCTTTCACTTGCATTCTTGCAAAAGACATATATAAGCATTTAACAGAACTGTAGCTGTAGATGCCTAATGGTCTGTCTAAGTGCTGAAATTGATATCTAACTCCTGTTGGATATAGGATGGATGAAACTAACAGGCATACATAGGCTGTATGCCACTTAGGGGCACAGATAGGTCTCATCCGCCTTTTCAGTCCAGTGATGGGGGTTGGTTCTAAGTGCCAATTCAAGTCAAAGCCTGTTTTTTACTATTGATGTAATCAGTCAGAGGAGAAATGAAGGTCTCTTGAGAATTAACCCTTCAATTTATTGTGTAGAAGATGAAATGACTGTTGTGTATCAGAGTATTGGGAAGACTGCTGTGAACTGCTGGCATGTTCAGGATGTGCAGCCACACCTGCAAAGTTTAAAGAAAATCAAGCTGATTATAAGAGTTTCCTATGCCTCTTTTTCAGCTTTTCTTAAATTGATATTTCAGTCCCCATACAGCTCTTATGTTGATTTCATAAGCTGAGCGGTTTGGTGTGACATAATTCCAGCCCCTTTGAATTAGTGGTGGCAGTTAGATTACTATTATTGATAGTGCCTCTAGGCAGGGAACGATTAAGGTGTCATAAATTTACCAACCTCCTATGACATAATACTAACCTTTTAAATTTAGTTGTTACAGTTATGTTGCATCCCAGGAGTCCCTATTCTAGTACCTGGTGTGTATATGAGCATAGGATACAACTTTTCTAAATTGCTAAACTTCATCTTTCTTACAACATTTGATTAACAGTTACAGCAGCACGTATAGCAGAAGTATTTTCCATTTGCTGTTTTTAAGTAAAAGATGACAAGTAATATGAGAACATCTTTTCAAAAGCTTTCATAGTATAATTAAGACTGGATGAGTGATAAATGGATAAATCAGGAATAAAACCAAACAGAAGGAAGTCAGGGTCTTGAAAAAACTGTAACTAAAACCTTTTCACCAACAGTCAGCTTACAGATGACTGTGACTGTCTTCTTACAGCTATCTGCGCATTTTGGCATTTAATGGCTGGAGACAAACTTAAATAGGAGGCTAAATCCTAAATATATAGGATAAAAATTTAAAATTGCTTAATAATTTTACATTTTAAGACTGGTGAATAAGAATGGAAGGGCTTTAACATATTCATGCACAGTGGTCAGAGTATAAGGAAGTTTGGCAAATTCTTGTTTACTGTTGATATCTGCATATCATGTGAGCAGTAAGCCAGGACTATTGGCATGTGTGTGAAAACTTATTCACAAAAGAACACGCTTTTGATGTATTAGCTAAAAATGCAGAGATTAGTTTGGCAGAATTCTTCAAAGGGACAGGAATTTTAACTTTTTTAATAATATCAGAAGTTCATGGGACTCTTTGAGGTATAAAATATTTTAAACCTTTAGTGCTAGAAAATGTCTCCACAGAAAGTCAAGGATTGGTTCTCAGTATCTGAAAATGGCACTGTTTCCTGTGGTGTAGGCTTTAATTCAGCTTTCAGGTATGAAAAACTCCCTTGCTGATTTTGAACAGCAGGTTTGGAAAAACATTTCTCTGACAGTTCTTCGAGTGTGTGGTTTACAGATAGTAACATACTTATCTAAAGAGATAAAGAAACTGGACACCATACTGAACTTCCTCTCTTTGAGAGCAACCAGAATGCTTTGTGCCCAAGTTTGGAATTGGGGACTTACACGTAGAAACAAGCAAGGAACAACATTACAATAGAGTGAACCAGACAGTGTATCACCAAAACCAGCCTGTTCAGACAACTCAGCTGTAAAAACAGGAATCCAGCAGGTAGCGCATATAGATTATGATTTTCTAAGGAACATTGTGTAAAACTTGAAATTCACAGTTAAGTCAAGTGAAATATGAACACCCACTTGCAGCTAGTGCTGTGAGGACAGTAGAAGGATACAGAACCAGCCAACCAGAAAACCAACAGGTATCAAAGCCAGCAACTAAACTACACAGTGGACAGCATTAGAGATATTAGCCAGTCTAGTGGCAGTGGTCATGAGACAAACCGTTTAAAACAACCATGAGAAATAGGTGTTGATTTTCAGTGACTCTTCTGGGGATGCTAAGAGTAGCCAGAACTAAGGAAATTACTTATTAAGGAATAATAGGATGTTGACTTTATGGGTCGTCTTTGCATATTTTCTCTTCTTAAGTAGCAAGAAACAAAAATCAAGGAAATAAAATATCTCCTACTGTGTTGTTCACCTGCTGCCTATTGGCGTTGCTCTCCTGCTGTCTTCTCCATCTGCTTTAAATTCATTTCTGAAATGTGCCCTCCTTAAAAATAAGTTCTTACTAATTTCATAAGGAACAAATTAGGAAATAGCAAATACAGAGACATTTTGTTGAATTGCAAGCAATTCGTACACAATGGGGAGAGAAGCAGGGAAGAAAAACATTATACCAATTATGAATATTCTAAAAAAATACAGATCTGTCAGATCCTGAGAGTCATATAAAATATTTAATTTCTCTTTTCCTGGGAAATCTGCCATACTAATTAATGAAGATTTTCATTAGTGGTGGCTTTAGGATTTTACTTGGTGCAACTAAAATGCTATTTAAGGTAATAAATAAGAGCTGAGAAATGTGACAGTACATTAGTTGTCAAGTAATACATAAGAAACACTCTAAATCAGCAACACCCTTACTTTTATTCACCCTCTTTGCATTTTAAACATTTTGTTTACCAGGGAAAATGAAACTTATCCATGTCTGCTAATTGAACCCTACTAATTTTTAACCCTTCATACCTTTTATACATACCATTCCTTTAGCAAATGGGTAATTCTCTTCCCATTTCAAGTTTATTAATACTCAGGATAATTTTTTTTTTAATCTATTTTCTCACTGTTTATGGTGAAGAGTCTTCTGCTCACATTTCTTTCAGTGACTGGATATCATATATTTCTTCCCTATGAGTTTTGGAAATATTGTGCTTCTGAGGTTATATAGGTTTCTTTTAAAAACATCTATTAAAATTACTGAAATGAGTGTATTTTTATAGGGTGATTGTTGCCTCTAATTTAAGAGATCTTATGAGAAACTAAAGGCAAAAAGCTGTTTTCCTGTTTTGCTCCTGCTTTATGTAGCAGTACAGTTCAACCAAAGTGGACATGAATATAAAGAGGATAGTTGTAAATGAAGGGTAGATTGCATACACTGTGAAATTATTTTTTTTTAAGAACTGCTACCTTTTCCACTATAATATGTGGTAATAGTAGCGTAGCTTTGAAATTAAGCATGGTGAAATTTACACACTATGTTAACCTTGCATAAAGGTTAGGAAGGAAAAATTCTCCATGTAAAATATGCTCTTAATTTCATTTTTGGCTATGCTGGCTGAGGCTGCATGACCAGGCTTTAGCTCAAGCAGGAGTGCAGGAGACTTCTGAGTTCTGAATGGTCCTGAATATTGAGTTGTTATTGTGAGGTTTTGCCATTAGCTAATGGGGCAACCTTTAGCAAATCATTTGACTTGGCTTTATGTTTCGCCGTCTGTTTAAATATGATGGGCTATGCTTTCTCCATTCTTTTCTTACCATCTTCACTTGCTCTTTTCTGTAGTATTTTTACATATTTGACCTAAAAAAAGCATAATTTTACTTATTTTAGGTTTGTACATAATAAGGGATAAATTAGATTTGCCTGTTCTTCTGACTGGAGTAGTAGTGACAAGTTGACAAGTGACTATCAACAGATGAATTTTTATAAAGACCCACTAGACTTGTGAGGAAGATTATTTCTTTCATTGCCTGTTTCTGCAGAACTAAGAAAATATCCAGGAGCCTTAGAATATCTTAGAAATTTAACAATCACTTATTATTAACAGTATGAAAACATGTTTGGGGGATTGTTTATGGCTTTCAGGTAAGAGAGGACACTTTGAAGAAATTAAAATTTAAAACCTCTGGTTTCTCTTCCACATCTACTGTAAATTTAGCAGACTGAAGAAAGCATTTCAGTCATCCATACACCATACTACAGAATGCTCTTTTTTTTTTAAGTCTTTCAAGAGGGATTTGGGTCTTTGTTCTTGTATTTAATGTAAGCATTTGTGTAGATCAAAAGAGGCCAACCAGTTTTCAGTAGTTAACAGAAATTCCTACAGGGCAAGATGCGAGTTTGTAGACGCCTCAAGATTTTGGGCTGGCAAATATGAACAAGCATTAGGTTGGGCCCGGATTATAACCTTGAGCTGAGATGACCTGTCAGTCTGCTAAAATATTCTGCTTTGAATATGCTGCTGTACTGTGCATGTCATGGTTTGCAATGCTACTTCTGCCTGGAAAGTCCATGCTCGAAGCTCTGAAACAGTGATTTTTTTTTTTTTTACATGACTGAAAGGGAAAATGCAGGTTACTTGCAATCTTCTCTCTGTTTTGTCTCATGCTATGTACTCTAGTAAAATACAAGACTTGCTGGTCAGTGGCTACCTTGATTCATAGGTAGAGAAATATAAGTCATGGAATAATAACATTGCCTGTTTAAAAACGTGCCATCATAACAAATAGTTTAGCATACACATTTGGACCTTCAAGTTTTCAGAGCCTCACTGCCAACAGCTTTCTTTGCATGCTTCTTTTCTGGATTAAATGCAGTGAGTAAAAGCCCCAGCTCTGCTGGTTGGTGCCATTAAGCATATGCATGAACCACTTGCACAGAGTACAACTTACTGAGAAAAAATTGACTTCATAGTTCAGGTTATCCAATATTTTTTTTTGTCTTAAGTGTATAATGCTCACTTATGTGTAGTTCATTGCATCTTTTACAAGTTACCATAAAATGTAATATAGTCACCAAAAATGAATAGAGTATGCTAAAACTGGAGAAAACTTCCATGGTTTCAGTTCAGCTCTTCTGTAATTCTGCAGGGATTTCATATGTCCTGTCCCACTGAAAAGGGGGGAATTTACATGGCTACTGTATCTTTCACAGAATTGTGGATTAAGTTAGGTTGGAAAGGGCTGCTCAAGGTTGCGTGGGAGAAGGATCTACTCAAAACATGGCCTTAAAACATTCTTGCTCGAGGCATTGTCCTTTTGAGTTTTGAGTAGCCCTAAGGAATGCAGATTCCACAAACTCTTCAGGCAAGTTGCTTCAGTGTTCAACAAACGTAGTGATGGAAAAGATGTTTCCTAATACCTATCTGGAATTTTCTATGTTTCAATGTCTGTTTTATTCCATTCTGTCACAGTGCTCCTCCATAAGAGGCTGGCTCTGCCTTCTGTAGGCTCTCTCATTAGGTAGCTGAAGACAGCAATAGTATCTTCCTTTAGCATTTTCTCCTTAAAACTCAGCAGAACTAATTATCTCAACCTATCTTTGTACATCTTGTACTGCATCACCGATCATTTTGGTGGCTCTCTGCAGTATTTTTCCTTTATGTTTGTCTTGTACTGGGTTTGTACTTGTACTATGCTTGTCTTGTTCTTGGTCTCTCAAGTGCAGAATAGGAGGGAATAATCTCTCTCCTCAACTGTTGGCTGTACTATTACTAACACAGCCCAGGAAGTAGTTGGCTGCCTCTACTGCAAGGGCACACTGGTGATTTGTATTCAACTTGTTCCCAACAGGTCTTGGTGTTTCATGGAGTTATTGTCCTCAGTGTATGCCTGTGCATTTGTCTTTATTGAACTATGTTATTATTCTGCTTTGCACAGTATATTTTCAAAAATTAATTTGTTTAAGTATATAATGGTTTAAAATGCTTTAGGGTTTGGGGTTTTTTTTGTGCAGGTAGTACCTGCAGTGTAATTCTGAATATATATAAACCTGCCTCTGCCTTGTGTTCTTGTTAGTCCCTTGTAGCAAGTCTTCCAGCATTTTTTATTTGTAAAAATTATGTTTATAGAAGTGACAATTTTTAATAAAATATTTAGACTTACTGGGGCCTAAATCTACTATGTCTCAGCACTGTATGATGTTGATTCATCATTCAAACTGTTAGAGAAATGATTCAAGATAAATCAGGTGGAAGTGTGTGGAATTTTACAGTTTCTAAAGAGAAGGAAATGTTTGGGCTCATTTACATATGTAAATGACACACCGGATGAAATTCTGTCCTAGGCATTTGCCCTGTGTAAGTTCTAATTCAAGACCATTTTAAGTAATAATAATATTCATATAATAATGATTCTTAAATGCAACATAAATTACATGGAATTTGCGCAAACTGTACAACGAACTGAAGGTACATTCAAATAGAATTTGCCTTTTTGCTTGGTGGTACTTGGTGTCCTGGTTTCGGCCAGGACAGAGTGAACTTTCCGTGGGCTGCGGGGAGCGCAGCTGGAGGGCCGGGCCCCGATCGGCCATTGGAGCATGCCGTGTCACGTGACGCGCTCTCACCGGTGCGGGTGGTTTCGGTTTCGGTTTCGGGAACGACGGGGCGGGCTGGGGGCGAGCTCTGTACCGGGCGCCGTTCGGTGAGCTGCTACTGCATTTGACCCGTTTTTAACTATTTTCATTACTGTTGTTCTTTTGCTAAGTAAATTTTTGTTACTTAAACGACAATTTTCTTTTTTCCTGTCCCTCCCCTATTTCACCGGGGCGGGGCGGGGGGAAGTAAACAACTGGCCACGTGGCAATTTACTACCTCTGAGTTCAAACCACAGCACTTGTGTAAATTGATGGCGGTCATTGTGGTTCCATTCGTAATCACAGGTAGAAACGGGCATCTCCAGGGACGTCTAAGAGTGGTCAGGCCAGTTGGTTTCTGGAGGTGCCGATCTATGTATTGACTAGACATAGCCTAAGGTTACCTGCGGAAGATTACTTGCTGAAATTAGATAGTCAGGCTCTCTCACACTGATTTTTGAAAACACCTGGCTGTACATTTTAAATACTCACATACAGGAAGAACAGAAATAATGTATTTTTTAGTCAGATTACTCTTGCTTTGCACTTAAAGAGTTTAGTTTACCCAGTTTTCAAAATCAGGGAACTGTTCTTCTAAGAAGTGCCCCACCATGAAGATTTGCTTGTTACATAGTTGATTCAAAAATGAGGATGACAATTTCTTAGTTAATAAAGTCATCAGATAGTAGTGTCAATGTATTTATTACCAAACTAAGATTTTTTTGTAAGGTGGCAGCAACATTACTTCAACAGAATATTCAGCATACTTTGCTCATTTATGTGTTCTTTGACAAATTTTTAGTTACTTCACTGGTCTATATATATACATTTGTACCTAACACTAACAACATATGCTAATATGCTGTCTGATTTTTGGAATAAATTGATACATTTATTGATAAATAAATAATTTCCCCATTTAAAAAATTATCATATTATTTAACTTTTATTCAGAAACGATCATGCACCTGTTCATTTTCTGTCATTTATAGCCCTACAACACATCTCTGACAAATAAGGCAGTGCACAATATATAAATTCAAGCAGATACTGTTGGAAGCAGGTGCTGTTTTTTATTATAGATGATGATGACAAATGTAAGACAATTTTGTATTTATTTGCTTTTTAAAAAAAAATATTTTCAAAAAATGTGCTTATCTATTTTAATATTTACTACTGTCTAAGTCTTACTGCCAGATGTTGCACAGGTTTTAAAATTTCTTGATGTACGGGTTAAAACTGTGATTTGGCATAGCAACTGTGAATACCTGTAATTGCAATGGAATGTAAACTACCACAGTTTCACTATACTAGAAAAAAAAACCCAAACAACCATCCTGTGTAAGTGTACTGAAGACTTTGGACAGGTATGTCAGTGCTCTGCGTTAAAGTTATTAACAGAAATGCATTTATATAGCAATGATCTTAGAAAAACATTTCAAACATTTTTACTGACCTGATTTGTCTATGGATTATTTGCACATTCTTTAAAATACAGAGCCACCTTTAGCACTAGTCATATTTATATTCCCACACACCAACATACAGTAAAGAAAGTGAAGCATGGTATCTTCCAGTAAAATCAGAATAGTAGTGTCAGGTATGCATGGCTTGTCATTGCCCAATATCAGTATAACCAGTTAAATCTCTAGAGCCCTGATATAGTTTCAAAATGGCACAGACTATGTGCCTAGGCATTTGGAAGTTTATATTCCATTGCCAAATGAACTACCAAATTAGAAAAAGAAAAAAAAAAAAAAAAAGTAAAAATGTTAGGATGTTGTGGTTTCTTTAGTGTTCTTTAGTGCCAATGCAGAGAGGTTTTTTTGGCTACCAAATTACTTGCTTTTCTTTCCTGAATCACACCAAGACCTTCCCAGATTTTTCTGTGTGCATTTGAAAACAGATAGGCACTGAGCTTGTCTACAGGACTGAGAATCCCTGTAAATGAAAAGTGCTGTAGTCTGAAATATGTGGGTAGGCTGGTACTAACATTTATCACAGCTAGGAGCATTTTAGGTGGATTTGAATGTGTGAGTTGAATGTATAGGATTAGACAAAAAGCAAGAGGGAAAAATACTGGAAAAGGTTGGAACTGGAACTAAGTTCCATGTGAAACAGAACTTGCTAAATTCCTTTCTAGTGGGTGAAATATATTTATTATGAAGTTATATAAGAATAAAGGCATAGATAGGAATTGACATGCTGGATCACTCTAGAATCTCAACTCTAGTGTGATGCTCCTGATGTGAAACCAACTAGGCAAAAAAGCTCTGGATGTTTAAGAGCTTGATTGTAGATAGTTGTTTCTGATAGTCCATTTCTGAATGTGTTTAATCTTGTATCATGATGAGTTGATTATGAAGTCTCTCTTTGGTTTCAAATTTTTACACAGAATCATTCAGAAAATTGGACCTGAGATGTCTTAATAACTTTGTGCCTATCATACTGTTGAATTTATTCATACCTGTGCTGCATGCAGTTATTAGCATGACCAATGCACAAGATTTAGTGAGGGCCATATGAGTGATTAAGATTTCTCCTATGGATACTATCACTGGATCTTTAGTAACCCTGAAGAGCAAGTTGAACTTCATTTAAAAATATTAGTCTAATTATCCCTACAGAGTAAATTGCATGGTATTTAGTTTGACTACTTTGAAAGCCCAAGATCAGAGGCTGCTTTGCAGTGATTTGAAATCTGTGTTTCTGGGGAGTTATTTCAAACCAGATGTTTAACCATTAAATTGTATTTCTAGCTCAACTCTCACCTAGATAGGAATATCCCTAATGACCAATGACTATACTGAGACAAATGGCAATTATTGTTATACAGAAGATAGATGCTATTAATATAGTGCTATCTCACCAGTGATAATTAAAGCCAGAGAAATATCAAAATTTTAGTCAACGAATGGTCCAGGTCCTTAAAAAAAAAAAAACAAAACAACAACCCTCATTCAGTGTTTTCACTATGAGAATTTCTGAACCTCTACACATACAACATGACATAAAATATTTGGTAAGATGAAATTCAAGCAACAGTAGAAAAAGACTCACCTACTTTTAAATAGGGAAGCATACATGTGTTCCCATAAAGTGGTACTGGTAATTTATTTGGCTATTGAGCAAGTAATCCATGACATCAAGGGTGTAAATGTGCCAGGCTTTATTAACATCAGCACTGTAAACATCAAGGGAGATCTGTGCTAGTAACAAAGATAAGCGATATAACCAAAGGAAGTCTTCTTTTTCATTCACAGTTTTAAGTGTTGGGAAGTGTTTTGGGGCTATTACTGACACTGGAATCAACTAGTACAGACACAATGGATATTTTTTCTTTTAAAGTACACTGTAGAGAAATGGCAGCTGTTTTCCTCAAGGCTTGCATTCTTCTAATCCATCCTTAAGAAGAAATCAATATGGATTCTCTCAGAGGCTTTCAAGGCTGTCTCCCATGTCAGTTGGAAAGGAACAAGAAGAAACAACTTGTTTCAAGAAACTTGGGATGTGGAGAAACTTCAGTAGGCTGTGGACCTGTCTTCTTTCTTATTAGGCTTACTGTTTTCAAAATGAAAAAAAAAAACCCAACCCTTCTCAAAGGTACTTACCTCATCATTATGACTCACCTTCAGAAACTCTTTGCCTTCCCACCTGATCTTAAGTCAGCAGGCTAGATAAATCAATAACTGAAGCAATGCCCTCTTGCTTCCCACCATTTTTAAAACACTCTGAATGGTATGAATTGTACCTTATAGTTAAGAAGTCACAAAGCAGCCTCTCTATTCCCATACAGCAAAGAAAGCTCAAAGGTCTCTGAGTTGTTAATAATAAAGTCCTAAAAATGGAAACCCCAGGTGTTTTAAAATATGAAAAGTAAATGACAGAATTTATAGTAATTGAATAATCACTTGCAACTCTGAAATAATTTTCTAATTCAACATTTCTGACCTAATAATGAATGGTATTGTCATTCATCCCTTAACTCTTCAGGTTGAATAAATTCTGAGATTTAGTCTTTCATTTTCTTTAGAAGAATCTAGTCTCAGAGGCCTGGAACATTAAAATCTTAAACACTTAGTGATGCTTCAGGTAAAACCTTGACATGCAATCTAATTAAAGGTAATTCTGCTTATATATAGGCTGTGTTTTTTCTCTTCTGTGTAAGAGCTCTGGTTGCCTTTCTAATGTCCTTCTAAAAGAAGAAAGTGGAAAGACAAGATAAGAAAGGAGGGGTGTAGATGGGGAAATGAACTGTAAGTACATATTAGCTAATAAGAGGTATTCTGCAGTGTTATGTCTTCTGTAAATTTTTATAAGAAATTGCAGGGAGCCTTTAAAAGGAGAAGCCTTTATTGTTAAGGAGTTAATATACTATTCAAGAGATATGCCTGTCTTGTTTACCATCCGGAAAAAAAATAAAAAATCTCATTACAACTTCTGTATGCACATTTCACTGGTTTTTGGATGACCAGCTTTTGTGTAAGTGTGGTATTGTGAATTTCAGTAGAATGGTTGTTATTGTAAAGAACTGAAGTCAGTTTGAGGTCCAGTTCTGAGAAAGAACAAGTCTAAAACACCAAAGCTAAATACCATATTTCATACTTTGGCTTATCTAGGAGGGCTGGACCTCACTGGGTAAGATTCATAAATGAATTTTCAGGACTTCAGCAATGAACCATACTGTATCTAAATGAAGGATTCAGTCCTGCCTCTAGCATTAAAATTAGATAGTAATGTTGTGGTCATGGCTGGTAAAACAAAGCAACAGTGCTGAAAAGATTTTTCTGCCCCTGAGAGTTATGTTATTTTTACCTCTTAATTTAAGGTGTTTGAAAACATGTTCAGAGGTGTAATTACTTTGTGTTTTCATCAGGATGGATTTTTAATTTAAAATTACTCATCCATAAGGTTAAGCAATGTGGAAGGGGATAATTTTCTTTCCAAATGTTTATTAAATTTTGATCTTATTCACAGTTGGAAAAATGTTCTCTGTTTTTGGAGAACACTGCTAATGTGCCTTTCCAAAGCTGTGTGTGCCTACCAGGAAGCACTGTTTTTACAGGGTAGTTTCTGAGAATGTGTGACCTTTCTTGCTTTTGGAAGGGGATTGAAAATCTATCACAGATGGAATAGTCCTTCAGAATTTTGAATCTGAAGGAGAGGCTATGTAACGGAGTAAAAGCTCTTGATGATACCTTGCCTTATGAAGGAGATGCTGCTCAAAATTCTCACTGTGATATTAAATAAAGATCAGCAGGTAAACAAGTGGCAATAACAGAATTAGAGACATTAACTAGCTGTGCTGTCAAAGTAGTTTTGAATTTTACGTCAGAATTTGCTTTTCATAAATCCTTGTTTCACATGGCTTTGGTGGTGTGCTAGGATGCTGCTGTCTTGTGGTATTACACTGACATTTGCTTTGAGAAATCTCTGACTGTGTGTCAGTGAGATCATGAATTAGCAATATTAGGAAAATTTGACATTAACTGACAACATACAAAGGAGGTTATGTTGAGAATCCATACAGTCCATTAAATTAGCAAAAAATTGCAAAATTTGGTAGCTGGAGGAAGAACTATGAATGTTTCTTTCCATGTTGTAGCAGATAATGAAAAATTATTTCTTGCACATTCTTTTTGAACATTCAGCTATAACAAAACAATGGCTAAGTGCACAGAAAGATATAACCGTGCTTATCTGGCAAAAAAAACACCAAAACGCAAAAAAACTAACTTGGTTTTCAAGTAGAGAGGTTGAAGTGTAGCAGGGAAGAGACTTATGCATTTCAATTTGCAATAACATGTCAAGAAAATAAGATTGGAGAAGGGGAACTTAATGATGAAGAAAAAAAGATGTGATGGCAACAGTAGAATTCATCATTGTGCCTAAAAAAAGTCATAATAAAGAAAAAGCATTACATAAATGAGAATCACTTATTGACACGGAATTTCTCTCAGTTCTCTGCAACAGCAGAAAAACATTTCCAAAGAACATATTCAGATCCAAACTGGTTTTCACCCTTCAGAACAAGCTACATGGTTCTCTGTTTTGTCCTCAACATCACAGCATGTATGTATAAAAATGCAGTTTAAGCTAATAAAACCAAATCCAAAAGATCCACTTTTAACTTGTGCCCCTAGCTCTATAAAAGTTGTAAATTCAGTGTGTACATTTATTTTTAACTCATACTGAATTTACTTACTAAAATTTGAAATAACTCTGACTGAAAATTCTGACAGTTTAAACCTTGTTTTCATTGTGAATGAAAACAAAACCAACATTTGTTGACACATTAAAAACTGCTGAGGAAAAAAAAAATCGTATAATTTAGAATCTTTTGAAAAATGACTTTGTATTTCATCAGAGAGAACTTTGTAACCTGCAGGAGGACCAAAGTATTACAATGTACCAGATCGATCCTTCCTATAGTGATTTTAAAAAATAATTTCCTTATCTGCTGTTTTATGATCTTTCACTTACAGTACAGCTCGATGCAGCACGGTAGCATTTTGCTGTGCTTGATGGCACTGCGTTGCCTTCTGTAGCGATTCCTCAGGTGGCTCCTGATCTGTCTGTTTCCTTGTGTGAAGTTCTTTGTGAGGCCTCACATTTGCATTTGTGGTAATATTCCAGTGCTTCAGTTGATTTGTAATATGTCCTGAACAAATGCATAATTTAATTTTGTTGTAGACAAGAGTCTACTTTCAGTGGAAAACAGAGCCTAGTAATCCTGTCATCTAATCAAAGGCAGTTTGCCACCCATCCAGATTTCCTGTTTAGGAAATAGGTCAGAGGTGTTCGAATTTGGGTCCTTAAAATGTGTTTTCTAAGTGAATGACCTGTTTTCAGAAAGTGGGAACTCCCACTATTCATTGTTAGTCTAACAAAAATTCAGTGCTTCCCCATGCATTTAGGTAACTGACTTCTAATCATGTACTTTGAAAACGCTGAAGTTTTCTAGAATATGGATGTATTTATAATGTGCCTGAAAAGACGTATTGATATTCATTGTTACAACTCCATGTGCCATAGTAAAGACACTTAAAGAGAATTATGCTGAAAGCAAATGTTTTTATAATCTGCATCAAATAAAGTTTTGATAACTTCTGTAAAATCTAATAAAGCTGAGTCATGAGAAAACTAGTTCACGTTCTTTTATTCTCTATTTAGTTCTCACAGAATCATTCAGGTTGGAAAAGACCCTTGGGATCATCGAGTCCAACCATCAGCCCTACTCTGCAAAGTTCTCCCCCGCACCATATCCCCCAACATCTCATCTAAACGACCCTTAAACACATCCAGGGATGGTGACTCCACCACATCCCTTGGCAGCCTATTCCACTGTCTGACCACTCTTTCTGTGAAAATTTTTTTCCTGATGTCCAGTCTGAACCTCCCGTGCTGTAGTTTAAAAGCCGTTCCCTCTTGTTCTGTCACTAATCACCTGTGAGAAGAGACCAGCACCAACCTCTCTACAATGTCCTTTCAGGCAACTGTAGAGAGTGATGAGGTCTCCCCTCAGCCTTCTCTTCCTCAAACTACACAGTCCCAGCTCCTTCAGTCGCTCCTCATAGGATTTATTCTCCAGGCCCTTCACCAGCTTCGTTGCCCTCCTCTGCACTCACTCCAGCACCTCGATATCTCTCTCGCATTGAGGTGCCCAGAACTGGACACAACACTCCAGGTGTGGCCTCACCAGTGCAGAGCACAGGGGGACTATCCCCTTCTGCTGGTCACACTATGGCTGATACAAGCCAGGATGCCGTTGGCTTTCTTGGCCACCTGGGCACACTGCTGGCTCCTCTTCAGCTGCTTGTCAATCAGAACCCCTAGATCCTTCTCTGACACACAGCTCTCCAGCCACACCTCCCCAAGCCTGTAGCCATGCAGGGGGTTGTTGTGGCCCAAGTGCAGGACCTGGCACTTGGCCTTGTTGAAACTCATCCCATTAACATTGGCCCACAGATCCAATCTATCCCAGTCTCTCTGTAGAGCCTCCCTATCCTCATGCAGATCAACACTCCTGCTTTACTTGGTGTCATCTGCGAAATTACTGAGGATACACTCTGTCCGTATCAAGATCATCAGTAAAGGTGTTGAACTGAAAGTGTCCCAACACCGAGCCCTGAGGAGCACCACTTGTGACCGGCCACCAGCTGGATTTAGCTCCACTGACCACCAATCTCTGGGACCGTGCATCCAGCCAATGCTTGACCCAGCAGACCGTTGACTCATCCAGGCCATGGGCAGCAAGTTTTTCTGTGAGAATTCTATGGGGAACTGTGTTGAATGCTTCTCAAAAATCCAGGTAGACAATATCCGGTGTATGATTGGCTCCTTTTTTGGGTTGAAGGGAGGATTCACCACACTAAGTGCAGATCTTAGTTCCTGAGTCTCCCTTTAAAGTCACTACAAAGAGAAGGTACTACTTGAATAAACTTCAGCATTGTTTCTGTTTCTCTCCCTTGACATAAAAAAAAAAAGATTGTAGGATGAGCAACTTATATGTGGGGATTGCTACTGGAGACGTCTAAAAGTAAGTCAGCTGAATCACCCAAAGTTTCAGAATTTTGCCATGACTTGCCCTAAAGAAGTGATCCTGTGTCAGAGCCTAGAACAGCTCTCTGATGGTGTAGAGGCCTGTGTGAGTCACACTCAAGATGTGTGACTGTGACTGGATTCAGACAGTGGTTGATCAGCCCATGACTGGATTTTAGACAGACCTGAAGTGGTCATGTATGTCTCCCGTTAGTTTTGTAAGGATGTAATACTCTTCTGTTTATTCATTGTTTCTTAAATACATCCAGAGAATTTAGTAGTAGATTTTTCTTTGCTTGTTTTAGGGAACAGCTATTACTTTGAACCCCAGGAAGAATTCCCAAATTGTTCATATTCAAACAAAAGTTTTAACGCCTGCTTCAGCACAAAAATGTGAATATATTTTACACGGTACATTTATTGTCCCTTTCTGCAACTGGGAAAAGCAGATCTGTTTTAAAAGTTACAGAGCAAATTTGATCTTTTTATGAACTGGGGTAGAATACAAAAAGCAGTGCTTCTGTGCTAAGATGAGACTCATTAATCTTGTATGAGCCATAGACAGAAAATACTTGCTGCCTGAATTTCAAGACAACATGAGGTCATTGATCAGTTCCTGATTCTTGGACTGCTGAATAGGAATGTGATGAAAAGATGTGTCTACCTTTTTTTTTGTCAGTAAGCAAGCTAAAGAATTAACCGTTTTAAAGGTTTCACCAGGAGATACTATAGTTATGAACAAAGTATGCTATCCTACTAGTTATTTAAACATATTGGCAGCACCTAATCTGTTTAATACCTTAAATGGTATTGATCTTACTGTAAACAATATTATGCAATTTTAAGTATAGCTTAATGTCAGCTAATCACTATTTTAGCATTTACTGTTGGCAAAAATCAGTAGACTTAATTTATTATTTAGTCAAAACTATCATTTTGACTGAGATTGGAATCTCTTTAAACATTGGAAAGAAAACATACTCCTACCTAGTTTTCCAATATAAAAATCTGAGTGTTTTCTGTAAAATGTAATTACAGTCTCTTTTGTGTTCGGAGACAGCATCTTTAAAAGAAAAAACAAACAACAGTTCCTGATCCTTTTCTGGAGGAAAATTTAAATTTTAATGCAATTAGATTAATACTTTAAAAGAGTACTGAAATTACATATAACTATCACTATAATTTTCACATTGGTTCTGTAGAATAGAAGTTATGTAACTCTTAAGTCTAAAGAAAGGGAGTTGTGAGAATATCCATCCAGAGGATTAAAACTGTAATGCATATCTTTGGACACCGCTTTCTTATTTTTTGTCTGAGAAGTGCTAGACTAGGTTCTGAATGCCTTGGATTACTTTCAGCTATGTTAGACTGGAATTGCAATTGTTGGTATGTTTGTGATGCTGTTTCTAGTAAAAATTAGTAAAAAAAAGTGCTACTACTCCAACTGCTGTACAAATAGTCATACTAAGAATTAGTAAAGTAGGGCAGAAGGGTTACCTCATTACTTTAATGCTGTTGTCTTATGTCCATTAAGATTCACGTGCAAGGGAATGAAAAGTTTTGCATTCAACAGATGAAGGGGCATTCTTCTTTGACCTTGGCTTGTTTTCTGTGCAGCATACCCATCACACATTGCTATCGTGCTAAAATTCCTCTTGGGTTTTTTCTCTGGGTTACCTGTACCTCTGTTTCCTAGGCAGCAGGTAGTTCAGATCAGACATTATCTGTGTATTAGAATCCAATACTGTCATCTCATCATTTTTTGTGTATGTAGAAATACTGAGCTTTTGGGTTGTACCTTGTTGTTATACCAGCCTGTCAATGACTGGGAAAGCTGCAACTCTAACAAATGTCCATGCTTCCTGGAGGAAATGGATGTCTTCCCTAGCTGGCTGGTTTTCCCATTGGCCCACCTCCTAAAACTGATCTCCCAGGCAGTGCAGCTAAAAGAGGCAGAGAATACATCCCCATTCTTTCTCATTGCTCCTTTTCTGTCAAAGCATGACAAGTTTCTGAGGTAAATCACTTCTGACCCACTCCCTCCTTCCATCCCATCAAAAGCAGTCCTGAGCAAAAGCAGTCCTGAGCAAAAATGGGAGAAAGGGAGAGAATATCTCACTGTGGCTGTCTTGCAGATACCTGAGACAAGGTGGTAAAGCTGGGACAGGAACTGACGATGAACTTGACAGGGTTAAGAAAAATTTTGAGATCTACAGAGCAAAGCTACCACTAATCAGTAAATGTATTAATGATAGTTCCTGCAAGGCAAACCAAACAATTCAGTTCTCTATATTTACCATAGTGGGGACAGAAATTTTCTGAATGTTGGATATTTACAGCATCATAAGGCATAAATTGAATAAAGCATTTATTTCTTTTTAAACCTTGTGGTATGTGGACACCACTTCTTTCGGTTTGATATTTTTTTCGGGGGTGGTGTTTATGTGGTTTTTTGAGGCTTTGTTTTACATTTGGCTTGGTTTGTTTTTGTTTTTTTTTTATTTCCCCAAAGAGAAAGGGATCTGTCTTACAATTTTTCATTTGTATTTGTTTGCTTTACAATTTGTGGATCTGATGATTCCCCCTAACACCCATTTAGGGTCTTCAGGACATACTAATGTGTTGTAATTGTTATCATATCCTACTGATATAGCATACTGTTTGCAGTTACTGTAACTAGTTCACAGTACTCTTGTTTTTTAAAAGCCTCTTGTTTTCAAAAATGTGTTGTTACATAATATCTTCAACTTACAGTTAATAGGAAGTGTCATCCTCTATGGTTTTAGTGAAGAGCTTAAAAGATGATCTTTGTAAGCTTAAGGGAGTCTATTGAAAAAAACTGGTGTTATTTTAAATCCTGCAATTATTAAGCCAATTGCATGATTTTAGAAGCTTTAAGTCATTAGTCTTAAATGCCAAAGGCTGTAAATATTGAAATTAAAGATTAATTGATCTGGTGAATGAAAATACATCTCCACGTATGTGCTTCAATTATGCTGAAGTCGTTTGAACTTAGATTCTGTAGGGATAAGATTTTCCTTGATATACTTAATGTAACAGAATCAGGCCTTTAACTGATAAAGAACTTCTAGTGGTGAGCAGTGAAGAATACTTTATAGTTTAAGTGCTCATCACAGTGATGCTTTCCTTTCCTATAAATTATATTTTGGACTAAAGACTGAGTTGTTGGCCTGTCATCTACTGATGTTGACAATATTTTTATTTATGAACATGTTAGCCTTCATAACAGTAATAACCCTATCAGTTTTATTTGTGAAGGTTCTAAGTGGCATTTTGTGTTTCTAACTCGGGCCTGGAAAGAGTTGCCTGTAATTTAAAAGCAATATTCAGGCTTTTAGCTCTTTTCTTTCATCTACATTCAAATACTCCAGTGGAAAGAAAGCATTTAAAGATGTGTATTATTCACGTGGCCATTATTCAAGTGCCATGTTAATAAATACTAACTATCAAAGTAAGGAGGTTTTTTGTTAGTATTTTTAGCTGTTCTTACAAAATCCTGAATGTAATTTTTCTTATGGTTATATACTGGAAATCCATAATGGCTATAGAACTTTTCATGCTACCATAAAGATATTGCTGATACTGTATTTCATCTGGACAGTACATTAAGCATGGATATTTATGAAGACATTTCTACCAAAGTTACTGCATAGAAAAATACCTTTTTTTTTTTTTTGTCACAAATTGGATAATTTTGGAAATGAAAGTAAAAGAAGAATATTATAAATCTTCATTGTTCAAAAAATAAAATTATTATTCTTCTTCAATTCTTCTGTTATGAAATACTTTATAGGGTAAAACCTTGACCCTGCATTGGAGCCAACTCTTCATGTAATCACTGCTACTTACTTACTGGTGAGGAAAGATGCCTGGTAAACTTATTTCCTACTCTATTTCTTCTCAGGGTAGAAAATTATGTTGTTACACTACCTCATAGATGGAAGTGCTGCAATTACAGATAGTAACTGAAATACATCTTTATGAAATTAATCTCAGTTCTGCAAGCTGGGACCAATTATTTAAGCTCACAAACTGAAGAGAGAAAAAAAATTACACTGTCATGATGGTAAAAGCTTGCAAAATTGGATTCCTGTTCACTGGCAACTGGACTGAGACTTACTGCATGTGAGCCATTAAATTGTAATAAAATCTTCTTATGTCTGTTACAGTAGACAAGCAACTGTCTGGTGAGGAGGACTAAATTCTTTCAGCCTTCCATTCTTTTCCCCCCTTCCAAGTCAAAAGAAGTAAGAGCCAAATGTATTTTGCTTCTTAAAAGACCACTCTGTATTTATCATTGATCAGGTACTCATACATCATACTGAGGAAAGAGACTGTGGTTCTTATTACTTGCTGGAGGTGAGATATTTCTTCCTGGACACTTTTTGATGTGATTCTTAGCAAACATTAGCTTGGACAAGCTGCTTAGTATCCATCTATGTCTCTGTTCCTTCAAGAATTAGGAAGGTAAGCAATGTTTGCTCATCACCGTGAAGTTTTTGAAATTGGGAGGAAAAGCTCACCATGTAAAAAACTCCCCAGGACTCTGACAGTGGCGTAGGAGTCTGCACAGGGGAAGGACTGATTTTGGACTTTGAAAGGTGGAGTTCTCTGCTGATCTCATCATGCCTGTTAGAAGTACAATAGGATTAATGTGTGGCATCTAATACAGATCTGACAGAACTGTACATGAAATCTCAAGGTATTAAAGCATCAAGAATCTGTTAGTGCTACAGCAGGGTGTTCTTCAGAGATTGGGATGCTGATTCACAAGATCTAAGCTCACTTGGAAAATTTGGCAAATTACTTCCATTTGCCCATTCGGATGTAATCTGTCGATATTTATGATTAGAAGTTCAGCTAACTGAGAGAAAGAAAGGAAAAATGAAAATATCAACCTACAGTAAAATAATATACTGAGAAGTTTGAAACCTGTTCCTATCCTCTAACAGAAAAATTAAGGGGATGGAAATAACAGAGGCTACAGGGAGTGCCAAAATATTTTGGAAGGAGTAGGGTTAACATTAACAGTCTCCCCCTACATAGGAGAAGTAGGGTTAACATTACAATACCTTCACCTTCAACAAGTTTCAGTGAACCATTTAAATGTGATTTCTCTATGAGGGCTTCAATACAGGAACACACCACCAAGAAAGAGATGTTTCCTTTGTTAAGTTTTCTTCAACATCTTTCATAAGGTTAGCGAGAATTTTCCATGTGGTTTACACTATTATTCCTTCTGTGAAGGGTATCAAGCATATCAACTTCCTATAAATATTACATCTCTATGATTGTGCTATTTTATATATTGCTAAAAATGTTATACCCAGATGGAATGAACTGCCATTGTGCAGGAAAATGGGAGAATTGCTTCTGACAACATTGGTACTTAATGGCCAGTGTAGGTGCTCACTGTGAAGTTTTGATTCTGACCACACTGTCCAGCACTCCTGACTTGGCTCACAAGAAGGATGAATGACAGAGCTAAGCTGAAACCAAGATCTTGGATGTGGTTAAAATTCAGTTCCCAGTGTAGAGAAACAGAGAGTGAGTGTGGCAGAAAATCCTGGGAAGAAGGGATTTGGCTTAAGATGATGATGTCTAAGCATTAAGACAGTTAAATTAGAACTTTTAAATTACCTAAGTGCTGCTGTGTCCCTGCAGAGACAGCTCTGAGTCATGTGTGCCGTGAGTGGAAGGTGGGAGGATGACACTCGCGTGATGCAGTGTGTGGCACAGCTCGGAGGTAACAAGTGCTTTCAAACCCTCTAGCTCAGTGAAAGCAGTCTCCTCAAGAGTTAAAATAAAAAATCTGGCTATCCTTGAGCTCTGATTTTCTCTCATTCTGTACTGAAAAAAACTAACTCATCCTACCCAGACCCAGGAGAACCTTGTACTGTGCTAGAACTCTGCCTGCAGTAGGGGAAGACCTGGTTAGGTGGGAACAAATGGTGGTACTGATGTGGAGAGGAAAAAGAAGAGATGGAAAAGTAAGGGTTTGACAGAAGAGATGCCTGGAAAAATTCTTCAGGACTATCTCGTGACTTGGTTATTCCCTGTCCAGATTTAATGTCATGTTTTAAAGTAGAAGCTAGAATACTAATACATGAGAGTTCAACAATTGTTCGACAATCAGATCATGGTTACCTTTCTTATCATTACCTTTGTTAGGTAACCTGTTGTTTATTGCCAGTGCTGATACAGAGAGGGTTTTTTTTTTAACAGTCATGCTTTTAGCGCAACTTTTTGCAAGATGCAGTGATCTGAAGCATTTCATGGTTTCTAATTCTGAGGTAACTATAACTCTTTGAAAACTTTACCACATTCCTAGGAACACCACTAAGGCAATTATCTGGTGATCATTTTTGAGTTAATCAACAAAAATCTTTTGCCAGTGATTTAAGTATTCTGTGCCCTGGAAAAAAAAATACAAACAAATTTTTGTCCTCAGTATCTAAGCAGTTATGTAAATACCTGAACCTGATCTTTACTGTAAGGGAAAAAAGGTATTTTTGCTTTGCTTTATTTATGTTTTGGTAACATTGGATCCAAGTTTTATGGAGATGAAGAATACCAAGGGTTGTTGGTTTTTTTTTAAATAATTACCATGCTATGAATATTATCAAAAACCCACATTTTTGTTTTAAGGTGGTAGAAGCAATATTGTATCCATCCTAAAGGTTTTGTAAGATAAACTCATAACATACCAGTGTCAGCCATTCTACTGGAAGCTGCAGAATGCTTATATATAACAGCGTTTCCTTGAGGCACATTTTCCTCTTTAAACATTAAAAAAAAGAAGATTGTTTATATATTATGTAGTTTCTGTATTAATTTTTCAGGAAGCAACTTTTCTTTGGCTTGTTTTGTGTCCTAGCTTAAAGTTGCCTAAGAGAGTCCTATCTGGGACTTTATAAACAGTTTCAGTAACTGGAGCTTGGAAGCTTTTTTAAGAATTTACATTACAAAAATCTTCTATAAGCCTAAAATACATGATAACAGACACATGTCTTCCTTCTTCAGATGACCTCTAGTGCATTAGCTAATCCAAAATTTTTAAAAAAGCAGGGGGTGGGAGGTTCTGAGCTGCTCATCTGTGTACACCAGTCTTGAAATGAGATAAGCACCACAGTCAAGGATGCAAAAAAGGCAGTGGAAAGACAGCTGTGTTTATCTCATTTACACACAAGGAAGAGAAAGTGTACTTCATAGAAGGAAAATTTTCAGCACTTATCCACTACATTTTGTCCAGCTGTGTAGGAATTTTACAATGGTCTAACTATCAAATGAGAAGTGTCTCTAAAATGCTGCACCTTCTCTCTTAATTATGTTATGCAATGAAGACTTTGGCTATAGCTTGAGGTCAAAATAAGTGATATTTTCATATTTATCTCTTGCTGCCAGTATAGGTTTCCAGCCAGATAATGCTGTCTTCCTTCAGTGCTGTGATATTGCATGTGACTCTGAGCTTTTGTGTAGGAGATTATTTGTTTTATTTCTTTATGATGAACTCAGAGTGCTCAGTGCTGTACACAGCACAAAAGACAGTCTGTCTTTGCCTCAAGGAGCTTCTAGCCTGAAGATTTAGTTCTAGGGATGATCATCCCTTCTGTCAGATGTCTGATGCTGATGTGACCTCTGGACTACATAGACTTTTTTTTTTTTTTTTCATCCTAACAAAGCATCATTCCCACCAGTGAAAATATGTATGATAACCTCTTCCAAAAAGACTACAGCAGTATTTTTGCAGATTTGTAGAAAATCTTCAGCATTTGAGTACTCCTCTTAGTCGTGCTGAGTTCCCAAAATACCTGGGCCGGAAATTGTCAAAGGCAAACGTTTTCTTCAGAGTATGGTGGCAGCTCCCAGACTGGCCAGGTGCACTGGGTGGGAAGCCCCCTGCAATCTGTTGGATATCTGACCTTGGGTATTGAGCATGCAGGTACTGGTGGGAATCTTAGAGGCCCAGTACCCTCATTTGTGGGAGTGTGAGCTGGCACAGGCAGGACACAGGAACAAGCACAAAACCACGGTTGAAATGCAAAGAGTAAATTTATTCTCCTTACCTTGTGACCCAGGGGATCTCCACAGCAGGATCAGAGGCACATAAGCGGGGATGCAGGTACTGCAGTGCTTGGTCCTTGCTAGTCAGAAAAAGAAAAGATCTATAACCTGCTGCTTTTGCCTGTATATATTGAGGATTTTCATTCGTGTACTTTTCCACTGTGCTTTGGTCTTTCCCACAGCAGGGCAGGAATCTCAAGGATGTCCAATAGTGTGCCTCTGAGTCTATCACAGGCCTATGTTATCTAAATGCATTCTACCCATCAAGCACACAAAGGTAAACAACAATTAGTATGATATATGTGTTTTTCGACACCCCAGCTGTAAGTCCGTTGAGCGTGTTTACAATCCTCCTTGCCAATCTTCCATTGTATTCCCGCAATGTGTTTCCAGTCTCTGGGGAGTTTTCCAGCAAATCTGGAAGGAAAACAGATGTCATCAGATCCACCTTTTATTTTTTGGACAAATTTTAAGATAAAAAATCAATATGTTTCATATTTTAAAATGACTAAATAGAGGTTGATATGAAAAAAAGCCTTTCTGTAAACCCTCAGACCTTAAACATTTGCATAGCCTTTAGTGGCATAGTTCAATTCTTGTGTTTTATAGCCCTCACAGCTTGGTAAAATTTGTTAAGATGTCCATTGTGACAGATGTTCTTTTCAATGTACAGCACTGAACCTGAAGCTATTTGCTGTCTGGAGGGCACCATTCAGTGTCAACTCCATCCCAGAGTTTCCTGAAATTCACAGGCTCATTATTCTGTCTCAGCATTTATCACTTTCTACTGGACAGTTGGAGTCCTAAGGTCCTTTAAGAGGGGCTAGGAACAGCATTTTACCAGTTGCTAAATAAAAACTGAAGGGCTAGCCTGGTTCTTGACCATGAATGATTATGTTCCCATGGTGCCTGACATGGCAGAGTTAAAACATCATGAATATCATCCTGTGAACAGATAGTGTATTTCATACAAGGTATATATGGCATAAATATGTAGTGAATGGCATTCATCTCTAGTCTTGATGAAGCTGAACTGATCACTAGGAGAGGATAGGTTTGGAGAAAACTGTCTCCAGTACTGACTTGTTGACACTGTGAGGTGAGGCAGAAATGTGGCATTATCATAGCTAGATAGAGCTTTTGGATGAGTTTTGTCTCGTACTAAATAAGATTAGAATCATGTAATGCTTTACTAGATAGAATGGGGAAAATCCCTTTCTGAATATAATTTCTGTATTATTACTAAATAACATCTCTGATTGCTTCCAAGTAATGACAGTTTAGGTCTTTTGATGTTCTGCTGGGATCCCATATAAAATCCACATCCATTCTGAGGAGGACTTTGACTATTCTTCATTGTGCCTTCTATATTAATTTTCTGTGTACTCTCTTTCAATGAGAAATAGCCTTAGGTTCTTCACTTTCTGAAAGTGACTACACAACATTATGTGTCTAAATCATGAGGATCTCCAGCAGGCTCTATCTTGCTAACAGCAGTCAGTGCTGTCTGGAAGGTTAAAGTCCCTATTAAAGTTTGGGTGGGATCCAGAATAACTTCCCCTACATGTTAGAGACAATCGTATAATATTGTGTAACGGTGTGAGCCACTGTCATTCAACAGATGGTACCATGTGGTACAACATCATGCGATTCGGTTGCTATTTCTTGAGTTTCTCCGCAAAATAATGTGGCAAAATAATAAAAGTTGACAGAAGAAACATATATAGGATTCAAATGTTCTTGTTTGAGTAGATGAAGAGCCATTTTTTTGCAGCATTATATTTAATTTATCAAACTCTCAGTTTAGAAATACATTTGTAGCACAAACAAAATAAAACAGTATTATTTATGCTACTGAAGCTGATGGAGAAAACCAGATACTGTTTATTCATGCAAAGTTAGTGTTATTTCCCTCTGCAATAATAAAATAGAGGAAGAAGAAGGTACAAGGTAAGAGAGCTGAGGAAAGAAATAGTTATAGTTCAAGGCTTACTTTTCAGTGTGGTTAACTTCTGCGCACATATGTGTGAGCTGTGCTGAAAACAACAGTGCTCGGGCATGGAAGAGGAGGCTTTTCCAAATTAACCATTTGAATTGCATATATAAGTGGTTATATGTGAGGAAGATGAGTTTTGCTGAGAGAAGGAGTTCTTGGAATGATGAGGAAAGATACAAGGGGATGGAAAAAAGGTATGTGTTCAGACACAGAAGACTTTTAGGTGTGGTTTCTTTGTAGCTAGTCCCTGAGGTATGTTTAGAACGTGTTGTACTGCAGCACTGCTGCTACAACATTATGTATGCCATCAGCAGTTTTTACTTTGTCGTTTTTACAGATTGCCATTCTTCATGAGAGTAAAGTTATTGATAGATTTTTTGATGTATGTTAAACCTTGCATGTGGTTTATGGGTTAGCATATCCAAAAGGGGACTGAGATGAAGGATTATGCAAAATGCAGTCACGGATTATACAGGCACAGGCAAATTAGACACTTGAAAACATATGGTGATTGCCTTTATCAAAAAATATCAGCACTTAAAAGACTTTCTGTAGTGCCTTATTACTGCTAAGTAATTTGTTTCCGGATATATATTATTGCATTAGGCAGATCTGAGTGGTAACTTTCCTCAGTGATGTTTTAGTAATTGAGCACAGCTCTGGAGAACACTGATACTGATGCCAACTGTGTATTGTGGTATAGTTTTAGCTTTGTCTACCTTACAGGCACAAGCCTACCCAGCTCTCAGAGAAAGAGGAAGATGGGTATTTCAGCAGATCTGCAGTCTTTGAAAGGTCCATTCCACAAAAACATGTTTTTATCATGGGTTTTGTTAAGGGGTATTTTGGGTTTTGCCCATCATTCTTTGTCTCCCACAGTGAAAAACAGGACAAGGTTATAGTTTAGTTTGTATGCTTTGATCAAAGCTACCTTCAAGAACCATTTTTTCACCTCCAAAGGAGCTACCAAATCTCAGGTGTGGTAGCAAACTTTTCTCTAAATTGCTACCAACTTGCTTTTGTGTCAGGGTGCATGAGGAAGTCAGGAGGAAAACATGTCTTCTCTTTGCACGGAAGAACCTCTGAGGCATAGTCTCTACACCTGAAAAGCACTTTGTATCTTTGAGTTTCCCTGCTGCTGAAGGTTATACATCTTGACAAATTTTCACCTGCATCTGTTTGCACCCAGAATCTAAAGTACTAAACAATTTGCCTGGCATAGTCAATTTTTACTTCTGTAATTCATCACAGTAGTTTGTGGGTCTGAACCTTGAACAGCATCAGGGACTTAGTCTGATGAAACAGGAAGATGATGAAAAAGCAGATAGGAGTGTTGAAAAGAAGTAAAAGAGAGCAGCTTCTTATGCCAGTGGTGTTGAAACTTGTGCATCGTCAAGTAAGGGTTTAAGGCAATCACTGGTTTCAGTGGGAATGTAGCCTGGAGGAGAACTTCACAACTCACTGTGCATTGTCAGGGAGAGGCAGTATTTGATACAAAAAAGAGATCCAAAACCATTTCTTTTTAGAAACTTAACAGTTTTTTAAGCTTTCCTGAGAATGTCCAGAGGCTTTTATCTAAATAACACTGAAATTTATTGTAGTAGCTATAGTAGAAGAAAGTGCCCAATAACTTTAATTGCCATTTCATGGCAGTGAATTTAATATGTGAATCTGAAGTAGGCTTCCTTTTGTCTGCCAGCTGTCAATCCAGAATTCAGTAGCATATCCCCACTTGTTTTGAAGCACATTTTAAAACATATTTATGTTGTTCATTCATTAACATTCTGTATGACTGCAGTGTGTAATTTACAGTAATGTAGGCTAACTTCTGGTTCTGAGTTCTTCAGCTTTTTAGTACTGTTTTGTGCATGTGAGAAATATATTTGGATATAAATAGCTTTTAGGTGATATTTAAATGCTGATTTAAAGTAGGGTTAGCCTTGTCTGTCTTTAGCCATTTGAGGATTAAGACTAAGACTCAGTCTTGAAGAAATTTGTGATCAGTTATAGTGTGATGAATCATTCTCATATTTCTCTCAACTATCTTTCCTAGGTATCTTCTTTAGGTATCTCCTGATGCTTTTAGATCAAGGTGGTCATCAAGAGTTCCTTTTACAGTCAATGGATTAATTGTCTTGATCTTAAACACTAATTCTTAGACAGCAAAATAAAATTGAATGAATACTCAGTTTCATTATGTAAACTTATGTTGGTAAATAATTTTTGCTTATGTCAGAGACATCTTTCTATTTTGTTTTGTTTTGTTTTTTGATCATCCTGGTAGAAATACTGAGATAAATAGTTATAAGTTAAGAAGATGAACAATCAAAGCAATTAAGTATCTTAATTTTTTTTTTTTTAACTGATAGACAGCATTTGTTTCTTAGGTGATTTGTATCTTAGAGTCTCTGTCAAAGCATTCCAAAAGTGCCCCACATTTATGTAAATAAAACATATTCAATCATATATTTTTAATGGTAAATCCCAAATGGAAAAAGCCTATTGTTGTGCAGGTTTGTTTTTATTTCATATTGTAGGGGGACAAGGATATCTAAATCAGTATACAAATCTTGAAGTGATATGGTAGCATACTCCCATCTTTTTCTTGTTCCATCATTTTCTTGTTCATCCACTTAAATAAGGAGAATATTTCTGATGAAGAAACAGGAATTGTGATAAGATTTGTATGGATTCATTAATATTTACATCTTGCTATGCAATGCCTTCTCATACATTGTCTGAGAAAGTCACATATAGGTATATATGTAGCTTCTTGGGTAGTGTTCATTACCAGTTGCCCTCTGTACCAATGTGGAAATCCATTAACTTCATTTGAAGCTTGTCCCTCTTAGTCAAGGTATCGTAGGTTGTGCCTTTTTCTTTGGAATGTTTTGGTATTGGTCAAAGCGTCAGCTGTCGCGTGTGCCCCCAAAGTGTTACTATTATGCTAACTGCATCTTCAACAGCTGCCACAGTCCTGAAAACAAAGTGTTTCCCATTTCTGCAGACCCCTTAAAATAGGAGGCTTGAAACAAGTTCACACATAGTTTCCTAGAGCTCTTCCAGTTCCCTTTCTGTGAAAAGGCACCTTGGTTCTGCTTCTGATGGGGAGGAGCATCAACCATAAAATTCAAGGGGTTTTTAATGTGATTTTGCTGAGTTTTATCTGCGCTGTATTTCTCTTTCCATGCAAAGGAAAATCTAGTCCTATTTAAATATTATCAAACTAATCTATAGGGGATTGGTTTTTTTCCCCTCACATTCAAAACGTCTGTTCTAGTTAGACCCTTTTCTCCTACTAGCATGTTGTTCCCTATTAGTTCAAATTATGTTGCTGTTTTCTCGACAGCCTGTCTAAAGGAGTCATAGCTATTCATTTGTATAACACAGTAATAATGTTTGCAGATCTTGCAAATAATAGAATCAAAAAATAACGCAGTTTCAGCTCATGAACATAAAAAAGCCATGTTCATTTAAGGCCTGGATTCAGCAACTGTGTCAACATGTTTTGAGTAATAATAAGCATTTAATGATTTGAAATAGCTTCTATGTAGGAAAACAACATGCAGACATTTATTTGCCTGCTTCTGAATGGAAATGCTTTGTTTTCTGAATTTTTTAGTATTTGGAATTGTCCTTTGAACATGCTAAGAAATGTCGTGGCTAAGAGATGACAGTTAAACATGCATTATGGAAAGCTGCAGTACAACTTGAAACTCTTGCAGGATCAGGCCTACTTTACCAATCTAAAAGTGACTATTCCTTGGTCAGCAAAATACAGATCGATCTACTATTGTGCAGACTAAACCAATTCTCAGTGGATTTAAAGAGGTATTTAAAATACACAAACTCGTTAAAGCAATTTGTGTGTTTCAGTTTTCAGTACAGACATTACTAATTCATGTGATGACTCAAGCTTATAGTCACTGATATCTTACTGAGCAAAATTGCCCCATACCCCTTTGAACTTTGTACTTTTAGTCAGAAGACTGTGTTATTGAAGAAAAGCCTCCTGATTCTCAGTTACAGCAAACATGCATCATGGTTGGATTCAACAGAGATCCTTGAATGACTAGCCGGTAGACATTTTTATTAGTACTATGTTCCATCTGTTTAATGTTCAGCTTGATCTAGTGGCAGTTGACAGTAAAGCTGTTGAGGTTCTTATTGAGCTTTTATTGGCATAAAAAAATAAAGTAGATATATCTTGAATAGCCTCCCTGTCAGGCAGATAACTGTGACAAGTCCCAGAAGCCCACCATGCCATAAAAGGTAGGTAAGTTATCTCAATACCTGATGATACATGGCCAAAACTCCTAAATCAATGTTTTTCCTTAATCTTTCAAATTAGGGGGAGGGACTTTTTAATTTCCAGGAAATTCAAATATTTTAGAACACTTCAGATATGTTGATAGTTTTGCTGAGTTCTCATTGTATATCTGTATAAATTTTGCCTTTGCTCATTCTTGGTGTAGCCATCTAAGGTAGCCAGATATTAAAAAAAAAAAAACAACAAAAAAACAAATAAAGAAGGCTGTCCCATAGGCTTCAACTCATCCTGTGCTATAATACTAAAAAATTCAAAAGCAGTTATATTTTAGAAGTTAGCATGATTATGTAAAAAGACTACTATCCTATTTTAGAATAGACCTAAAAAACATAACACATGGACTGATTGTAAGGCTATACAATAATGTATTTTCTTGTGTAGAACTGAGTTGTACAGGTATTGTACCAGAAGAGCTATTACAAGAAGTATCAAAGTGTTTAATTGAAGTCAAGCATACAAAGGGAGTAATTAGAATTTTTTG
Source organism: Athene cunicularia (assembly GCF_003259725.1). Taxonomy (NCBI): domain Eukaryota; kingdom Metazoa; phylum Chordata; class Aves; order Strigiformes; family Strigidae; genus Athene; species Athene cunicularia. The sequence goes on along the minus strand of NW_020799097.1, from coordinate 24,641,768 downwards.
CAACAGTTAATGCTTTTTTATTAAATAAAAAGATAAGTTGCTTGATTTCTGATTCTGTGGTTTCAGATAATTTCAGTGTACCTTAAGTTACAAGTTAGAGTAATTCTGCTAAAGGTAATGATAATAAAAGGCCTCCTCCAAAAATGAGATTGTAAAAATAAGATTGAGCATGACAGAGAGTTCACCTCCTGACATACTTTTGTGGTAGCTGTGGCCAAAACCAGAGAACATATTGTAGCACTCAAGTGATGTATGTTTGCTTAAAATTAAAAATGAAACATAATAAAGATAGAAGTTATTAAAAGCCTTGTTCATTTTACGTGTACTATTCCTGTTCTGCTTCTTCATGTGTATTGACAATTCAGTTCCATTTGATCAACAGGTAGCTTGTAGTTACCATATATTTTCTTTATTTATTTTAGAGAAAGTAACTGGCATTGCAGAGTGGGAAGAAAGTGTCACTCCCTAGTAGCTGTTGAAAACTACTTATGCTACCCTCATTTCTTGTGCACAGTCCCTTTAATGTTGCACTTCTTGTTGTTTCTTGTCCACTAGATACAGGACACCTTCCAGTGTGATAGTTCTGCCTTTGTTGCACATGCATCTTTCCTTAGTTCAGTCTTTTTGCAGAAAGTGTGCTTTCCACTGGAGTAGGTAATGCACTCTTATTTTATGTATCTCTTCTCTTCAAAATAGTGCTTCCAGAGGAAAGTGCTTAATTAGTAAAGATAATAGCTATTAAATGCATAGTGTGATTGTTACGAATTATACAGTTTCCCTATACAGAGAGTTAATATTAAATACTGTTGTCCTAATAATGTGCAGATAGTAGCTAAGCATTAGTCCATTTGATTAGTTTTTATCCCTTTTTCTTTCCAGACACTCAATGAAGACATAATCTTCTAGTTCTTTTAGTGCAGCAGTCCAACAGGTTGTACTTTCTCTGATGAAACATCATACACTTCAGCACTTCTGTTTAAGATTATTTAGCTATCTGCCAATTTACTGAAGAAAATTCATATTAAAAAATGCACGCTTAAAGTAATACTATAATAAATACATTAAGATGCCTTCGGTTGGCACACCTACAGCAGTTTCTGCAAAACATTTGTGTGGATATTGGAGAAACCCCCAGATCCTTATTCAAAATGGATGAGAAGGAAACAAAGTTCAGAGATGGGGCCATGCAGTCTATTTGGTTCCTGCTTATTATTGCTATTCATATTCTGATTTAATACTGCTTTTGTTCAGGTACTCTGGAGTTTATTAAAGACAAAATTTGTGCTAGAGGATCAATATTTACTAAAATTTAAACTATTGATAAAACTATCAGTGGTATTTTGTGAAATAACATATGAAATTTTACATAGTAAGACATTTGACCTAATATTTTTTTTCTGGTGCTTCACAGCTTTTGTTAGATATCTTAAAGTAATACTTGAGCAGGCTGTAAAGCCAAACTTAAATGCTAATGATTATGTTGTTTGGTCAGATCAAAGTAATGTTCATAGAATGCATTTTGAATTTGAATGGTGGCTTAAATTTGATCAATTTTTAGATAATGACACAATGATGAAACCACATATTCTTTCTAATAAACAGATCGATGATACATGAGTTTTACTGAAGTCACTAATATGTTGAATGCTGATTATAAATGGAATCAAATTGTGGTCTATGTTGCTTTCTTAGCTGTACTGGAACTGGGACTAAGTATTTTACTGTATAGAAGAAGGGCTGTAGGTAATGTGAAAACTGAGGACTGTCCATTATTTTTTCTTCCTGCTTTTGTGAGACTGAGTGTGTAGAAATCCCTAAATCATCAACAAAAGGGATGGCTGTGTTGTGTTGGTCCAGAGATCTGATGTCTAGGGAGGAGCACAGAATAGGGAAACAATAATTTTCTGATATCCTGACAGTCCTCCAGCTATCCAGCTATTTTTACTCAGGACTTCCTGAGCCAAAGATACTTTTTTTTTTCAAATTTTAGTAGCCTTTGACAGAATTTCCCTGCACGAATTTTCTACTATATCGGTTTCTGTTAAGATTAGCTAAGACTTGATCAACCTCTTTCCTGTTATCCCATGTTTAATAAAATTAGGGAGAGCAGAACTTGAGTGTTGTCATGAGAAAACTTGTATAGATAAAAGAGGGATTTGATTTCTCTGTTGCTGCAAATTGAGATCTTATCTGCTAAGAAATGTATTTGTCTATGGTATTTTATTGTAAATATGTACAGGAGAATAACATATGTTATCTTGCTTCTAAGTTTCTCTCATGGCTATTTAAGAATGAGGAGATTTAATTAAAAGAAATGTAATTTTATGAGAACCCATGATATAAACATACCTCTATAAACAGGCTAGCATTACAAGTCTGTAAATTAGTTGTATTAATTTCTGCTAAGAAGAATAATTGAACTTGGATTTTAGAACTGTTTTTTAATTATCTTACTGTTTAGCCCTCAATTTAGAAGATTTTATGAAGAAGGGAAAAGTTATTTCATCTGCAGAAATCTGAGTCAGAGCACAGCTATATTATGCAAATCTTAACACTAAAAATAGCTTTGAATGCAGGGCTTGTTTTCATTAGCAACGGGGTAGAATGGATAGTGGGTGTCTCTAATCAGCACGTTTCTAGTGTGGTTTAGAAGGTTAGAGATAAAATATTCATAGCCTAAAATGTCTTTCCCCCTTATATTGAAATACAATTTAAAAGTTTAAGTCAAAAAGGGACCATTTGTTTATATATGTATATATATATATGTGTGTGTGTGTGTGTGTGTGTGCATATATAGATGTATAAGTGCTTGTATAGATATATAATAGAGCCTGTAGGGATAGGACAAGGTGTAATGGTTTTAAACCAAAAGAGGATAGACTGAGACTAGATATAAGGAAGAAAATTTTTAGGATGAGGGTGTTGAAACAACCTGGAATAGGTTTCCCAGAGAGGTGGCAGATGCCCCATCCCTGGAAACATTCAAGGTCAGGTTGGACGGGGCTCTGAGCAACCTGATGTAGTTAAAGATGTCCCTGCTCATTGCAGGTGGGTTGGACTAGATGACCTTTAAAGGTCCCTTCCAACCCAAACCATTCTGTGATTCTGTGATAGCTATGTAATGGTAGATCATTAAACCTTGCCCACCTGCCCCCGATTTAATTAAAATTTTATTTCAATTTAAGTCCTTAGGACATGTTACACTGAATGCCAGAGGGGAGAACAGACAGGAACAAAGTATCTAATATAAAACACCCTCATATTGCAGAGGAGACATGAGTTGATAGATCCAAGTAATCTTAATGCTAGCTAAAGGAGTTGAGCTCCCATTCTCTTTCTCCATCCCATCCATCCAGCTCTCCTAATAAGATGAAAGAAATTATTTCTTCTCCAAACCAGCTCTGGTGATCCGTCTCATCCATTCTCAAGTGCGAGAACCAGATACAACAGCCAGTGAAACTAAGAAAAAATATTCTCTTTAGCTACATAGAGAAATGATCTGTCCGTCCTGCCCAGGGCCTGCCCTGGGGGAATTTTCATTATCACTCTCACTTGAAACAATTTGTAGATCTGACTCATGATATCTGATTCTCCAGCTGGTACTGATCTTCTCAATCCTTGCTCATTTGAGTGGTCTTTTATACATTCAGATGGTCTCAAAAGGCAACAGTTGGCAGTTTAACTGGTAGTCCACTAGTGAAAAAGCAAAGGTACTTTTGATCAGTAATTTGCTGGGCTTGACTTTCAAGTCAGTTATTAACTCTTTCCAATGCAACTTCACTGTGTATCACTTATGAAATTTGTTTACTTCTGTAACAAAAAATTTACAGAGCTTATTCATACCAGTGCTATGAACATGATATTCTGATAGCTATGTTACTGCTAGATGCTAGGCTGCTCCACCATTTTCCTACTTGCTGAAAACACTGTGGGAGGATGTAATTACTGAGATATTTTGAAAAGGGAAAGTTTAGATCATGGTGAAAAGGCATGAATATGGATTCTTCTTCTAGCTACAAGAAAAACGTAAATTTATCATGTACACCTGAGTACCTGGTCATTGTTACACAGACATTCATAAACAGACTGTTTGTTTAAAAACGAAACCAACCTGTTGGGAATTTAGCATGGAGGATTAGATTCCTCATATGTTGTGGTTGGTTGCTAGATATGTGGCTATAGGAGTCTCCATTTCAGGGGTTCTTGCCAGGGTGTCTTCAGCTGCGTTGGGAAACAGACACACTGAACTGTTGTTCTGCTCAATTCCTATAATCTAGCTGGCCCGTGGTCCTATGTGACCACTTCAGTACATACACATTCATTGCTATTGATTATCTTTATATACAAAATATATCTTAACTGTGTACAAAAGTATGTCTTATGTGACTAGTTTTATGTGTGCAGGAATGGTTTCTACTGATTATTTAAAAGTCGCTGTGTACAGCTTGGTCAGTTTTACAGCAGGACGTGACTGGGGATGTTAATGTACACACTGGAATATCCAAATTGGTCTATACATAGTAGGAGCTGCCTAGGGGAGTGCCTGAAACTCCCACCTGGAGACTCCTGCACCAATTACTCATATATATCTCTGTGAAGGAGGACAAGAGCTCAGTCAGACACCTTGGCTAGGTTGGTGTGATGTTTCAAATCAGTTGGATATCTCATCTAGCTAGGGTATTCCTGGACCACAAAGGAATTTCTGACTCGGTTGCATGGATGTGCAGACAGGCAACAGCCCTGAAATCCAGCTATGCAGTTATAACTATAGGACAAATTTGAATTTTCATATTAGTAACTTAAGTTTCAGAGCTTTTGCCACATTGTATGATATATACTGTAACCTGCAAATGACATAGGTTTAAATCAGTGGCTTGGGTGGGGTATAGGTTTAATGTTACAACGATTTTGAGACCTTACAACACTCCAGACATTGAGCATAGGGAGGAGTTGCATTTCTGTCATGTGAACAGGCTTGTCAAGTTTTTATCCCCAGAAATTTGGGAAATGAAATAGATGCAATAAGAGACTGTTGGTTGTGTCATACTCATCGACTTGCAGAGAAAATTACAGGTTTTGGTACTCACATCTATAAAAAAATCCTGGTTGCGCTTAGAAGGCCACTTTTCAGTATTTGCAGTACAAGTTGATAGTACTGCATTTCTGTACTTAGAACTGAGGGTCATTCATTGAACAATGATGAGTCTTTTATATCTGGTCCAACTCACCAAGGACTCTACTCTTCATAAAGTCCTTGTACTGCCAAGGACAATTCTGGCTAATTTACTGGAAAGAAGAGCCAAGTGTGATCTCATTGCCTCTTTCACACCTAAAGTTTTCCACATCTTAAATATTGCATGTAAGTCTGTATCCTCACCAAAAGTTCTTATGTTTATTTTCTGTATGGGAAGAGGTAGAATTTTACAAATGTATCTTTGGTCATCGTAAAGGCTGGCCAAATTCTTGACTGATAGACCAAATTCCCTGCCAGACAGGCTGATTGTTTTCTCTCTCCTGCATTACTCACAGACATCTTTTTATTGAGACATCTCACTATGGGAGAAAACTCAAACTGATATGGGGAAGCGGGAAAGTTATCCTGCAGATTGTATGAATTATATAAGGAAGAGTAACCTTGATGATATCAATAATTTCTCACTCAGTTTCCAGATGATATTTAGGTTTGAGTAAAAAAAAGAAAAGTAACATTTTCTGTATCGGTTCCTTTTAAAAAAAAAAATTGTCAGAAGTGTGCATATTGATCCGTAGTAGTATAAACCCTATAGCATAGCTAATGCTACAATTAGAGTTATTATACAACTACAACAGTTTCTGTTTGTAGTCATAAGACCTTGTGGTGGGTTGACCCTGGCTGGATGCCAGGTGCCCACGAAGCCACGATATCACTTCCCTTCTCAGCAGGACAGAGCAGGGAGAAAAAAAGATGGAAAAAACCCCTCATGGGTTGAGATAAAGGCAGTTTAATAAAGCAAAAACTATATAAAGATCTATTCTCTAGTTCCCATCAGCAGGCAATGTCCAGCCACTTCCCAGGCAGTAGGGCCGCAGTACATGTAGTGGCTGCTCTGGAAGACAAGCACCATAGTAACGAATGCCCCACCTCTGCCTCCTTTCTCTTTGCTTGTATTGCTGAGCAGATGTCATATGGTATGGAATATCCCTTTGGTCAGTTTGGGTCAGCTGTCCTGGCTACATCCCCTCCCAAGATCTTGCCCACCCCCAGCCTGCTGGTGAGGGGGGAATGTTGGAGAGACAGCCTTGATGCTGTGCCAGCACTGCTCAGCAGTGGCCAAAACACCGGTGTGTTACCAGCACCTTTCCAGCTACACATACAGAGCACAACACTATGGGGCTGCTGTGGGGAAAATTATCTCAGCCAGACACAATGCATGTGATAAAGGACTGTTTTTATTTAACAAGTGCATCCATTGTATTAAACAATAAGATGACATTCTTCATGAAGGTGACATTTCTGGTCTTTCAAATTTTGAATCAATTTTAATTGCCTAGTTCTAACAAGTAGCATAATTACATGGAAGAAATTATGATTTCACAGTAAATATATGGAGTGAATTTCTGGTAGAAAAGCTTATTGAAAATTCCATGTACATTTTTCATTAGGACTCTGCCATTAAATCTCTCTCAAAAGTTACAGAATCACAGAATCATCTACGTTGGAAAACACCTTGAAAATTACCTAATCCAACCCTTAACCTAACATTGACAGTTCTTAAATACACCCTATCCCCAAGCGCTATGTCAACCTGACTCTTAAACACCTCCAGGGATGGGGACTCCACCACCTCCCTGGGCAGCCCATTCCAATGCCTAACAACCCATTCTGTAAAGAAACCTACCAAATATCCAGTCTAAACCTTCCCTGGCACAACTTGAGGGCATTACCTCTTGTCCTGTTGCTTATTATTTGGTTAAAGTGACTCATCCCCAGCTCTCTGCAACCTCCTTTCAGGTAGCTGTAGAGGGCGATGAGGTCTCCCCTCAGCCTCCCCTTCAGACTAAACACCCCCAGTTCCCTCAGCCGCTCCCCGTACGACCTGTGCTCCAGACCCTGCACCAGCTCCGTTGCCCTTCTCTGGACACACTCGAGTCATTCAATGTCCTTTTTGGAGTGAGGGGCCCAAAACTGAACACAGGAATCGAGGGGCGGCCTCAGCAGTGCCGAGGACAGGGGTCAGATCCCTTCCCTGTCCCTGCTGGCCACGCTATTGCTGACACAAGCCAGGATGCCATTGGCCTTCTTGGCCACCTGGGCACACTGCTGGCTCCTGTTCAGCCACCTGTCAATCAGCACCCCCAGGTCCCTCTCTGACTGGCAGCTCTCCAGCCACTCCTCCCCAAGCCTGTAGCGCTGCTGGGGGTTGTTGTGGCCCAAGGGCAGCCCCCGGCATTTGGCCTTATGGAAACTCCTCCAGTTGGCCTCAGCCCATGGCTCCAGCCTGTCCAGGTCTCTCTGCAGAGCCTCCCTGCCCTCGAGCAGATCAACACTCCCACCCAACTGGGTGTCACCTGCAAACTGACTGAGGGTGCACTCGATCCCCTCGTCTAGATCATCAATAAAGATGTTAAACAGGAGTGGCCCCAACACCGAGCCCTGGGGGACACCACTCGTGACCGGCCGCCAGCTGGATTTAACTCCGTTCACCACAACTCTTTGGGCCCAGCCATACAGACAGTGTTTTACCCAGCAAAGCGTGTGCCCATCCAAGCCAC